>NC_057866.1:129170391-129527891 GCF_019393635.1 Dromiciops gliroides | reverse complement strand
TTTATAGCTCTAAATGCTTACATGAATAAAAAAGAGAAAGAGGAGATCAATGAAATGGGCATGCAACTTAAAAAGCTAGAAAAAGAACAAAGTAGAAATTCCCAATTAGATACTGAACTAGAAATCCTGAAACGTAAAGGAGAAATTGATAAAATTGAAAGAAAGAAAACTATAGAATTAATCAATAAAACTAAGAGCTGGTTTTATGAAAAAAGCCAATAAAATAGATAAAATATTGGTTAATTTGATTAAAAAAGAAAGAAAACCAAATTACCAATATCCAAAATGAAAGGGGTGATTTTACTACTAACAAAGTGGAAATTAAATCAATAATTAGGAATTATTAGGAATTATTTTGCCCAACTGTATGCCAATAAATTTGACAATCTAAATGAAATAGTTAAGTATTTACAAACATACAAACTTCCCAGGTAACTGAAGAGGAAATAAAATCCTTAAATAAGCCCACATTAGAAAAAGAAATTGAACAAGCCATTAATGAACTCCCTAAGAAAAAATCCCCAGAACCAGATGGCTTTACAGGTGAATCCTACCAAACATTTAAAGAACAATTAATTCCAATATTATACAAATTATTTTGAAAAATAAGTGAAGAAGGAGTTCTACCAAATTCGTTTTATGACACAAATATGGTGGTGATAACAAAACCAGGCAGAGCAAAAACAGAGAAAGAAAATTATAGACCAATTTCCCTAATGAATATTGATGCCTAAACCTTAAATGAGATATTAGCAAGGTGATTACAGCAAGAGATCACCAGGATATTACATTATGACCAGGTGGAATTTATACCAGGAATGCAGGGCTGGTTCAACATTATGAAAACTATTAACATAATCAACCACATCAATAAGTAAACTAACCAAAATCATATGATTATCTCAATAGATGCAGAGAAAGCTTTTGACAAAATATAGCACCCATTTCTAGTAAAAACGCTGGAGAGCTTAGGAATAGGTGGAGCTTTCCTTAAAATAATAAGCAATTTCAATCATTTTTGATTAAAAGGCAAGGGTTGAATGGGAAATTTGACTTTCAAATACAAGGTTCAAGTGAAACATAAAAAGCTAATAAAGAAACAAGAAAGAACAATTGTAAGAACTTTAATAAGGTTATACTGTTTCTAGTTCTGTGTGATAAGATAATATTTGTAAGTCTCAATAATTTTATTGTAAAAGTAAATATTAGTGCAATTAGGAGTATTTATAAAGAGCTTGTATCCATAATGTAATATTTAAGGTATGATAATATTTGTAAGTCGAAAAAACTGTAATATAAGAATGATTAGAAAGAGTATATGTAGACAGAAGGTATGCTCATAAGGTGGCATTGATGATACAACACCATAGAAAACAAAAGAATGGACTAAAAAGAAATTGCATGGAAGAAATAGGAGGGGAGAACACACACACAAACACAAAGAGGCATAAAAACTTGTCATAATGGAGGGGAAGAAAGGGGGCACAGGCAGAGATTAAACTTTATTCTCATCAAAATCGGCTCAAAGAGGGAACAACAAATACACTAAGTTTGATATAGAAATCTATCTTACCCTATAAGGAAGTGCAAATCGGGATGGTGATAATAGAAGGGGGACAGGGGACTTATGCAAGGGGGGGATATTGGTGAAGGTGGTGATTATAAGCAAAACAATTGTGGGAAAGGAGAGGGTGGGGGGGTCAGAGTGGGAAGGATAAACAGGTGTAAAAATAGCATAGAGAGAAATAGGCATCATAACTATAAATGTGAACACATTTAAAGCAGAGTGATACGGGGTAAAGGTAAGAGTTGGAACAAAATCTATTATGTTTCAGCTGAAGCAGGGGTGGCAATTATGATTTCAGACAAAGAAAAAGCAAAAATAGATCTGTTTAAAAGGGATAAACCAGGAACCTGTATTTTGCTGAAAGGTACCATGGATAGTAAAGTCATATCAATGCTTAACATATATGTACCAAATGGTATAGCATCTAAATTTTTGAACAAGTTGAATGAATTGAAAATTCCACAGGACCAGATGGATTCACAAGTGAATTCTACCAAACCTTTAAAGAACAATTAATACCAATACTAAGTAAATTACTTGAAAAATAAGTGCTTCAAAAAATCCTGGAAGGACATGTATAAAATGATTTGGAAGTGAGCACAAACCAAGAGAACACTGTACATAGAGACGGCGATATTGTTCAGTGAAGAACTGTGAATGACTTGGCTATTCTCAACAATACAATGATTCAAGACAGTCCAAGACAAAGAATATTGATGAAACTGACTATCCACCTCCAAGGAAAGAACTGATATTGATGGAACAAACTGAAACATTTTTCATATTCTTTCATTAAGTGACAAATACTATGATGTTTTTCATGTTCATATATGTATAGCCCATTTCAGATTTGCCTGTATCAGGTATGATTTTTAAAATCTAATGTGTGGTCACCTATTTCTGTCCCAAGTGTAGGGAAAATTAGATGGGATTTATCATATATTTGTTACTTAGAAATTAGAGGCTACTGCACCAGTTTGGAGCATTAAGCATTTATTAAATATATTAAATATTAGTAAAGAGAGCATACATGGCACTGTAAGATAGCAAACCCTAGAGAAGAGAGAAAATTGTGAACCCTAGAGGACTGCATTTGCACTCATTCTGTTCTTGCACAAGCAGCTGTACAAGCTCGCTAAGTGCAGGAGAAGAGCCTACCCATCAACATTGTTCAAAGCTCATTGGCTAATATCACTCAAATCTATGGTTCACTGGGTTTGAGGGCAGTTTGGTGAAGTCATGCTGATGTTGGAGCTCAGATCCTCTGGTAGCAGAAGGTTTTCAAGGTAGATGTGGTTTTGCGGCCCCTGCAAATCCTAAAGCCCCTATTATTTTCTCACACAGGTTTGCAACCTCAGGGATAGGGGAGGGGAGGCAAGGAAGGAGGAATAGGGATTGGAAAATAAATTTAAATAAAAATGTTTAATCTGGAAAGGTGTGGGAGGAGTGTGCTGGGAAGGGTACAGGAGGTATATATGTATTTATATGCACACACATAAACATATATTTTGTCCATTAATCAGTTAATTAGGTCTTATTTATATAGTAATTATATTTAAACAAATTTGTCATAGAAATAATTTATATAAATTAATATGTATATGTCATTTATAAAAAAGTTATTTAAGGATTTAAAATACTAAGTTATATGTATTAGAATATATCTAGGAATATCTAAATGTAATGATGTAGAAAATTTACATTATGTACATCACATTTGTGTGTATGTGTATATTATATCTATGTTTGAAATATGCATAAAATATAATTATATATCAGAAATAAAATTTTAAATTTTAAAAATAATTGTTTTGCTTATTGATGTATTCATTCATTTCAAGAGAATTTTGAAATAATTGGCTCTAGATTTGAGAGAGACATTAGAGATTTTCTAGTTCAAATTTCTCATTTTATAAACAAAGGCAATAAGGCTTTGAGAAATGAGGTGATGGGTGTCCCTACTTGCAATTCTTCATGCAGGAGTTAGATGACCACTTTCTGGTATATTCTACTATAGATTTTATTTTTCTCATTTATATATTGCATTAAATAACTATAGGACTATTTTCCAGCTTTCAAAATTCTGTCATTCAATGTAATGGAAAGACCAGCTTAATACAGGTTGAAATTAGAAGTGTTACTATTTTTTATTAAGGTCTCTAATTCCAAATACCATGTATTTTCTACCATAACAGGAAGTCTAAATTTGTCTTATAAAATGCCCTAATTTGAAATACCATTTTTCCTTCAAATTTAGGTAAAAGTATATTCTTAATTTAAAACTAAAGTTTCTGAACAAGCAACATACTGTAATTTCCCAAATTTGATACTAACTACATATCATAAGCTTTATTGTATAAACTATTATATTGAAGTATTTAACATTATCTTTCCAATTGTTGAAAGAATATATCAAAAAGAAAAATAAAAACTTATTTACAAATGACATTATTCATTTATCAAAGAAGCAAATCAAGTATTTCAGATCTTGAACATTCATTTTGAATAAATATTTTGGCCTAGTATTTGTTTAGATGACAAGGAATTGAAACTACTTCCTCCACAAGTTCATTAACATTTCAAGAGGGGTATTTCAAAATCAATAGCTGTGCATTCAAAATACTGTAGCTTGATTCTTTAAAAATCAGTTCACCATGAAAAAAATGAAAAAAGACTTGCTTCCAGTGTTTTAAAGACTTTGGCAACCTCTTAATAGAGGTTAAGGTACATAGAGGGCTGATATTGCAGAGATCCCAAAGGTAAATTCTTCTAGCTTTCAGTGTTCTATATGTCTATATCTCTCACCTTCTAAAAGTTGAAGTGGTTATGTGATGTAGAGGGCCAGGCTTAGTGTCAGAAAGCTCCAACCTCAGGTCTTGCTGTGACAAATAGGAACTCTCTAACAAAGGGCAAATCACTTAAGCTCTAATTGCCCCATCTCTATAAATTTTTGTTTTAGAGGAGTTTCTAATATCGATTAGTAGAAGGGATTTCTATACCATAACATTGCCATACCAATAAGGACCCCCAAAATGAACCAATTAAAATGAGTTTCACCTGTTTGATAGGTCCCTATGCACATCTGTATCTATGAAATGTGTATGTCTCACAGAGTTGTGAAGAAAGCACATTGAACTTTTAAAAGTATGATATTTAGGTGAATTTTTATCTTCCTACTAAAGAGGACTGGTTACTTCAATAGTATATGATTTTTAAATTAATAGATGTTTAATTTCATATCATACATATATTATGACTACAGATAAGAATACTGATATCTACATTATAGTGTGTCACATATTAAAACCATTTAATGAAGGAGAAAAAATACAAGACTGAAACTCCAAAGAGCTTGGTTAAAATGCTGTGACCATGGAAAAGTCATTGAACTCTTTCAGCCTAAATTTCTTTACCTATAAAACATGGAGTTTGGACTAGATGACTTCTAAGGTTCCTTCTAGCTTTAAAACTATTATCTTGATGTCAATAATACAGGAATACATTTTTTATCATTAGCAAACCACTATTCATTTTGATATTAAAAAAATCATCAAAAAAGTTATTCAACTATCCATTCAAGAACTGAAGGCATTTAAATCCTACTACTATCTAGAACACAATTCATGTTCTTTTCCAAGACTTCTTAGGTTTCCAAATTTTAGAATACTCATAGTCCTAACTAGGAGAATATTAAATGCTATTATTTGAACTACTTATTATTGAATTTGAGAACTGGAATGGGCTCAAATATCATTTAAATCAATGTATAACTGAATATTGTACTCCACATTCCCCTTGAAAATGAATGCTAGCTCTGCTACCTGTTATCTTTGTGAACTTGGCAAGACACTGGCACTCTGGGCAATAATTTCCACTTGAGGGCTCCTAAGGTTTCTTTCACCCCAAAATCTTTGGTCCTGTCTCCACTAGTGAGATGCTCATTAACTCCCCTAGGCAGCTCATTCCCCTTCTGAAAGATTTCTAGAAAGTTTTTCCTCATAGCAATGCATATATTAAAGGGTTTTTTCCCTCACAAATGGTTATAATATGTACCCATTTCCCCATGAAGTAATGAAATCAAAGTTCCTAAGTAGACTCTATAGCAAAGTAATAATGAATGAAAATATGTTTATTCTTCCCTTTTATACAATTTAGGCTATTTAATTAAACCTTTGAAAAAATAAAGTTCCGGTTGAATTTATTTAATGTTGTATTTTAGCTCTTCTCTATATATTACAGTGGGGATTTCTTTTTTGTATGGGTGGATTAGATGGCCAAAAATATTTCTTCAAAGGAAGGAATAGTTTACCTTTCAGATCTTTGGAAAGGAGAACAGCTTATGACCATACAAGAGATAGAGAATATTATGAAATGCAAAATGGATGATTTTGATTACATTAAATTAAAAAGGTTTTGTACTAACAGAAATAATGCATCCAAAATTAGAAGGGAGACAGAAAGCTGGGAAACAATTTTTATAGCCAGTATTTCTGATAAAGGCCTTATTTTAAAAACAAATCAGGAAATAAATCAAGTTTATAAGAAACCAAGTCATTCCCCAATTGAGAAATGGCCAAAAGAAAGGAACAGGCAGTTTTCTGATGAAAAAATCAAAGCTATCTATTGCCATATGAAAAAATGTTCTAAATCACTGTTGATTAGAGAAATGCAAATTTTAAAAAATCTGAGGTATTACCTGACACCTATCAGATTGGCTAATATGACAAAAAAGGAAAATAATAGATGTTGGAGAAGCTATGGAAAAATTGTAACACTAATGCATTGTTAGTGGAGCTGTGAACTGATCCAACTATTCTGGAGAGCAATTTGGAATTATGCCCACAGGGCTATAAAGCTGTACATACCCTTTGGCCCAGCAATACCACAATTAGGTCTTTTTCCCAAAGAGATCATAAAAAAGGGAAAAGCACCCGCATGTACAAACATATTTATAGCTGCTCATTTTGTGGTGGCAAGGAATTGGAAATTGAGGGCATGCCCTTTAATTGGGAATGGATAAACAAATTGTGGTATATGAACATAATGGAATACTATTGAGCTGTAAGAAACAATGTGCAGGTGGATTTCAGAGAAATCTGGAATGACTTACATGAACTGATGCTGAGTGTGATGAGCAGAACCAGGAGAACATTGTACACAGTACCAACAACATTATGTGTTGCTAAATTGTGATAGATTTGATTCTTCTCAGCAATACAATGGTCCAAGATAGTTCTAAAGGACTCATGATAGAAAATGCTCTCCAAATCCAGAAGAAAAAAAGAATTGTGGAATATGGATGCAGATTGAACCGTACTATTTCCATTGTTTTTGCTGTTGTTGTTTTTATTTTGGAGGTTTTTCCTTTTTGTTTGGATTCTTTTTTCATAGTATGACTATTGGAGGAATATGTTTAATGTGATTGTACATATATAACCTATATCAGATTACTTGCTATCTTGGGGAGGGGAGAGGGAGAAGAGGAAGGGAAAAAGTTTGAAACTGGAAATTATAAAAAAATGTTGAAAACTATCTCTACATGTAACTGGAAAATAATAAAATACTTTCATGGAAAAAATGTTCCTTCAAGCTCCTAAATTCTCTAATTATTGGATACTATATACAATTAGACAAATGGATCTCCTAAACATTCTAAGCTATTTTCATTTTTCATCCTCAAGAGAAGCACAAAGTATCCAACAAACACCAAACACCACATAACTGTATTCATTTTATTTATGAAGTTATCTGCCTTCTCTTCATTGTTTTTGCGTGTGTGTGCATGTGTGTGTGTGTGTGTGTGTGTGTGTGTGTGTGTGTGTGTGTGTGTGGTGGTGGTGTTTTAATTGTTCAGCCCTTTGGTATAGTACTAGGAATAGGCCTAGGTATATTAGTAGTAGTGGGAGAAGGAGAAGGAGGAGGAGGAGTGATAGCTCTTTTATTGTTCCTATTAAATATCAGGAAATTTTTTAAGTGCTTTAGAAATATTATCTCATTTGATCTTCAAAATGACCTTTGTTATCGACATTTTATAGATGAGGAAACTGAGGTAAAAAGAGGTTAAATGACTTCCTTAGGATCACACAGCTAGTAAAGTGGGGCACTCTATGGTCACTCTTTCAAAGGTGGTTCAGACCCAGTTTTCCTGACTCAGGCTAGCTCTTTATCCACTACACCATGCTGTCATTTTTCTATATATTTATATTATAACATCTATGTCAAGTCCAATTGATACAATACTTTTCTATAATTACAAAGTATTTCAGTACTTTGATGGATCTATGTCCTAGCACATACTCCCACACATAATAGAAATGACAAAAATTCATACCTTTCTACCCTATGCAATCATTGTCAATGCTTTCCTGTAGTGTATACACTAACAACAGCACAAAAAACCTGAATCCCTGTTTTGTGGCATTTGTTGATTTCTAGGTTTAAATGCTTTCAGTAAAGGAAAAAATAGCAATAGTCTCTCATGAGCCAGTTCAACTGTCACTAACACATCTCTCTTTAACTGTGATATCACTACTACTTTTGCCTTATTAGCAGGAAGGAATAAAATTAATTATGTAAAATTGAATGAGCAAATTCTTTAATGCTGTAGGGGAAATGGTTTAAGTAAGTAGAAGGCTTGCTTCTTTAACCTTGCTTAGATCATCTATGCAGTTTTAAGAATTTTTTAAAATTAAGTTTAATTTTTAAAAAAATCTAATTACATGTAAAAATATTTTTGAGTTTAAAATTTTTCTCCCACTTTCCTTCCCCCATCTCAAGGTCAGCAAGTGCTTGATATAGGTTAGACATTATACTCATGTTAAACATATTTCCACATTAGTCATGTTTTATGTTTTTCTTTTTAATGAGGCAATGGAGGTTAAGTGACTTGCCCAGGGTCACAAAGCTTGTAAGTGTTAAGTGTCTGAGGCCAGATTTGAACTCAGGTACTCCTGACTCCAGGGCCGGTGCTCTATCCACTGTGCCATGTAGCTGCCCATTAGTCATGTTTTAAGAGAAGAATAATAGAAAAAGGAAAAAGAATGCAAGAAAGAAAAAACAATAACAATAACAAAAATGTAACAATAAAAATAAAAATAATATGCTTCAATTTGTATTCTGACTTCATAGTTCCTTTTCTGAATGTGGACAGCATTTTCCTTCATATGTCTTTTGCAATTGTCTCAGATCATTGTATTGCTGAGAAGAGTTAAGGCTACCACAGTTGATCATCACAAAATGTTGTTTTTGTTATGTTTTTTGATTTGGGTTTGGTTTTGGGGGGCATTTTGGGTGTTTTTTTTGGTGGTGTAATGGGGTTTAAGTGACTTGTCCAGGGTCACACAGTAAGTGTCAAGTACCTGAGGCTGGATTTGACGTCAGGCACTCTTGAATCCAGGGCTGGTGCTTTATCCACTGCACCACCTAGCTGCCCCTACACAATGTTGTTGATACTGTTTACAGTGTTCTCTTGGTTCTGCCCATTTCCCTCAACAACAATTCATGTAAGTTGTTGCAAGTTTCTTTTCTGAAATCTATTAACTTATCATTTCTTACTGCATAATAGTGTTCCATTACATTTATATACCACAACTTGTTTAGCTATTCCCCAATTTATGGGCATCCCATTAATTTCCAATTCTTTGCTACCACAAAAAGAGTGAATATAAACATTTTTGAACATGTCATTCCTTTTTTTTCCTTTTTTATGAGCTCTTTGGAACATAGACCTAGTAGTGGCATGGCTGGGTCAAAAGGTATGCACAGTTTTAAAGGGCATTGGAATTAATGTTCCAATTTTCCCACATCTTCTCCAACATTTGTAATTTTCCTTTTTTGTGATATTATCCAATTGAATAGGTGTGATATGGTACCTTATAGTAGTTTGAATTTGCATTTCTTAATCAGAAGTGATTGAGAACATTTTTTCAGAGGGTATAGATAGCTTTGATTTCATTATCTGAAAACTATCAGTTCATATCCCTTGACAATTCTGAAGTTGGGTACTGACTTGTATTCTTATGAATTTGATTAGTTATCTGTATATTTTAGAAATAAGGCCTTTATCAGAATCATTGGCTATAAAATTTTCCCCCAGCTTTCTGCTTTCCTTCTAATCTTGTTTGCATTGGTTTTGTTTGTTCAAAAAGTTTTCAATTTGATGTAGTCAAAATGATCCACTCTGTATTTAATAATGTTCTCAATTTCCTCTTTCATCATAAAATCTTCCCTTCTCCAAAGATTTGACAAGTAAACCATGCATTCCTTTTCTAATTTGCCTGTGCAATCACCCTTTATGTCTAGATATTTTACCTATTTTGACTTTCCTTTGGTGTACTGTACAAGATGTTGGTCTATGTCTAGTTTCTGCCATGCTATTTTCCAGTTTTCCCAGAAGTTTTTTTTTTTTCACATCATTTATTCTTTTTTTTTTTTTTTTTTTAGTGAGGCCGGATTTGAATTCAGGCACTCCTGAATCCAGGGCTGGTGCTTTATCCACTGCACCACCTAGCTGCCGCTAAACAATGTTGTTGCTACTGTTTACAGTATTCTCTTGGTTCTGCCCATTTCACTCAACAACAATTCATGTAAATTGTTCCAAGTTTCTTTTTTGAAATCTATTAACTTATCATTTCTTACTGACTTGCCCGGGGTCACACAGTTAGTAGGTGTTATGGGCCTGGGGCCGGATTTGAACTCAGGTCCTCCTGACTCCAGGACCGGTGCTCTATCCACTGTGTCACCTAGCTACCCCCACATAGTTTATTCTTAATCCGGAGGTTAGAGTTGTTGGGTTTATCAAATAGGAGATTGCTATTTTCATTTACTTCTGTGCTGTGTGTCCAAACTATTCCACTGATCCACCTCTCTGTTTCTTAATGAATATAAAATAGTTTTGTTACTGTTGCTTTATTATATCATTTCAGCTCTGGTACAGCTAGGCTACCTTCCTTTGCTTCTTTTCATTAATTCCCTTTATATTCTTGAACATTTGTTCTTCCAGATAAATTGTGTTAGTATTTTTTCTAGCTCTATAAAATATTTTTGGTAATTTGATTGGTATGGCACTGAATAAGTAAATTAATTTAGGGAGTATTATCATTTTAATTTTATTAGCATGCCTTACCCATGAGCAATTTATATTTTTCCATTTGTTTTGATCTTATTTTATTTGTGTGAAAATTGTTTTGTAATTGTGTTAATAGAATACCTGGGTTTGCCTTGGTGGGTAAACTCCCAAGTATTTATTATTGTCTACACTTATTTCAAATGGAATTTATGTTTCTATCTTTTGCTGCTGGACTTTGTTGTCATATATAGGCATGCTGATAATTTAGGTGAGTTTATTATATATGCTGAAACTTTGCTAAAGTTACTTTATCAAGTAGGTTTTTTTAGTTGATTCTTTAGGATTCTCCAATTATAGCATCATATCATCTGCAAAGAGTGATAGTTTTGTTTCTTCCTTGTCTATTCTAATTGCTTCAATTTCTTTTTTTTTTAGTTCTCAACTTTTGTTTATACATGCCTTACAATTTCAGATTTTTCTCCCTCCCACCCCTCCCTCCCCCCTCCCCTAGACAGCAGGTAATCTGATATAGGTTATATCTATATATCTCTATACATATACATATATATATTATATATATATATATATACACACACACACACGTATATATACACATAATAACATTAATCCTATTTCTGCATTAATCCTGTTACAAGAGAAAGAATCAGAGCAGTGATGCAAAACCTCAAAATAGAAAGAAAAAAAAAACCAACAGCACCCGAAACAAAAGAAATAATATGGTTCAATCAGCATCTATACTCCACAGTTCTTTCTTTCTTTTTTTTTCTTGGATTTGGAGATCCTCTTCTATCATGAGGTCCCTGGAACTCTTCTGTACCATTGCATTGGTGAGAAGAATATAGTCCATCACAGTAGGTCAACACTCAATGTTGATGATACTGTGTACAATGTTCTTCTGGTTCTGCTCATCTCACTCATCATCAGCTCACATAAGACCCTCCAGGTTTCTCTGAACTCTTCCTGCTCATCATTTCTTACAGCACAATAGTATTCCATTGTATTCATATACCACAACTTGTCCAGCCATTCCCCAATTGATGGGCACCCCCTCAACTTCCAATTCCTTGCTACCACGTAAAGAGCAGCTATAAATATTTTTGTACATGTGGGTCCCTTTCCCCCTTCCATGATTTCTTTGGGCAAAAGACCTAAAAGTGGGATTGCTGGGTCAAAGGGTATGCACAGCTTTATCGCCCTTTGGGCATAATTCCAAATTGCTCTCCAGAATGGTTGAATCAGTTCACAGCTCCACCAACAATGCATTAGTGTTCCAATTTTCCCACAGCCTCTCCAACATTTATTATCTTCCCTTTTTGTCATTTTAGCCAATCTGATAGGTGTCAGGTGGTACCTCAGAGTTGTTTTAATTTGCATCTCTCTAATCATTAGAGATTTAGAGCATTTTTTCATATGGGAAGAGATAGCTTTGGTTTCTTCATCAGAAAACTGCCTGTTCATATCCTTTGACCATTTCTCAATTGGGGAATGACTTGGATTCTTATAAATTTGATTTAATTCCCTATATATTTTAGAGATGAGGCCTTTATCAGAAGCACTGGCCTCAAAAATTGTTTCCCAGCTTTCTGCCTCCCTTCCAATTTTGGATGCATTGCTTCTGTTTGTACAAAAATTTTTTAATTTAATATAATCAAAATCATCCATTTTGCCTTTTATAATATATTCTATCTCTTGTTTGGTCAAAAACTGTTTTCCTTTCCAAAGATCTGATAGGTACACTATTCCTTTCTCTCCTAATTTACCTATGGTATCACCTCTTATGTCTAAATCATGTATCCATTTTGACCTTATTTTAGTATAAGGTGTAAGATGTTGGTCTATGCCTAATTTCTGCCATACTATCTTCCAGTTTTCCCAGCAGTTTTTGTCAAATACTGAGTTCCTATCCCAGAAGCTGGAGTCTTTGGGTTTATCAAACACTACATTACTAGTGTCATTTACTACTGCATTTCCTGAGCCTAGCCTATTCCATTGATCTACCACTCTATTTTTTAGCCAGTACCAGATAGTTTTGATGACTGCCGCTTTATAGTAGAGCTCCAGGTTTGGTACCGCTAACCCACCTTCCTGTGAATTTTTTTTCATTATTTCCCTGGATATTCTTGATTTTTTGTTTTTCAAGATGAATTTTGTTATTATTTTTTCTAGCTGTATGAAATAATTTTTAGGTAGTCTGATTGGTATGGCACTGAATAAGTAAATTAATTTAGGCAGTATTGGCATTTTTACTATATTAGCTCTGCCTCTCCATGAGCAATTGATATCTTTCCAATTATTTAGATCTGATTTGATTTGTGTGAAGAGTGTTTGGTAGTTGTGTTCATAGAGTTCCTGGGTTTGTCTTGGCAAGTAGACTCCCAAGTATTTTATATTATCTACCATTACTTTAAATGGAATTTCTCTTTCTATCTCTTGCTGCTGGACTTTGTTGGTCATGTATAGAAATGCTGATGATTTATGTGGATTTATTTTATATCCTGCTACTTTGCTAAAGTTGTTAATTGTTTCAAGTAATTTTTGACTTGATTCTCAAGGATTCCTTAAGTATACCATCATATCATCTGCAAAGAGTGATAGTTTTGTTTCCTCCTTGCCTATCCTAATTCCTTTAATTCCCTTCTCTTCTCTGATTGCTAAAGCTAACATTTCTAGAACAATATTAAATAATAGGGGTGATAATGGACATCCCTGTTTTACCCATGATCTTATTGGGAAGGCCTCTAATTTATCTCCACTGCATATAATACTTGCTGATGGCTTTAGGTAGATACTGTTTATTATTCTAAGGAAAGCTCCCCCTATTCCTAAACTCTCTAGTGTTTTTATTAGGAATGGGTGCTGTATTTTGTCAAAAGCTTTCTCTGCATCTATTGAGATAAGCATATGATTTTGGTTGGTTTTCTTATTGATGTGGTTGATTATGTTAATAGTTTTCCTAATGTTGAACCAGCCCTGCATTCCTGGTATAAATCCCACCTGGTCATAGTGTATTATCCTGGTGATCACTTGCTGTAATCTCCTTGCTAATATCTTATTTAAGATTTTAGCATCAATATTCATTAGGGAGATTGGTCTATAATTTTCTTTCTCTGTTTTTGCTTTGCCTGGTTTTGGTATCACCACCATATTTGTGTCATCTTTTTTTTTTCTTATTGGTAAGGCTAACAGTTCTAGTACAATATTCAATAATAGTGGTGGTAATGGACATCCTTGTTTTACCCCTGATCTTATTTGGAATGTCTCTAATTTATTCCCTATTCCATATAATGCTTACTAATGAATTTTGATAGATATTGTTTATCCTCTTAAGGAAAGCTCCATTTATTCTTATGCTCTCTAGTGATTTTAATAGGAATGGGTGTTGTATTTTTTCAAAAGCTTTCTCTACATCTATTGAGATAATCATATGATTTTGATATGTTTTGATACTGATGTGGTTGGTTATATTGATAGTTTTCCTAATATTGAACCTGTCATGCATCCCTGGTAGAAATCCAGCATGGTAACAGTGTATTACCTGGACATAAATTGCTATAATTTTTTTGCTAATATTCTATTCAGGAATTTTGTATCAATATTCATTGGGGAGATTGGTCTTCAATTTTATTTCTCTGGTTTTGCTTTTCTTGGTTTAAGAATGAACATCATATCTTTTATTATAAAAGGAATTTGGTAGGATTCCTTCATCACCTATTTTTTCAAATAGTTTATATAATATTGGAATTAATTCTTCTTTTCATGCTTTGTAGAATTGATTTGTAAACCCATCTGGCCCTGGAGAGATTTTTGTTTTCTTAGGGAGTTCAGTTTTGGCTTAATTCTAAAGTGGGCTTATTTGAGGATTTTATTTCCTCTTGTATTAATCTGGAAAGTTTATATATTTGTAGATATTCAGCCATTTTATTGAGATTATAAAATTTATTGGCATGTAATCAGGCAAAATAGTTCCTAATTATTAACCTTTTAATTTTTGATGTTGGTAATTTGATTTTTTTAACCAAATGTTTATCTATTTTATTGTTTTTTAATAGAACAAACTCTTAATTTTATTTATTAATTTCATAGTTTTTTTACTTTTAATTTTATTAATCTCTCCTTTAATTTTCAGAATTTCTAATTTAGTGTTTAATTAGGGATTTTAATTTGTCCTTTTTCTAGCTGTTTAGTTGCATGTCCAATTCATTTATATCCTCTTTCTTTATTTTATACATGTAGGCATTTAGAGATATAAATTTCCCCTAAGAATTGGTTTTGCTACATCCCATAAGTTTTGGTATGTTGTCTTGTTATTGTCATTCTCTTGGATGAAGTTATTGATTACTTCTCTGATTTGTTGTTTGACCCACTCATTCTTTAATATGAGATTATTTAGTTCCCAATTAATTTTTGGCACATCTTTCCATGGCCCTTTATTGCACATAATTTAGATCAAGTTGTGATCTGAAAAGGATGCATTTACTCTTTCTGCCTTTCTGCATTTGACTGTTAGGTTTTTATGCCCTATAAATGGTCAATTGTTGTGTATATGCCATGTACTGCTTCAGAAAAGATATATTCCTTTCTATCTCCATTAAGTTTTATCCAGAGGTCTGTCATATTTAATTTTTCTAAAATTCTATGCATCTCATTAATTTCTTTCTTATTAATTTTGTGGTTAGATTTATCTAGTTCTGAGAGGGGGAGGTTGAGGTCCCCCACTAATATAGTTTCACCACCTATTTCTTTTTTTTTAGTTTTCAACATTTATTTATATGAAATATCCAATTTCAAATTTTTCTCCCTTCCTTCCCTCCCTCCCCCTCCCCTAGACTGCAGGTAATCTGATATAGTTTATATATACATAATAACATTAAACATATTTCTGCATTAGTCATGTTTTAAGAGAAGAAACAGAGCAAAAAAGAAAAACTTCAAAACAGAAAACCAACAGCACCAAAACCAAAAGAAATATTATGGTCCAGTAAGCATCCTTATTCCACAGTTCCTTTTTTTTCCAGATTTGGAGGGTCTTTTCCATCATGAGTCCTTTGGAACTTTCTTGTACCATTGGATTGCTGAGAAGAATCTAGTCTATCACTGTTGATCAACACATAATGTTTATGATACTGTGTATAATGTTCTTCTGGTTTCGCTCATCTCACTCATCATCAATTCATGCAAGTCCTTCCATGTTTCTTAGAACTCCTCCTTTTCATCATTTCTCACAGCACAATAGAATTCCATTACATTCATATACCACAACTTGTTCAGCCATTCCCCAACTGATGGGCATCCCCTCAGTTTCCAATTCCTTACCACCACAAAAGACTGTTTTATTATCTATTTCTTCCCATAACTCACTTAATTTCTTCTCTAAGAATTTTCATGCTGTCCCACTTTGTGTATGTGTTTAGTATTTATATTATTTTATTGTTACCCTTGATCATGGGGGCTCAATATATTTATGCCAGACTTACAATAAGATACACAATTTTGGCATACTCCACTTCAGCTGGGAGTCCCAAACTCAAGGCATCCAATAACCTTTTTCTCCCTTTCCTAGAAGCCAAGATTAGAGGCATGTGAAACCACTCCCGTTGCCCCTTCCTGGAATTCCTTCCCTTTTCTACTATAATTTTAAAAATTCCTACCTCTCTTCAAGATACCTCTAATGTACTTATCCTTTACAATGGTATTCCTGATGCCTGAATAAGACATCTTAACTCAAATCATTGTACATGTTTTTTATCCATTTTCATGTTTTATCCCCTTGTAGAATGTGAAGTTCTTAATTGTGTGATAAAATAATGAAATTTGGCAGATGCCAGGGGCTCTACCTAATTGATTTAGTATTGTTTGAATTGGTTGAGAATGAGAAACTAAGTACCTACTTAAGGTTAATTAGATTGCAACCACACCTGGCTAGCCCTTAAGAAGGTATGGTTCTCAGAAGCTAAGGTCTTTGAACTAACTCAACTCAAGACCACCTTCAAGTCCAGTGCACCAATGGATTTGGATGAGACTTACCAATCAGCTTGAAGCAGTGTGTAAGGACCGCCTCTGCTCCAGACCTATAAAAAACTTCCACACTCAGGTTGAGAAGAGTTCATGGTTGCAGCAGGCTCATGGCAAAGGACTTGAGGAAGAACCAGACCAGGCTGGAAGTCTAGGATAGATAAGCCTTTTCTTAACTTCACGTGTCCTATTTTTTTCTAATACCTGGTATGCTTTAATAAATGCTTAATGCCTAAAAACTGATGCTAAAGCTTCTAATTGAAGGCAACCACACATTAGATTTTTTAGACAACACATTTAGATTTTAAACATCACAATTGTAGGGGCAATGTTTTTGTTGCTGTTTCTACTGCTGCTGTTGCTGTTGCTATCCTTTTTGTTGTCATTGCTCTCTGTTTTTTTTCTTTACATCTCCCACATCTAGCATTTTTTTAACTTAAAAAAATGAAAGGTGAGGGTGATGTCTGTGTTTTATTTGGTATCAGGATCTTTTGGCTGAGAAATCTTCCACAAACAAGTTAGATAGGGAACTGTTCTGACAATTATAGTTTTAGAGAGTTTCACGATGTTAAGTGGTTTTTCCTAGGGTCACACAAAGAATAATCATTTGAGGAAAGACTTGATCTCAGGTATTCCTCAGTCCCAATCCTGCCTATTATTCATTGTGTTACATAGGTTCTTCCCATAGTAGGTATTTAATGAAATGTTTGTTGTATTCAATTGGAATGGTAGGGAGTAACAAGGAAAGGATGCTGGTAAAAAGAGAATCATTTTCCTCTACAAGAGTAAAAAATTCAGTATGACTAAATAAGAGGAGTAACTAGTATTTTGATGAACTTCAGCTACTAATGATTTTTTTAAATGCATTGTGAAATTGCATAGCCTGATGATAATCTTTTAACTCCAACAACCCTTACCTAATCTCTATGGGATTCCAATAAGAAGAAAGTTATACCTTGTAAGTACAAAGAAGTCAATTCTATTCCCTTTAAAAATATATGGCTTCTATAAATTATGGTAGCAGCAATTATCTCAGTAGGCTACTAGCTGTAGATTTCAATCTTGTTGCCTTATTTAACATTTTGCCTCCAATTCCACCATAAGTTATTTTTTGAGCTATTTACTGAAATGTCAGAATGACAGACATTGATAGCAATTGAAAGAGGATTTGTAGCCATCATTACTTTTTTCTACTTTGAATCATCATCATCAGAATTAATAGCTTGGAAAGAATTTGAGCTGGTTCATTTGTAATGAGTAGTGTTCCATAGTCACTGTATCTAAAGATGCTTTGCTGTCAAATTCAAGGTTATCAATAATAGCACTGGAGAGGAATATGAAATACTCAACGCAGAAGGAGGGGTAGAGATAATAGTGCCTCATATTTCTAGACCTCCTTACCACTTTTAAAGCATTTTACTTCATTTGAGTCCCACAGGAACACTGGGAGGCAAAGGTCGATATTATTGTCCCCAATTTAGAGATGAGGAAACTGAGGTTCATAGAAATGGGGTGATTTGTTTAATATTGGATTACTATGAAGAAGTAGAGCTTAGACTAGAATTGAACTCTTCTGACCTCTACTCTAGTGCTTCCTCTGCTTTTTGATTCTGAGTATTTCTGAAGAGCAATGTAGAAAATACTCTTCAGAGTCATATTATAAGAACATCATAAAATTTCAATTAAAATCATGCCATCTGTCTGAGACTTGGGAGAGGAAATAGAAAATTTCTTAGTTTTCTTGGCATCCACTTACAGTTACTCAGCCAGTTCATGTCATAGGATTATAGGATCTTATATTTAGATAGGGAAGGGATCTCAAAGTCATCAAGATTATTTTTGATTGTGGGATGGCCTGCTCTACTTAACAAATTGCTGCCTTTTGGACCCCCAGACAAAATTACTCTCCATAGTTTACTTTGCTTTAGAATTGTTTGAAGAGAGGAAGAGACGATGCATTTGAGAATATCAGCCAAGCAGACCCTTGTTAAAGTTCATCAGTTCTGAAAGAAGCACATTATCTATAAGGTGTTATTGTATAAAGGCGATAGTGAAAAAAAGTGATAATGTAGCAGCTGTTGTCCCTCAGGGGTAAGGAAAACAGTGCCACTTTCCAATTGAGTAGTCATTTATTGAAGAATGGTTACAATCTACTCAATGATATGCTTTTTAAAAAAAGATTGTGAACATTAAGCAGCAAAGTGTTTAATTAAACTATTCCTATTGGAAAAAATTAATTTCAATACTCAAATGCCATATATACTGATCATCATTTTCATGATTCAATTCAGGTGCTAGTGCCTTTTATCTCTGAAATTGCATTTAACTCATGCTTTATATATTTTGTATTGATTCCATGAATAACAGGGACTTAATGATTGAAAATGTTAATTGATCTGTATTTGTTATATACAATATTTGTATGGCTGCTAAGTGGCATAGTAGAAAAAATGCTGGGCTTGGAAATGGAAAAACTGGAATATATTTATTTATTTTTTTGTTTGCAATGAGAGTTAAGTGATTTACCCAGGGTCACACAGCTAGTAAATATCAAGTTTCTGAGGGTATATTTGAACTCAGGTCCTCCTGAATCCAGGGCCAGTGCTTTATCCACTGTGCCACCTAGATGCCCCTAGAAAGACTGGAATTGAAATCCAGCCTTATGTGTTTTTTTAATAGATTTAGGAAAGTTCCCCAGAAACCAGAAATATGAGGAAGTAAATAAGATTAATATTCCATAGTCATGTGGCAAGCTCCTTTCTGATAGGTAACAATAGTCATTGGATCAAGAGGAAAAAGTCACTTAACCCTCATTGCCCCCGCAAAAAACAAAAACAAAAACAAAAACAAAAACAAACAAAAACACATTGATAAATACAAAGTGGATATGTAATAAATGTGTATGGACTGAATTTAGAAACTTCAAGTTAATTGTCATGAGCATACTGAACTAAGTATGGAACTAAGAGAGGATCTTGGAATAGCAAATCTGCTTTCTTCTTTCTCCGTAAAGCTCCACTAAAAGACTAAAAGACTAAAAGACTCACCAAAGCTTCTCCATCATTCCCCATTTCCAATGGGGTTTGCTGTTATAATGAATTTAGATTGACTTCTGAAATTTCACACTATACTTGAGAAATGTTTTGTATCATTAGATGCCACTTTCATCTATTTTCTTAAAGTTCTTGGGGGGCTACAGATGGGATAACTAGATTCCAAGCTGAACAGGGATTTATTTTTTCTGTTTTAGGGGTTGAACCTGGGAAATACCTTATGAAACATATATCTACTGTTATGATTTTTATGATGACTTAATCTAGTAGAAACTGCTGTAACAATTGGAATGGTGCCACCTGCTGGAGACTTACTGTAGAAAAGCTCTGCCATAAGGAGAAGACCTCTGAGGACAAGCCATGTGATCAAGGTCCTTAGCGCCAGAAAGTGATGTTTGCTTGTGGGTACTGTCTATCAATGCTACCAGCCAATCAACTTGAGGAGCCCCCCCATTTCTGGGAGGAGGACACAAAGTAGGAAGCAGATGCAGGTGAAGGGGTTCTGACTCCTTTTAGGTTCCTGACCTCAACATGGTGGGTCTGATGATAGGGTCTCTTAGAAATAGTTAGATTTTTACGTTTCTCTCTGATCCTAGTGCTCTGTAATAAATACTTAAACACTTAAATACTCTTGATAAAGCTTATAATTTATTGGCGACCACTCATAAGATTTTAGATAGTATAGCTAGAATTTTAGCCCCTTGTACTGCCTAACCAAATATGATCTTGAGGATCTATGATCTGTGTGAATTCCAATTATCTCTGGTCTGCCAGAGGAGAGTTAGCCCATCCCATATAGCAATAACTTCTGTTTGTTTCAACAAGCAACAAGAACTGTTATTAAGGCTAGATAATAAAAGCTAGGAAATAAAAATAAGGGTGCTGAAGAATGGACAGTCACTTTAGCTATGGTCCTATCTATAGACTGGCACAATCTTTATAATTATTAATTTTTTTGGAGTGCATAATGGAACTGGAGTCAAAGGAATATGTTTCTAATTCTAACTCTTTTAATTAATTTCTTAATGACCTTAATGACTAAATGATTTCTAGAGTCTTTTCTAGATTCAAATCTATGATCTTAAAACATTACAATATGGCATTCTGATAAAATTTTTAAATTGAAAATGTGTCATCCTATATATTAATTATTCTTTGTTTTATTAATGTTTGTTGACTGATTGAATTTTAGAGAGGCTGCTGGAAAACAGACATAATGATGCACTGTTAATGGACTTGTGAAGGTGTACAACCATTAAGTAAAGCAATTAGAATGATGCACTTATGCAGTTTTGTTTCAGTCATACCCAATTCTTTGTCACGCCAGGATTTTCTTGGCAAATATACTGGAATTTTTTTCCATTTCCTTTTTGAGCTCATTTTACCAATGAGGAACTGAGGCAAAGGGGATTAAATTACTTGCCTAGGGTTATACAGCTACTAAGTGTTCAAAATCAGGTTTGAACTCATAAAGATGAGTCTTCCTGACTCCAGGCCTAGTGCTCTATCCACTGGACAACCTAGATGCCCCCTTGTTATTATGGATTTCTTTAGTCTTTGAGCTTTAGAATAAGCAAAATATCGATGAGCTTGGCATCTATGTTTCCTTCTATAGCAGTGAAAAACATGGAATAGAACTTGCCCTTGGGCACGTATTGGTGTAAGTACACTAAAAATATCTCTCCAAGTTAACATCAAAATATTCATTGTCATTATTGCAGTCTGGTTCTTTAATATACTCTGAATCCAATAAAGCGTTCTTATTACCAAGTTCACATTTTGTTGTCTTACTAACATGACAACCTTTTCAAAAAGGAGATTGTTAGTTGGGCATAACTTCAATCTAATACAACAAAGATTTAATAGCCTACATTATGCTAGGCACTGAAAGAACAGAAAGGCTAACTATTTGTTACATTCAAAGAGCTTATTTTTTTTTTTTGCAGGGCAATGGGGTTTAAGTGACTTGCCCAGGGTCACACAGCTAGTAAGTGTCTGAGGCTGGGTTTGAACTCAGGTCCTCCTGAATCCAAGGCTAGTGCCTTATCCGTTGCGCCACCTAGCAGCCCCCCTAAAGACCTTATATTTTTGAGGAGATAATAAATTATTAATTAGGGGGCAGCTAGGTGGTGTAGTGGATAAAGCACTGGCCCTGGATTCAGAAAGACCTGAGTTCAAATCCGGCCTCAGACACTTGGCATTTACTAGTTGTGTGACCCTGGGCAAGTCACTTATCACTCATTGCCCAGTCAAAAAAATGAAAAGGAAAGAATAATTTATTAATTTTATCTGATTATAATTGCTCCACACAGCCATTTGTAGAGCTTACAAAGAATATAACTTTTAACCTAACCAACCCATGTTGTTGTTGTTTTATACTGATGAGCATTTGCTTGCCTTAAAAGTTATCTATTTAGTAATTTAAGAATTACCAGATATAGTAGAATTAGGAGGAAAACAGGAAAAGCAATTTAGGAGTGAGGATTATTCTAGGAGTCAAATCAAATTCATTAACATAATTTATAAATCAACAATCTTCTCCCATTTGTAAAAAAAAATGCACACAGTGAATACTAATTTGGATCCAAGATGGCAGAAAATGTCATTGGGACCCAGCCAATATTCCCCTGTAAACAACATTTTAAAAATGCCTCATATCAAATGTTGGAGTATCAAAATCAACAAAAGATCAAAGCAAGACATTTTTTCTAGTCTAAGACAATTTAGGACATCCATAGAAGTCTAACACCAGAATGGGCACAGGAGCACAACAGGAGCATCAGTGGAGGTAGCCATGACAGAAGCAGCAGCATCTATGGGATAGCTTAGTCCAGAGATATAAAGAGATCAGACAACAAGTTAGAAAGAGATGACAGGGGATCCTTTGCTGACTCAGGGTGTACCTGTTGCTTATTGGTAAATATATTGGCCATAAGCTCTACTAGGTATCAGTTCCAGGGAAGAAATGGTCATTTAATATCGGTCACAAGGGAGCAAGGGCCCTACTGACAGTTTCAGGGTCTAGATGAGCTCTAACACCTGCAGCTGTAGGAGAGAAGATGACCTGGGCACGTTCAAGGGCCAAAAAGAGCACTAGGATTTGTGGCTTCAGGGGAGTAGGGGCCCTTCCTGGGTAAAGACCAGAACACAGAATAGGAGATCAGGGACCACACCTCTCCTAGGATCACACCATCTTGGAAACAACAAAACCTTGAAGATTTCCAGAATAGCAACAACATGAAACAGCCTGAAGCTTGGCACAGTGCCACTTCACCCTTCAGGTAAGCAGAGCCCAACTTTGACATAAAGTTCAAAGTGAAGAAATAGGCTTGGAAATGAGCAAAGAAACAAAACAAAACAAAACAAAAATTTGACAATAAAACTACTATAATGGTAGGAAACACCAACACATAAACTTAGAAGAAGACAACAATGTGAAAAGAGCTACGAGCTACAAGCAAAAACTCAAAGAAAAATGCTAATTAGATCTAAAGCCATCAAGAGTTTTTGGAAGAGTCAAAGAAATATTTGAGTCCCATAGGGAAAATGGGGGGGGGGATAACAGAGATGCAAGAAAATTATGAAAAGAGATGTAATATCTTGGTTAAAAAAAACCAGACAGAAATAATAATGAGGAAAACTGTAGTGTTCCTGCCTTCATATGCAGTGCCTTATTCGTTATACCACCATCCCTTACATCATCATTTATACGCATTATACCACCATTCCATCATCAAGAATGTTGGGGCAAAATCAGGGAATATTTTGAATGCCAGATGTAGCATTTTATTTTGGAGGCAATACATTTTTGAATAACAAAGCAATGTAAATATATCCATTTGTGCAATTTCTTAGGAAGTAGTGTAGAACATGGATTTGAGGAAGAAGAGAACAAAGGCAGGGAGATCATTTACAAAACTTTTACCATTGTAATAGGAAAAGAAAAATGGAGGGTCTGAACCAATCAATCAGCAAGTATGTATTAAATGCATGCTATGTGTCAAGAACTATGTTAGGCAGTGAAGATGTAAGTACAAAGAATGAATCACTCACTATCCTCCAGAGATTTTGAAGAGATAGGTCTTGACAAAAATGGAGAGGAGCAATATAAGGAGAGTAAAAGATATTATGAATATTTCAAATCTTGGTGTCTGTCAAGATAAAGAATCATCAGAGATGGTAGATTTAGGAGGAAAACAGGAAAAGCAATTTAGGAATAAAATATGGTGAGTTCTGTCCTGATCATGTAGAGATTGAGATGTCAGAAGGTTATAAAAGTAGATATGTCTATCAGGTAGTTATAAACATGGTCCTAAATTTATGGATTCATGAGCCTTTTGCATAAATGTGGTGATATACATTGTGAGAGGTAATAAGATCACCAAAACAAGAAGAGTTAGTTTGTAAAATACCCAAAATTAGAGAGTGGGAGAAGGAAATAATCTAATTAAGGATTTCAGATGTGAACCATAAAAGAACAATATAAAACTAGGTAAGGGAAGAGAGAATAATAGAAAGTTATGGAATAGTATAAAAAGACTGAAAAAGATAATCAGTTTTGTAATCTAAGAGTTCACTAATTTCAGTAGAATGCTACATACAGATGCCTAATTCTAGGGTTCAAGAAATAATTAAATATAGGATAATAATGAATAAAAACTACTTTGTAGGAGTTTGAAAATGAAACATTCAATCTCAAGCATTTATTAAAAGTGGTTAATGTTAAGAATAAATATCAACAATGAATTAGTTTACATCCTATCAGGGACACAGTATGCAAACATAGAAGGAAATACAAACTGTATACAGATAAATAAAGGGCATTGGTGGGAGGGAGGTGGTAATTGCTGAGGCAATCAAGAAAGATCTCACATACGTGGCCCATGTGAGTGTGAAAGGAATATGAGGTTCATAAGTGGTCAGGTATTGGGAGGACAACTTGTGTCAAGTCATGGAAATTGGAAATAGAATGTGATGTATAAAGAAGAACAAATAGGTTGACTTGGATGGAACACAGAGGACACAAAGGGGAGGAGGGAAAAGAGGTAAATAGGGTCAAGGGATTTTTTTTTTTTTAGGACAGGAATAGTCTGAATTTTTCTGTTGTAAGAGGGAAAGGAACCAATAGAAAAGGAGAGACTTTAAAACATTCTTCAATCTGTATTTTGACTTTGTAACAAATAGCTTAATTTATTAATTAAAATAAGAAGATCATCAAGCATTTATTGCTTGCCCATATAAGTCCTCTTTTCTCCAGAGACAAGTTTAAATTTTAAGATTGTTTCCTCACTTCCTGAATGAGTTGATAGAAACACCTATATACGTCATCTATATTTGTTCACCTTACTTTGGAATAAACAATGTGAAGCTAGTCCATTTTAAAACCCAATTTAAAAAATATATTGAACTCTTTATTGTAGTTCTCAGTGTTCTCAGAATGAGTTCAAAAATCCTAAAAAAAAATATTTATTTTAAGTCCAGCATTCATGAATTTATTCTGATGAAAAATTTTGGAGCTCAAATAAATTCAAACAAATGGTTATTAGTTGCTTTACTATGTATAAGAACTGTTCTTGCACTGGGACACAAAGTAAAAAAGAAGCCATTCTCTGACCTCAAGGAACTTGCATTCTACTGAAGGGTGAAAACTGTCATCTTAGGTTACAGACAACGATTGAATTTCTTAATTCACTCTTGATGTAAATAACAAGCTATGGACATTTTTCTTGCAATCTAATATTTACAATTGTGATGATATGGGCATGTTAAATAAGATTATTATACTATGGAGTATAGGCCACATACTATTAGGCAGGTGTTCTGTATAGATGAAAAGATTTTGACAAACAAGTGTAATTACTGACCGCAATGCCACCCTCTGAAGTCATATTCAATGGAGAAAATGTAAAACTGCAGAAAACTATTGAGAAACCAAACATTATTTCAAGCTTCCACATCCAAATGAACATTAATAACCATCTATTTCTAACTGTAATCCATGCTATTAAAAAGGTCAGAAGTGTTAATGTCGGGAAAGGTCTTCAAGAAAAGAAGTGCTAGATGAGTCTGTAATTATTAATTATCATCAAAAGTCAAACTACACACAACTGACAGTCATTACATCACTATATAAGAAAACAAGTCTTTCCAAAGATTCTCAAGAGTTAAAGCTCACACTTTAAATCCAAATAAACCCAAATGTAACATTATTAAAGACAGAAGAAAGGGGCCATGAAACTGAGTCAACATAACAGGTATTGGTCATAACTTTTGCATAAGCAATATTCCCACAAGGTGAAGATGAAGTCTGTGACTGTATTAAATAAGCATCTCATCTGATTTATTAACTATTGGTTTGTTTTAGAAGATGCTGTCAGTACGGGGTGATCAAGATTTGAAAAAGCAATCAGGTATGTGATTGGGGTTTATTATTCTTTCAGTCATTTGGAGTGGGGAAGGGTTGAAAAGGTTTCTCTTCCAACAAAAAACAAACAAACAAGAAACAGAATAAGTCTAGATTGAAATACTTATGGTAAATTTCTAATTCAGAAGATCAATTAGAAATAACAATTTCTAGAAATAGCTAAAATCAGATTAATTTATGAGAAATATTCAAAAGATATTTGACTCAAAAATTTCAATTACAAAATAGGAGGCTATATTGTGATGGAAAAGAAAGTGGGGATCTTAGCCATGAGTTGAAGTCACAGGTAGGCAGACTTTTTAAAAATTATATGTAGGCTTATAATCCCACTATAGCTTGTCACTTATTCCCTTTGTTCCCCAAACACATGTACATGGGCATGTACACATGGGCACACATACACACACACATACACACTCCATTCCTTGCAGCATTCTTGTAAATGATTATCCAAGTAATATTAATTGTATTTCTTTTTTCTTCTAAACACTCCTTTCTTTTTTTACTAGTCCTGTAATTCCATCAGGGAAGTTAAAATTCCCCAAAGAACTTTCTCTCCAATGCAAATTGGCACCTTCTCTGCCTTGTGTAGGCTTAGTTGCTTGAGTTGCCTGGCACATTGAAAGGTTGTTACCTGCTCACGTCATACAGCGTGTCTCAGAAGCAGGGCTTTAATTTAGGTCTTTCTTATACCTAAATTGTTACAAGGGAAATAGGTGAGTGTTGGTTAGGAATTCCTCCTTAAAAATTACACCCTCTCCCACACAATTCCAATTAGAACAAAATGATGTTTCATTTGGGCACTAGACAAAGGAAACCAAGAGAGAAGTCCTTTGATTTCTCATGGGAAGAAGACATGGCACAGAGACTTGGTTCTCTGAGATGCCTTTCTCCTCCAGTAGGAGAAAGGCAAATACTTTTATAGATTACTAATGGTGGAGGGACCAGATGATGTGATCATCTCACTGTGGAAATTTCCCTTATTAGGGGTGATCACCCAAAGGAGGACAGTCCCCCATTGCTGGTGGCTGGTAGAAATTGAGTGAGAAGTAGTTCTTATCTCCTGAGTCACATTCCACCTCACACCACTCAGGAAGCTGAATGGCTCTTGTTTCAAGGTGTCTCTCAAGGAGTAGACTCCTGTCAACTGGCCAGGTTAAACTTTAATACTCCTAACCCTGTAACATAAATATTGAACTCATATACTAACAGCCTAAGAACCAACAGATAGAGGGAAGGAAAAGAAACTACTCTTAAAGTTTCCCATATATTTTTAAAAGCTTTTGCACATTTATGTATATATGTATGCATGTATGTATCAATGTGTATGTTTGTATCCTCTATAGAGTCCTACTCTAATGTCTCACTATGACATGGAGGTGAGCTTGAGTTCTTGAAGGCTATACCAGCCAGACATAGCCTCAGCCAAGTAATATCACGGTAAAAAAAAAAAAAAGATATCTAGAATGATACTGGTAACAGATTTAATCTGTGTTCTAAAGATCAGAAAGAAGCATATTATGAATAGGCTGGCTATCTGGTGAAGATGTTTTTTTATTTATTTGTTTGTCAATGGTAACTTGTGAAAAAAAGAAAATAGTTCTTAGATCTGTTCAACTTAAACCTCTAATTTTGGAGGGCAGAGCCAAGATGGCAGAGAGGAATCAGCAAGCTGCCTGAGCTCTCCTTCCGTTCCCCCCAAAAGAATATTAAATCAAGCCTCTGGACAGATTCTGAAACTACAAAACCTTAAAAGAGACAGAGAGATACAGTCTTCCAACCAGAGATAATTTAGAAGACTTCAGGAAAAGGTCGGTCTGACTCGGGCAAAAGGGAGGCGCAGCGCAGGGCAGCAGCCCAACGCTGAGTGGGTCATGGCAAGTCCGCAGGAAGATGTGGGTCACAGCCCAACAACTGAGGCCCCTGGAACCTGGCTCAAAATTCTTGTGGCCCAGTAGGACAGTGGAAAAACCCACCTGCTCCAGCCGAGAGGGCAAGGGGCCAGCTGTAGGACCACAAAAAGGACAGGCATGACCAGGCCCACTGACCTAGTGCGCTCAGATAAGAAGTGCAGGGGGGCGAACTGCACACACTATAAGGACCTCAGAGTAAAAAGCTGGTCACACAGCACCTATACCCCTGCACAAGAAGCCCAAAACAGGGACTCTGGTGCCCTCAGAGGAGACCTCAACTTAAAAAATAAATAAATAAGCTGCAATAATGAGTAAGAAGCAAAAAAGAGCCCTCTCCATTGAGAGCTTCTGTATCAACAGGGAAGAAGCAAACACAAACTCAGATGAGGAAAATACCTTCAAATTGCCTACATGTGAAGCCTCATGAGGTAAGGTGAATTGGTCTCAAGAACAAAAAGCCTTCCTGGAAGAGCTCAAAAAGGATTTAAAAAATCAATTAAGGGGGCAGCTAGGTGGCGCAGTAGATAGAGCACTGGCCCTGGAGTCAGGAGGACGTGAGTTCACATCCGACCTTAGACACTTAACACTTACTAGCTGTGTGACCCTAGGCAAGTCACTTAACCCCAATTGCCTCACCAAAAAATAAAAAATTAAAATTAAAATAAAAAACAAATATTATTTCATTAAAAAAATAAATTGAGAGAGGTAGAACAAATGGGGAGAGAAATGAAAGTAAAACAAGGAAACTATGAAAAAAGAATCAGCAGCTTGGAAAAGGAAGCACAAAGATTGACTACAGAAAACAATTCCTTAAAAAATTCATATGGCCAAATGGATAAAGAGGTGCATAATCTCACTGAAGAAAACAATGCCTTAAAAATTCATTTGGCCAAATGGGAAAAAAAAAAGGTGCATAATCTCACTGAAGAAAACAATGCCTTAAAAATTAAAGTGGGACAGTTGGAAGATATGGAATCCATGAGACACCAGGAATCAGTCAAGCAGATTCAAAAGAATGAAAGAATAGAAGAAAATGTAAAATACCTCACTGGAAAGATAACTGATCTGGAAAACAGATCTAGGAGAGACAATTTGAGAATCAATGGACTGCCTGAAGACCATGACAAGAAAAAGAATCTAGACACCATATTCCAGGAAATTATTAAGGAGAACTGACCTGATATCATAGAATCAGAGGATAAAATCATCATTGAAATAATCCACTGATCACCTCCTGAAAGAGACCCCAAAAGGAAAACTCCAAGGAATAATTTAGCCAAATTCCAGAATTATCAGGTGAAGGAGAAAATACTCCAAGCATCCCGAAAAAAGCAATTTAAAAATCATGGAGCCACAGTCAGGATTGCTCAGGAACTGGCAGCTTCAACATTAAAGGACTGCAAGGCTTGGAATATGATATTCCAGAAGGCAAAGGAGCTTGGATTGCAGCCAAGAATCTATTACCCAGCAAAACTGAGCATTCTCTTTCAGGGGAAAAGATGGACATTTAATGACAATGGAGACTTTCAATCTTTCCTGATGAAAAGACCAGAACTGAATAGAAAACTCAATCTTAACATATAAGACACAAGAGAAGTTTAAAAAGGTTACTCATTATGTTAAACTGTTTATATCCCTACATGGGAAGATAATACTCATAACTCATAAGAATTGTAAATGTATTTGGGCACAGAGAAGGACTTTATACAGAGGGTATAAATATAAATGGTCTTTGATGTGATGATACAAAGAAAATTAAGGGGTTAAAAAGGGAGTTTATAGGGAGGAGAGGAAAGGGGAGGTGGAATGGGGTGAATTATATCCTATGAAGAGGTGAAATAAAAACTATTACAATAGAGGGAAAGAAAGGAGAGGGTGAATACTGTTTCAACCCTACTGTCATTGGATTTGATTCGAAGAGGGAATAACATATACGTTCATTGGGATAAAGAAACTTAGCTCATTCTTTAGGGAAGCAAAAGGGGAAGGGAAAGGGGGGAACTGATAGAAGGGAGGACAAAATCAAGGGAGAAAAGGGTAAATAAAAGAAAGGGGGGGTGATAAAAAGGGAGGGCAGATTGGGGGAGGCAGGGGTAAGAAATAAAACATCAGTGAGGAGGAATAGGGTGAACGAAGTGGGGAAAAGTACAAAGGAAGTAAATAGAATGGAAGGAAATAGACAGTTAATAATAATAACTGTGAATGTGAATGGGATGAACTCTGCTATAAAATGGAAGCGAATTGCAGAGTGGGTTAAAAACCAGAACCCTACAATATGCTGTTTACAAGAAACACATTTGAAGCAGAGAGATACACACAGAGTAAAGGTAAAAGGCTGGAGCAGAATATATTATGCCTCAGCTAAAGTTTAAAACAAAGCAGGGGTAACAATCCTTATCTCAGACAAAGCACAGGCAAAAATAGATGTCATTAAAAGAGATAAGGAAGGAAATTACATCTTGCTTAAAGGTACTATAGATAATGAAGTAATATCAATATTAAATATGTATATGCCAAGTGGTAAAGCAACCAAATTCTTAGAGGAGAAGTTAAATGAGTTACAAGAGGAATTAGAAAGTAATACTATACTAGTGGGGGATCTAAATCTCCCCCTCTCAGAATTAGATAAATCTAGCCAAAAAATAAATAAGAAAGATGTGAAAGAGGTGAATAGATTACTAGAAAAGTTAGACATGATAGATGTCTGGAGAAAATTGAATGGGGATAGAAAGGAATATACCTTTTTCTCAGCAGGACATGGCATATTTTCAAAAATTGACCATGTATTAGGGCACAAAAACATCATAGTCAAATGTAGAAAGGCAGAAATAGGAAATGCATCCTCCTCAGATCATGATGCAATAAAAATTACATGTAAGAAAGAGCTGGGGAAAAGTAGAATGAAAATTAATTGGAAACTAAATAATTTCATTCTAAAGAATGAATGGGCCAAACAAGAAATCATAGAAACAATCAATAACTTTATCCAAGAGAATGACAATAATGAGACAACATACCAAAATCTATGGGATGCAGCCAAAGCAGTGCTTAGGGGAAAATTTATAGCTCTAAATGCTTACATGAATAAAAAAGAGAAAAAGGAGATTAATGAATTGGGAATGCAACTTAAAAAGCTAGAAAAAGAATAAATTAGAAATCCACAATTAGATACTAGAGATCCTGAAAATTAAAGGAGAAATTAATAAGATTGAAAACAAAAAACTATAGAATTAATCAATAAAACTAAGAGCTGTTTTATGAAAAAAACCAATAAAATATTGGTTAATTTGATTTTAAAAAAGAAAGAAAACCAAATTACCAGGATCAGAAATGAAAAGGGTGATGTTACCACCAATGAAGTAGAAATTAAATCAATAATTGGGAATTACTTTGCCCAACTGTATGCCAATAAATTTGACAATCTAAATGAAATGGATGAATATTTACAAAAATACAAACTGCTCAGGTTAACTGAAGAGGAAATAAAATCCTTAAATAAACCCATATTAGAAAAATAAATTGAAGAAGCCATTAATGAACTCCCTAAGAAAAAATCCCCAGGGCCAGATGGGTTTACGGGTGAATTTTACCAAACATTTAAAGAACAATTAGTTCCAATATTATACAAATTATTTGGAAAAATAGGTGAAGAAGAAGTTCTACCAAATTCGTTTTATGACACAAATATGGTGGTGATACCAAAACCAGGCAAAGCAAAAACAGAGAAAGAAAATTATAGACCAATCTCCCTAATGAATATTGATGCTAAAATCTTAAATAAGATATTAGCAAGGAGATTATAGCACTTGATCACCAGGATAATACACTATGACCAGGTGGGATTTATACCAGGAATGCAGGGCTGGTTCAACATTAGGAAAACTATTATCATAATCAACCACATCAATAACAAAACCAACCAAAATCATATGATTTTCTCAATAGATGCAGAGAAAGTTTTTGACAAAATACAGCACCCATTCCTAATAAAAACACTAGAGAGTTTAGGAATAGGTGGAGTTTTCCTTAAAATAATAAATAGTATCTACCTAAAACCATCAGCATGTATTATATGCAGTGGAGATAAAATAGAAGCTTTCCCAATAATATCAGGGGTGAAACAGGGATGTCCATTATCACCCATATTATTTAATATTGTACTAGAAATGTTAGCTTTAGCAATCAGAGAAGAGAAAGGAATTAAAGGAATTAGAATAGGCAAGGAGGAAACAAAACTATCACTCTTTGCAGATGATATGATGGTATACTTAAAGAATCCTAGAGAATCAACTCTAAAATCACTTGAAACAATGAACAAGTTTAGCAAAGTAGCAGGATATAAAATAAATTCACATAAATCATCAGCATTTCTATACATGACCAACAAAGTCCAGCAGCAAGAGTTAGAAAGAGAAATTCCATTTAAAGTAACAGTAGATAACCTAAAATACTTGGGAGTCTAATAGCCAAGACCAACCCAGGAACTCTATGAACACAACTACCAGACACTCTTCACACAAATCAAATCATATCTACATAATTGGAAAGATATCAATTGCTCATGGAGAGGCAGAGCTAATATAGTAAAAATGACAATACTGCCTAAATTAATTTACATATTCGGTGCCATACCAATCAGACTACATAAAATTATTTTATAGAGCTAGAAAAAATAATAACAATTCATCTGGAAAAACAAAAAATCAAGAATATCAAGGGAAATAATGAAAAAAAAATTCACAGGAAGGTGGGTTAGCAGTACCAAACATGGAGCTTTATTATAAAGCAGCAGTCTTCAAAACTATCTGGTACTGGCCAAGAAATAGAGTGGTGGATCAATGGATTAGGCTAGGCACAGGAAATGCTGTAGTAAATGACACTAGTAATGTAGTGTTTGGTAAACCCAAAGACTCCAGCTTCTGGGATAGGAACTCAGTATTTGACAAAAACTGCTGGGAAACCTAGAAGATAGTATGGCAGAAATTAGGCATAGACCAACATCTTACACCTTATAGTAAAAAAAGATCAAAATGGATACGTGATTTAGACATAAGAGGTGATACCATAGGTAAACTGGGAGAGAAAAGAATAGTCTACCTATCAGATCTTTGGAAAGGAAAACAGTTTTTGACCAAACAAGAGATAGAGTATATTATAAAATGCAAAATGGATTATTTTGATTACACTAAATTAAAAAATTTTTGTACAAACAGAAACAATGCATCCAAAATTAGAAGGGAGGTAGAAAGCTGGGAAACAATTTTTATAGCCAGTACTTCTGATAAAGGTCTCATTTCTAAAATATATAGGGAACTAAATCAAATATATAAGATTCCAAGTCATTCCCCAATTGAGAAATGTCCAAAGGATATGAATAGGCAGTTTTCTGATGAAGAAACCAAAGTTATCTATTCCCATATGAAAAAATGCTCTAAATCACTAATGATTAGAGAAATGCAAATTAAAAGAACTCAGAGGTACCACCTGACACCTACCAGATTGGCTAAAATTACAAAAAAGCAAAATAATAAATGTTGGAGAAGCTGTGGAAAAATTGGAACACTAATGCATTGTTGGTGGAGCTGTGAACTGATCCAACCATTCTGGAGAGCAATTTGGAAGTATGCCCAAAGGGCGATAAAGCTGTGCATACCCTTTGACCCAGGAATACCACTTTTCTTCTTTTTCCCAAAGAGATCATGGAAAGGGGAGAGGGACCCACATGTACAAAAATATTTATAGCTGCTCTGTACATGGTGTCAAGGAATTGGAAGGTGAGGGGATGCCCATCAATTGTGGAATGGCTGGACATGTTGTCATATATGAATACAATGGAATACTAGTGTGCTGTAAGAAACAATGAGCAGGAGGAGTTCAGAGAAACCTGGAGGGTATTGCGTGGGCTGATGATTAGTGAGATGAGCAGAACCAGAAGAACGTTGTACACAGTATCATCAACATTGTGTGTTAATCTACCATGATGGACTATACTCTTCTCACCAATGCAATGGTACAGAAGAGTTCCAGGGAACTCATGAAGGAAGAGGATTTCCAAATCCAGGAAAAAAAAAGAACTGTGAAGTTTAGATGCTGAATGAACCATACTATTTCTTTTGTTTTTGGTGCTGATGTTTTTCTATTTTGAGGTTTTTCATCATTGCTCTTATTTTTCTCTTATAACATGACTAATGCAGAAATATGTTTAATGTTATTATGTGTGTGTGTATGTATGTGTATATATATATATATATATATATATATATATATATATAACCTATATCAGATTACCTGTTGTCTAGGGGAGGGGGGAGGGAGAAGAAGAAAAGGAAAGAAAGGGTTCTCAGACACATACCATTTTTAGATTATCAATAAGCTTTAATTTAATCATTAATAGTCTAAATATCTTCCATCAACCAAAGACAGTTCATATTGCTGAAGAAGCTGAATGATATTTATCTCAACATCCTTGCTAAAATGAGACCAAAAGAAAGGAGTGGAAACTCAATGAAATGTGGTTAACAGATACTCTTTGGAAAGGTGAAAAAGGATTTGGCAGAGTGGGCTTTTTCAAAAGTCCAAATTCTGCAAGAAACATCATTTCATGAAATACTTGGTTGTTGTGTATTGAAGTACTCAATAATGTAAAGTATTTATTAAAAGACCACTATGAAATAATGATACTTGTGAAGCAATATACATTTCTTAGCATAACAACACAGGGAAATTATGCAAAGCATTTGATTAAAAATATCTGATTAAATTAACCCATATTTTGATAAATTTTAGTAATTTTTTTTTCAGGGCAATGAGGGTTAAGTGACTTGCCCAGGGCCACACAGCTAGTATGTGTCAAGTACCTGAGAGGCCAGATTTGAAGTTGGGTCCTCCTGAATCCAGGGCAGGTGCTTTATCCACTGCACCACTTAGCTGCCCAATTTTAGCCAGTTTTAACCTGGAAAAAGGCTAGAATGCTAAGGAAGAGAACAGAAAGTATGTTGCAGGAAGAAAGAATGAGAGAAGACAAAGATTTGATTATAAAAGTCATCAAGTAAATATTTCCTTTCTAAAAATTGTGTGAAAGGCACTGAAATTGTCATGCATTAATTAGCCCTTCTCCTACCATAAACAAAACTAAAACAACAAAAATAGACCATAATTTAAAAGCTAGTAAAAGACTTGTTGTCACTATGGGAATTATCCTTCAGTGTCTCTCTGTGTGTATGTGCAAAGCTGTAGCTGAAACACCAACTTACCAGACCAAAGACCAGAAGTTATTATTGTTAATATTAATAAGAATAAGAATATATAATTGAAACAAATTAATTCTAAATTATTTAAGTAAAAAAAACCATTGACAATAAAAAGTGAGAAATGGGCATCGACTAGAACACTTTCTCCCCCAGATGCTTAACCAATATAAATTTTCATAACTAGGAAAATAAAGAACCCAGAAACATAGCAAGCATCTGACTTGCTTGTGAAATGGAGATGACTAACAAAAGCAACATTTGCTTAGAATATATACTTGTGGGGGCAGCTAGATGGTACAGTGGATAGAGCACCAGCCCTGGATTCAGGAGGACCTGAGTTCAAATCCGGCCTCAGACACTTAACAATTACTAGCTGTGTGACCCTGGGCAAGTCACTTAACCCCAATTGCCTCACACATACACAAAAATTTTTTTTAATTAAAAAAAAAAAAGAATATATACTTGTAAAATCTTACAAAGGATGGCAGGCAATTATGAGTATTATTGGGTTATAAAGCTGAAAGAAACAGTAGAGAGTCAAACCATTTTAAAGAAAACTTGGCAAGGGATCCCAATAAGCAAAGTCCTCTAAAGGGAAATTCTGATAAAAATCAAAGAAGAGTAAAAACAAACAAAAAAGACAAATACTAAACCACATCTTCCCTCAAAGAAGCACTACCCTGTACCTTGAGATTTTTGTTAATGATATTCATAGGGCATTATAATTATCAGGACATAAAACATATGCTTTTCCTTCTTGGTGCCACTTATTCAAAATTCTTTATTTAGTAATCACAGCCAATAACATACTTCTTTCATTTAGCTCTACAAGTATATGGTGAAGCAGAAAAAAAGTATTTTAATCTGTAGGTATGTGGTAAATTTGAATTTAGAATCAGGACACCTGTTTTGAAATTCTACTTCTTCCAATTTCGACCTGGATATTTTTATCCCTTGGATAAAAAACTTAATTATTCTGTGCCTCAATTTCTTTATCTGTAAAAAGAAGACATTAGACTAAATAGCTACCAAGGTGTCCTCTAGCCTAAATCTAAAATTCTGGTTTTTTTGTAAGATTTCCTTGCAGCTATGACAACTTTTAAAACAAAGTAACAAAATAATTTGTTAGAATGAGATATTTTAATTGAAATATCATATCACAAAACATTATACCAAGATTTTAAAAAATGAAGCATATTCACTCATATTTCATTAATTTAAAGAGTATTTCATTTAATGTGTTTATAACACTATGTTCTTGGTGATCCAAGGTCATCCACTACATCCTAGGCCATTGCCATTCACCTTTACTTTTGTCTTTATATTCCTTCATATTTTCATGTACATATTACTTAGAACATTCAGAGTAGTACATGAACTTAGTATGTGAATAAGTAAATATAGTTGTGTTGGGTATAGTGAGTTAGGCTCAGTCCAAAGACCTGCTGGATGCCCCCAGCTTTGCTACTGAGATTTATGCAAGCGAGACTTGAGGGCTCTAGGAATAGACATGGGCAGCAGGGAGGAGATGGGCAAGTACCGCGCCCAATGGAGTTCAGTACTCAGGAGCAGCTTGCGTGCAGCTGAGATGGGCCTTCAAGCTCAGGAGGAAGAAAAATGAATGAGACAAACGAACCAATGGGCAACAGAGAGTGCAGTTTTCCAATGTCCTCTTTGCAGCAGGAGCTGTGGCTCCCGTGTTGGACTGCACAGCCACACTGTGGCCTGTGGCTCTTCAAGGCGCTGATCCATGTTTGTTTGCAACTGGTGGAAGCCTACTACTACTATTGGGTATGAATGTACCCCCCCAAATTTTACTTGTTAGAGCTACGCTGTCAAACCACTGTTCCATATCATTTTACTTCTATACTTCCCAAATTGAAAACAAAGGAGCCTTGCTATTTAATTATGCATGCTGCCTTTGTGATTGCCACTAGCTTTTTCCCTCCAAGAATTGACCCAGCAGTCCCAGCTCTCATCCTTGTCTCCTAGAAGACCCTGATCAAAGCTTTGTAACTCTAGGTGGTCTCAGGATTTTTTCTTGCTTATCTCACCTAGAAGAGGTCAAGTGCTGAATCCTCTTATGTTATTAATCAGATTGTTCTAGTCCAAATCTATTCTGCATGTGAATGCTGTGTTTTCTAGCCAGGGATGCCATTACATCATGGGTTACAAAACTTCACATGTTAATTTTGTAGCTAAAATGTAACTCTTTCATTTATAATGAATAAAAATTCCCCAAACTATAAGGAAATGATATATTCTAGAAGTTTTTGTTTTACTGGGTTTTACATCAATAGTCTATTGGAAAGTCACTAAGTTAGAAATTATTTCCAGAATATTTCAATTTGAGTATTCCTAAAGAATATATAGATGATTGACTAGGACCACTGTGACCTGAGACTGGGAATTCTTAATCATATTTAATAAGTTACTAATGAAAACACTTAGGGAATATAAAATACTTTATCTCTGAAAGATGAACATAGTTGGCTAGGTTTTAAAGTATGAGAAATAACTCTGACATAATGAAATCATAACACATTAGATAAAGCTGGAAAATAAATTAGAGATTATCTCTCATTTCCCTATCAGGAAATTCAATCCTAGAAAGATTGTTAGTACCTAAAAGTTACAGAGCTAACTAAAGGAAAAACAAGCATTACAACATAATAAGATATTCTATGACCTCAAGTACCTCACTACATTTTTCTGTATGCCAACTTCATGTTCAACTTCATAAATGAGTATCAGCACATTTGCAAATTTTTAGCATGGTATAGCACACTTCAAGTTCATATTGGAAAAGATAAACTAAAACAAATGTTGAAAACATGTTTTTCAGGATTTAAAGTAATAAACATTTGTAAAACAACAACACAAAAACCCAAACAGGTCTTTAATTCAAAAGTAAGTTAATTTAAAAGAATTCTGGTATTGATCTGGCAGTGAGTTAAAACCAATTAATTAAAAACACTTTAATGAAGTTGATATAACACTGAAAGTTGATAAAACCTTCACTGTTCTATTTACTTAATTGCTGATGAACAACTTTTTTTTTTTAACTTTACTTTGCAATCCTCGGTCAAACATTGTCTTCGATTTTGCAATTGGAGTGTATGCTACATTTGGGTTCTCATATAGATAACATCAGCAATAAGAAGGTAATTATTTTATGTTTGTTTTGTAACTTTTGAAAGATTGTCATTGCTGTATAGATTTGTTTATACCTAAATAAGTCTTAGAAAATTTGTGAAGTTTCTCCCTCACTTTACAGAGAATGAAATAGGTGCAGTGAAATAAAATGAGGCTTAAAGAACAGCAAAAAGGAATTGAGAATATTAAAAAAACAAACAAAATTTAATTTCCTAATAATGTACAAGGTGATTCTCCAGACAAGATTCCTGCTTTCATTTGGTAGGATGAATAAACCCATGGTCACCACATTGAAGACTTTTTGAGAATTACACACATTTACTTTGAAGCTCCCACATGAAAGTGCTAAGTCAATACAAACCGTTATTTGAAAATAAACTCAACCTCATGATGCAGCATTGTTTCTGCAGAAAGAAGCTCAAAATCCAATTACAGAGAAGAATCTTTAGCTGGCTTCTGGCAGAGGCCTTTGACAGATGGCTCTTTGTGAAAATATCTAGCTTGTTTCATGCCGAAATATTTTTCTGCCACAGTCAAATAAAATCACGATGCTAACAGTGAATTATGAGTCACAGTTAAAGATTTTAAAGTCAAACCCAGGTGGTATTTTGTCTATATGAAAAATATGCATAAGACCAAAATGCCCATGCCCACTCAAAATAAGCCAAGAAAAGAAAGAATTCTCGCTGGCAACACAGACATTTAAGAAACTGGCATGGCTCCCTCTACTGGTGTCCCTATAATTTCTGAATTATATAGTCTCAGTCTGGTGTAGCAGGCTTCTCAATAATTCTTATAAAATGGTATTCAATTATTTAATAAAAGGGTCTATTAATTACTTTACAAAACACTGTTTATGTACTAACCAATTTACAAAATAACTAACCAAAGATGGAAATTAAAAAAAAAAATGTCAGAATAAGATTAGGTGTATAGCAGGATGTAATTAAAGGCACTGGACTGCTTATGTATTGCCCTGCAAGACTTACATCACATTAGCATTTAGAGAAGATTATCATTTAAAAATGGAATAGCAAGAAATATCTGGATATGAAGCAAATGAAGCATTTTTTCTGCTAAATATATAACATGCTATATAAGCTACACACAAACTATGGATAAAATTTTTATCAAAGTCTAAAGATCCTATGGCTGAAAGACTAATAAATATTTTTAAAATCCAGAATAAATATATCACTATATCACTATTTTAATATTTTATTTTTAACTATCAAAATCTATTTTTTCTCCCTTTCCTCATCAATAAAGAAAAAGGAAAGAATCTTGTAACAAATATTCATAATGAAACGGAATAAATTTCCACATTGGTCAATGTCCAAGTGAAATCAAGCCAATAAGTATTTATTCAATATTTCCTATGTGTCAGGGATTATGCAAATGAAAATATAAATGAAGAATAAAGAAGCACTGTTTGAATTCAATGAGCTCATTGTTGTTGCTGTTGTTTCTTAGTCATAATTTATTTTTTTTTGCAGGGCAATGAGGTTTAAGTGACTTGCCCAGGGTCACATGGCTATTAAGTGTCAAGTGTCTGAGGTTGGATTTGAACTCAGGTCCTCTTGAATCCAGGGCCTATGCTTTATCCACTGTTCTACCTAGCTGACTCCCTTAGTCATCATTTTTTTAAGAAGACCATTGTTGTATCAGGGTGATGTCTTAACTTGCTCATGAATTGTATTGAAATGAGGTAGGGATGTACAAATTCATCAGTCTCACTCTCTATCTTCCAGAGTCATTGAACTCCAGTGGCATGATAAAAGTCAAGATGACTGATGATGGCACAGGATTCAGTGGGTGACATTGAATACTCTAATGGCAGAAGACAACACATAAAAAGGGGGCAGAAAAGGGTGAGGGAGGATATGGGAGGAGATGTAGAAATGTGTGTGGTGGGGTAGGTAGAGTATTATAGAGACTGTCCAAGAGAATCAGTAGTACAGCCTGGAGAGAAATGAAGACATGTGGCTGGCCTGGACATCCTTATTAATAGAAGTACTCAGCCAATTAGCCTCAGGCATAGAGGTTACTTCCAAGGTATGATGTCTAGGTGCAGCATGAGATTCCATGGTGAAGAGGTACAACCTTAGCGTATCATTACCAGTCTGTGAACAAATATACACAGCATGTGTCTTAAAGTATGTTTCAGAGCTTGGCAAACAGACTACTTAGAGTTCAAGAACACCAACAACCTCAAATGTCCCTGCTACAACATGATCACTCATTATTACTTGTTTCTACTTGCAAATATATTATTTTTAATGATTTAATGGTTCATAATGTGTCCTCTAATATTACCATTGTATTACTTTATATATAAGATAATGGGTCACCATTAAGCATGTTTAGGTTACATCTATCCACTAACACATAAGTTCCATAAGGGGAGGAACCATCTCTTATTGGAAGTTTCTATCTTACCAATTATCTAGAATAGTGCTCTGAAAACAATCATAATAGTAGATGTAGAAGGAACTAATAAGCATATGTATTAACATAATTACTACCCTTTATTTTTTCCATTTTAATATATGTTCTTAATGAAAATTTATGTCCCATTTTTTTAGCCAGAAAAAGAAAACTGAAGAAATTTGGTGAAGTAATCTCTGAAACATTGTTATACAATAAAGCAAGAGAAAGATCCTGTGCTTTTCTTCTTCGCTAGGTCAGAATATTTTCCTAAAAGGGAAGAATAAGCAACATATTATCAGAGGAAGCTAGAAATAATGGCCCTGATTGAGTGGCCAGAGATCACGTGATTATTTGTACAGAAAATGAGATAAGTCTTACCTGACTATCTAAGCCTTGGCTTTCAGTGCTTTAGTTAAATTTGCTTTCAGACAATTTCAACCATGTTACCTGAGAGACATGAAAAAATTAGCCAAATGGAAAAGGGGGTGCAAAAGCTTACTGAGGAAAATAATGCCTTAAAAATTAAAACTGGGCAGATAGAAGCTGAGACACCATGAGACAGCAGGAATCTGTCAAGCATAATCAAAAGACTGAGAAAATAGAAGAAAATGTGAAATACCACATTGGAAAGACAACAGCTCTGGAAAATTGATCCAGGAGAGATCATCTGAGAATTATTGGACTATATGAAAGCCATGATCAGAAAAAGAGTCTATACACCATATTCCAGGAAATTATCAAGGAAAACTGCCCTGATATCGTAGTATCAGAGGATGAAATTATCATTGAAAAAAATCCACCAATCACCTCCTTAAAGAGACCCCAAAAGGAAAACTCCAAGGAATATTGTAGCCAAATTTTAAAATTACAAGATGAAGGATAAAATACTCCAAGCAGCCAGAAAGAAACAATTTAAATATCATGGAGCTACAGCCAGGATTGTACATGACCTGGCAGCTTCAACATTAAAGGATCACAGGGCTTGGAATATGGTATTCTGTAAGCCAAAATAGCTTGGATTACAATGAATAATCAACTACCCTGCAAAACCGATTATTCTCTTTCAGGGGAAAAGATGGGCTTCAATGAAATAGGGGACTTTCAAGATTTCCTGAAAAAAAGACCAGAACTGAACAGAAAATTTGATCTCCAAATAAAAGACTCAAGAGAAGGATAAAGAGGTTAAAAAGGGGGGGGGTATTGTTCAATGAGATTAAACTGTTCACTTCACTATGAGGGAGGATAATACTTTTAACTCTTGGGATTTGTATCTCTATTAAGGTATTATTAAATTGACTTTGATGTGATGATATAAAGAAACTTAAGGGACATAGTAAAAGGATACTAGGGGGAGGAGAAGAAAGAGGAGGTGGAATAGGGTTAATTACATCATATGAAGAGGTAGAAAAAGAACCCATTACAATAAAGGTGAACATTGCTTCAACCTTACTCTCAACACATTTGGTTCAGGGAGGGAATAACATCCAGTCCCAGTTGTATAAAGAAACTTATCTTACTCTTTAAGGAAGAAAAAGGGAAGGGAGAAAGCATGGTATTGATAGAAGGGAGGGCAGAATCAGGGGGGAAAAGGCAGAGGAAAAAGGAAGGGCAGCTGATAAAAGGAAGGACAGATTGAGGGGGGGGCAGTCATCAGAAGCAACACACTGGTCAGGAGGAATAGGGTGAAAGAACCAAAAAAAAAAAGAGTACAAAGGAGAAAAGAGGTTGGAGGGAAAGAAACACTTAATAATCTTAACAGTGCATGTGAATGGAATGAACTCTCCCATAAAACAGAAGCCAATAGCAGAGTGGCTTAAAAACCAGAATCCTACAATATGCTGCTTACAAGAAAAACATTTAGAGCAAAGAGATACACACAGAGTAAAGGTAAGAGGTTGGAGCAGAATATATTATGCTTCAGCTGAGGTAAAAACAAAAAAAAAGCAGGGGTAGCAATTCTTATCTCAGACAAAGCAAAAGCAAAACTAGCTCTAATTAAAAGAGATAAGGAAGGAAACTACATCATGTTAAAAAATATGATATATAATGAAGCAATACTAAACGTGTTTTCCCCAAGTGGTATAGCATCCAAATTCTTAGAACAGAAGTTAAAGGAGTTACAATAGGAAATAGACAGCAAAACTATACTAGTAGGGGATCTGAAGCTTCCACTCTCAGAATTAGATAAATCTAAAGAAAATAAATAAGAAAGAAGTGAATATGATATGATAGATGTTTGGAAAAAATGAATGGGGATAGAAAGGAATATACCTTTTTCTCAGTGGTACATGGCACATATTCAAAAATTGACTAAATGATAGGGCACAAAAACCTCATAGGCAAATGTAGAAAAGCAGAAATAGTAAATGCATCCTTCTCAGATCATGATGCAACCAAAATTACATATAATAAAGAGCTGTGGAAAGGTAGACTAAAAATTAATTGGAAACGAAATAAGTTCATCCTAAAGAATGAGTGGGTTAAACAACAAAACATACAACTAATGAATAACTTCATCCAAAAGAATGACAATAATGACACAACATACCAAAACTTTTGGGATGCAGCCAAAGCAGTGATTAGGCAAAATTTTATATCTCTAAATACTTACATGAATATAAAAGAAAAAGAGGAGATCAATGAATTGGGCATACTACTTAAAAAGCTATAAAAAGAACAAAATAAAATCCCCAACAAAATACTAAATTAGAAAACCTAAAAATCAAAGGAGAAATTAATATAATTGAAAGCAATAAAATTATAGAATTAATCAATAAAACTAAGAGCTGGTTTTATGAAAAAATAAAAACCAATAAAATAGATAAACCTTTGGTTAATTTGATTAAAAATAAAGAAAAAAGAAAACCAAATTACCAGTACCAAAAATGAAAGGGGTGAATTCACCAGCAATGAAGTGGAAATTAAACCAATAATTAGGAGCTAATTTGGCCCAACTGTATGCCAATATATTTGACAATTTAAATAAAATGGATAATTATTTACAAAAATAAAAATTGCCCAGCTTAATTGAAGAGGAAGTAAAGTCCTTAAATAGGCCCATTTTAGAAAAAGATATTGAAGAAGCCATCAATGAACTCTCTAAGAATAAATCTCCAGGGCCAAAAGGGTTTACAAGTGAATTCTACCAAAAATTTAAAGAACATAATTCCAATGCTATACAAATTATTTGGAGAAATAGGTTCAGAAGGAGTTCTACCAAATTCCTTTTATGACACAAATATGGAGTTGATACATAAACCAGGCAATGCCAAAATAGAGAAAGAAAATTACACACCAATTTCTCTAATGAATATTGATACAAACTCTTAAATAAAATATTAGCAAGGAGTTTACAGCAAATCATAACCAAGATATTACACTATGACCAGGTGGGACTTATACCAGGAAAGCAGGCCTGGTTCAACATCAGGAAAACTATCAACATAATCAACCATTTCAATAAAAAACTAACCAAAATAATATGATTATCTCAATAGTTGCAGAGAAAGCCTTTGACAAAATATAACACTAATTCCTTTTTAAAACACTAAAGAGAATAGGAAGAGGTGGAGCTTTCCTTAAAATAATAAACAGTATCTACTTAAAACCATCAGCAAACATTACATGTACTGGGCATAAATTAGAGTCATTCCCAATAAAATCAGGGGTGAAACAGGGATGTGCATTATCACCTCTATTATTTAATATTGTACTAGAAATGTTAGCACTAGCAATAAGAGAAGGAAAAGGAATTAAAGGAATTAGAATAGGCAAAGAGGAAACAAAACTTTCACACTTTGCAGATGGTATGATGGCATACTTAGAGAATACTAAAGAATCAACTAAAATGCTACTTGAAACAATTAACAACTTTAGCAAAGTTGCAGGATATAAAATAAACCCACATAAATTATCACCATTTCTATGCATGACCAACAAAGCTCAGCATCAGGAGATAGAAGGAGAAATGCCCTTTTAATGGTAGGCAATATAAAATACTTTGGAGTATACCTGCCAAGACAATCCCAGGAACTGTATGAACACAATTACAAAACACTTTTCACACAAATCAAATCAGATCTAAATAATTGGGAAAATATTAATTGTTCATGGATAGGCCAAGTGAATATAATAAAAATGACAATTCTACCTAAATTAATATACTTATTCAGTGTAATACCAATCAGACTACCTAAAAGTTATTTTACAGAGTTAGAAAAAATAATAAGAAAATTCATCTGGAAGAACATCAAGGGAACTAATAAAAAAAAAATGCACAGGAAGGTGGTCTAGCTGTACCAAATTTGAACCTATATTATAAAGTGGCAGTCATCAAAACTGTTTGGTACTGGTTAATAAACAGAGTGGTGGATCAATGGAATAGGTTAGGGACAGGAGGCACAGTAATAAATGACCATAATAATCTATTTGATAAAGCCAAAGACTCTAGTTTCTGGGATAAGAACTCAGTATTTGACAAAAAGTGCTAGGAAAACTGGAAGAGAGTGTGATATTTAAAATCTATATTGTGTGATCACCTTAAATTAGAAGCTTTAGCACAAGTCTTTGGGCATTAAACATTTATTAAAGCATACAGGTATTAACATGGAGTTCAGAAAGTTAAGAAAAGGCCTATCTAGCAGAGAGTTTCAGCCTGGTTGGGTTCTTCCTCAAGCCCTCATCCATGAGCCTGTTTTAATCAGGAACTCTCCAGAAAGCTGATTGTGGAAGCTTTTTACAGGTCTGGAACAGAGGCAGCCCCTACACACTGCTTAAAGCTGATTGGGTGGCATCATCCAAATCCATTGGTTTTGAAGGTATTTTCAAGTTGAGTTCACAGTCTAACTTCTGAGAATAATACCTTCTTTTATTTTCCGGGGCAATAGGGGTTAAATGACTTGCCCAGGGTCACACAGCTAGTAAGTGTCAAGTGTCTGAGGCCATATTTGAACTCAGGTAATCCTAAATCCAGGGCCGGTGCTTTATCCATTTCACCATCTAGCCGCCGCCCCCCCCCCCCCAATACCTTCTTAAGGGATAGGCAGGTGTGATTACAATCCAATTAATTTGAAGTAGGCTAACAGCAGTCAATCACTCTCACCAGATTCAATCAGTATGGATTAATCTCCAGGTGGGTCTTTGAGTATTTGCCAAATCCCATTATTTCATCACAAGAGTATGGCAGAAACCAGGAATAGACTAACATATTACACTGTATACCAAAATAATGTCAAAATAGGTAGAAGATTTATAGACAGAAAGGGTGATACAACAGTTAAATTAGGAGAGGAAGGAATAATTTACCTCTCAGATCAATGGAAAGGAAAACTATTTATGTCCAAACAAGAGATAGAGAATATTATGAAATACAAGATGGATGACTTTGATTACATTAAATTAAAAAGGTTTTGTACAAACAGAAACAAATCAGCCAAAATTAGAAGGGAGGCAGAAAACTGAGAAACAATTTTTACAGCCAGTATTTCTGATAAAGTTCTCATTTCTATAATATTTAGGGAACTAAATCAAATTTATAAGAATGTACGTCATTCCCCATTTGAGAAATGGTCAAAGAATATGAACAGGCAGTTTTCTGATGAAGAAACCAAAGTTACCTATTGCCACATGAAAAAACATGCTCTAAATCACTATTCATTGGAGAAATGCAAATTAAAACAATTCTGAGGTACCACCTCACACTTATAAGATTGGTTAATATGACAAAAAATGAATATAATAAATGTTGGGAAAAGCTGTGGAAAAAATGGAACAGTAATGCACTGTTGGTGGAGTTTTTAACCGATCCAACATTCTGGAAAGCAATTTGTAACGATGCCCAAAGAGTTATGGGACTGTTAATATCCTTTGATCCAATGGACATCAATTAGTGAATAGCTAAACAAGTTTTAGTATATGAATGTAATAGAATACTATTGTGCTGTAAGAAATGATGAGCAGGAGGAGTTAAGAGAAGCCTAGAAGGACTTACCAGAACTGATGCTGACTGAGAGGAGTAGAACCAGGAGACCATTGTATACAGTAACAGCAACATTGGGTGATGAAAAATGGTGATAGATTTTGCTCTTCTCAGCAGTGCAAGGATCCAAAACAACTTTAAAGAACTCATCATAGAAAACATTCTCAATTTCCAGAAAAAAATAACTGTAGACGGTGAATGCAGATTGAACCATACTGTTTCTACTTTGGGGCCAGTGTTCTTTTCCTTCTTTTTTGAGATTTTTTCCCTTGTGCTCTGATTCTCCTTTCACAATATTATTAATACAGAAATATGTTTAATGTGATTGTACATGTAAAAACTATATCAAATATTTTTCTGTCTTGAAAAATTTTTAACCAAAAATCCTGTGAAAACAAGTGTTGAAAACTAGTCTTACTTGTAACTGGAAAATAATAAAATACTTTTATTTTTAAATAAATAAATAAGCAAATAAACAAAGTAACAAAAATAAATAGATAATTGAATAAATAAATGTATTAATGAATGAAAGAATAAATAAATAAATAAATAAACAAACAAACAAACAAATAAATAAATAAGTAAATAAATAAGTAAATAAGTAAATGAGTAAATAAATTTTGGCTTACACACTTTTAAATGTACAGTAATGAGATTCAGTAGCTCCAAACATATTTATCCTTTTTACAAGGAAGGAAGGAAGGATGGAAGGGAGGAAGGAAGGAAGGAAAAAAGGAAGGAAGGAAGGAAGGAAGGAAGAGAAGTAGGGAGGGAAGATTTTAGTACATAGTATAACAAATATTACTCTCCTAAAATCCTCACAGATGATCCTAAACTACTAGATTAAACTACTAAATTAAACTACTAGATTTAACTAGGTTAAACTGATAAATAGATTAAACTACCACATTTCCAGAATTATATATCATAAGTATTGTGGCATTATCAGAAATGAACCAAGGTCCAATGGCTTTTGTGTAGCTTTGGAGAATAAGTATTGACATTTCTGTAACAAAGACTTGAAAGTGCTAGCGTGTAAATCATTTAAAATATAAACCAGGAGAATAGTATCTTTAGAACTCCTTAATGCTGCATAAAAGTAATTGTGCACATATATATGTATATGTAGCACATTAGATTGATCAAATAGATGTTGATAAATAGTGCGATGATTTTAAACATCAATAGATTGCACTGGTATAATATTCACTTCAAAGTAAGGATAGCAATTAACCTTTGTCTTAGATATTTATCTGTTTTTATACATTTTCCACTATTTGAAATAAATTTAATAGTAATAAATAATTTTTATATGAATGAATATGAAAACAAAGAGCTGGTAGATAACAGTCATGGTTGTCTAGTATACTGAACAGATGGGAAGAACTCATCAATATCATGTAAGCGAATAAGGGAAATAATCACTGTGGAGAAGCTCTAAAGAATTATTGTTCACAGTTGGGGGTATGTGGATTTTATTGTTTTTAAAGTGACACAGCTCCGTGCTTTCTTTTTTTCTTTTCCTCAGTTTCCCTGCATTTTGTTTTCTTCCCACGGAAGCTTGGAAAAGAGCATTTGAGTGAGGTGTTGAAATGACAACACAAAAGGAAAAAAGAGAGGGACACAAAAAATGTTTTCTATGCTCTTTAGAAAACATGGTGTTATCCCTTTGGCTACATATAAGAGAATATACTAGAAAGGTGATATTGTAGATTTCAAGAGTATGGGAACAATTCACCAAGGAATGCCCCACAAATGTTACCAGGGCAAAACTAGACAGGGCTAGAATGTTACTCCACATGCTGTAGGCATTGTTATAAACATACAGTCTAAGGGCAAAATTCTAGCCAAGAGAATTAATGTGCATATTGATCATATTAAACATTTTAAGAGCAGAGATAGTGTCCTGAAGAGGGTAAAGGAAAATGACCAGAAGAAGAAGGAAGCCAAAGAAAAAGGCACATGAGTTCAACTGAAACATCAGCCTGCTCCACTCAGAGAAGCACACTTTGTGAAAACCAAAGGCAAGGAAGCTGAGTTGTTGGAACCAATCCACTACAAATTCATGGCATAAATGAGTAAAAAACATAATAAAAGATTCAAGAAGAAGAAGAAGAAGAAGAAAAAGAAGAAGAAGAAGAAGAAGAAGAAGAAGAAGAAGAAGAAGAAGAAGAAGAAGAAGAAGAAGAAACAGTACTCTTGCCAGCCCCTAGAATTTTAACTAGGGTACAATTAGCATTAGTCCATCTTTCCAACTCTAAATTCCAGAAAGGTTGCTAGTCTTCTGGGAAGAATTAAGTATTGTCCCTTCAAGTTTCTTCCACAATTTGTTTCAGTGGTTTGCCCCAAATAAGCACAAGGATATCCAATATGGCAAAATTACGGATTGTGAACTCAAATCACCAAGCATTTATTAAGTACCTAGAATGTACCAAGTACTTTGCTAAGCACTGGGGATGCAAAGAAAATTTTAAAAAACCAAAAGTCTTGATCTCAAAATAGCTATAATATTATGGTGTAGAGAAACATGTACAAATAAGGTATATGAAAGATAATAGGAGATGATCAGAGGGAAGGCATTAGAGAGATGGTATAAGGTAAATAATTTCAAGCACACAGTATAGCCTATGAAAATTTCAAATGCCACAGATAAAACTCGGATAGTTCCTTTATTCCAGTTATTAGATGATTCTAAAATTGCAGTGACCTGCCTTGATTATTGTGAGAAAATAATTATTAATAATGAATTTCTAGGAGAAACTCAGGCATGTTAGTGCTAGCTGCTCTCTCCCCTTCCCTGGGAACCAACCTGGGATGAGCTTAACAAAAAGAATTCAGATTGATCTTTCTGATTAGCTAGCAGAAGAAGCACACTTCTTGTTTGGAATTTGATCTCTAGACCACCCCCCAAGTCCCGTCAATCAATGGAGCTTAATGATGGTAACCAATTAGCTTACATTAATGTGTGGTGACCCGCTTCTACCAAAAAGAGGATAAAGTCCCTGGTGACACGAGGGTTGTTCTCTTATTCTCTTACCCTGGGCTCTCTCTTCCTGGCCCCCTTCCTAGGACTCTTACTTTCTCAATGCTGAATATGTAATTAATAGCAAAGTCACATGTGGTTAATATTTTATTAATATGTAAGCTTAATTAATAATAAATTCTTACTGCAAAAACTGGTACAATGGCCATTAATTTATAAGTAGAAATATTTTAGAAATACCAGCCTAGGCCCCAATATTTCAAATAATACATTAGCATTCTCTCATTGTTGGGGTCCCTGTGCCATACCTGAACTTAATACCTTATCCATATATACTTATGTTGACTGAGAACTGATTAACTGCATTGTCATTCCCAAAAAAGCTATTTGAAGCCAAACGTTTTCCTCACCCACACAAAAAGAAAATTCTCTTAAACCTGGGAAGGCTTTTTTGTTTTGTTTTGTTTTGTGCTTTTTTTCCCCAAAGAAGGCAATCTCTGAGGTAATTGGCTGCTAATAACTATTATCTTTATCTTTATCTCTATCTTTCTGAGACTATTAGTCTCAGCAAAGGAGGAGCACAACTATTATTCTATTTGTGTCCTATTATAATAAGGTGGGGATATATCTTTTGATCTCAAAAATTCAGTTCCTTAAGGATGCTTTGAAGGTAAACTTAATTCTGAAGAAATCCTCTAATAGAATGTAGAAGATGTTTACAATTCTGGGTTTGAGGGCCAAAGGAAAGCAGAGGAGTCAGGCCTAAAAGAGAATTAATCACATTAATTTTTAAGAGACAGGTCTTCAGATCAGAGAATATATTCATATAAGTCTCTCTTAGGTGAGTGGTTACCAGGAGTTTACTTTCAAATCTTCTTAAGGTGAAAGTGGTGTACTTCATTGTAAGCAAACAGGCATGAACAAAGCATTAAGGGAAGTATGGAAGTATGGGCTTACTTTCCTAAGCAGTGTCTGTCACCCACTTCAACAAATTCATTATTTTCCAATCCTCTGTAGCTCATTATTTTCCCCTTAAATCCTCTATACAATCTACATTCCCCATAAATGAAGAAAGTAACACTATCCTCCTAGTCCTTTGGGCTAGAAACCTACATCTCATCCTCTATTCATCATCATCCCCCATTCTCCCTATTAAATCTATTTTCAAGATCCACCAATCTTTCCTTTGTAGCATCTCTTGAATATGCCTCCTTCTCTCCTCTGACATTGCCCCATTCTAGTACAGGCACCTATCACCTTATCACCTATCACTACTACAACAGCTTGCTGGTAGGTCTCCCTGTTTCAAGTCTATCCCTACTCCAATCCAATCTCTATTCAGTCACCAAAGTGATTTTCCTAAAGCTCATATGTGAGCATGTTACGAACACCCAAATACAACCCCCCCTACACACACACAAAACCCTTCTCCACCATTTAATAAATTTCATTTGACTCGTCTCCAGGATCAAGTATAAACCCCTCTGTTTGACATTCAAAGTCCTTCATAACCTACCGCCTCCTCCTATATTTCCAGTCTTGTTACATTTCATTCATCTCCACATTCTCTTTGATCCAATGACACTGGCTTGCTGGTTGTTCCCTGAACAATCAACTTAATTTCTATTCTCCAGGCATTTTTTCTCCTGTCCCCTATGTGTAAAATTTTCTCCCTCCTCAACTCGGCCTACTTACTGCCTTGGTTTCTTTTAATCCCCAGTAAAATAACATCGTCTACAAGAAGCTTTTCCCAATGCTTCTTAATCCTAGTGCTTTCCCTCTTTTTAATCATTTCCTGTTTTTTTCCTTGCACTTAACTTCTTTTTAAAATATTTGTTCACTTATTGTTTCCTCCATTATATTATTAGTTCCTTCAGGGCAGGGACGGCCTTTTTTCCTGGAGGGGGGGCAATTTTTACATACCCAGTAATTAGCATAGTGCCTGGCATGTGAGTTTAATAAATGTTTATTGATGACGATTTTATTAAGTACAGGCCTGATGCAGGCTTAATATTCAAAGGAAATAGATCAGACAACTAGGTGGCGCAGTGGATAAAGCCCTGGCCCTGGATTCAGGAGGCCCTGAGTTCAAATCTGACCTAAGACACTTGACACTTACTCCCTGTGTGACTCTGGGGAAGTCACTTAACCCTCATTGCCCTGCAAAAAAAATTTTTAAATAAAAATAAAAATAGATCATTTACCAATTAACAAAAGGAGGTTTACTGATGTCTAGTACAGAAAGAATATACAACAAGGATACTCCAATGCTTAGGTTAGGTAGATTCATTCCCCACTGCACCTCTCCTCTCTGTGTGAAAATCATTCTGATCAGCAGGGCAGAGAATAATGATTATTTCATTCTTTGACTATTTCTCAAGTCTAGGGAGCCTCTCATTCCACAGGACTGAACCTTGTGATGCCCTTAGATGCCCAGAATAATATTGCCAAAGAATAGCAGGAAGCTGTGTCATGTTAAGGACAGCTTCAGACTTGATTCCTGAACCAATCATTCCTGAGGATGTTTTTCCCTCCTAAGGGAAAAGGCAAAACAAAAATTACCTAACCAATGTTGTAGAGGGAGGGCAAGTTACACTAGTAGGCTGTGTCTTATGACTGGTTTATGTATATTTGTTTGTATGTATGTGTTTGTATAGGTGTATCAGTGTTCATGTGTTACATATCTAATTATATAAGAAAACATATAACTTCTCAATGTTCTGTGTGAAAACATGTATAAGACTAAAGAAGATGCTGAAACAATAATTGTCAAAGAGCAGAAGGGAATATATATTTTTTTAAGTTTTTGAAATATTGCATATGTAATAACGTTATTGGTAAAACTCAATTTTTCTCTCTTCTTTTTGGAAAGGTTGAGAGAAAACAATCAGACTGGTAGCAACAAAGGGTCATCATTCCAAGTTAATGATGCATAGACCAATTCAAACTGCACAGGAACATCAGACCAAATTCAGTCACAAGCCATGAGGAAACCGTTCACCCTTAGACCTGACACTTATTACAAACAGCTTTCTCCAGTCTTGTAAATAAGTGTTCACAATTTACCAGGACACATTTTAGAACTCAGTCAATACTTGAAAATACAGGGAAGAAAAGCAAATGAAATCAGCATTTCCAAAAAGCTCATGGATATCACTATACTCACATGTGACAATATTTTCTAAATGCCAAGCATTATAGTCGTTATTTTTTACCCAGTACATCTATGATACTTTCTGTAAGATAAATGCTTAGATTTTGCTTTTTGGAGGCAGGTAAATAGGTAGCAGATAGAATGCTGAGATTAAGAGTCAGGAATAACAAAGTTCAAATTCTGGCTCACAGGCTTACTAAATATGTTGTTATTCTCAACAAGTCATTTGAGCTCACTCAAACTTAGTTTTCTAGTCTATAAAATAGGAATTATAACAGCATCAAATCAGCAGGAGAGAAGATAATGTATGTTATTTGTAAACCCTAAAGTGCTATATAGCTATTATTACTCAATATAATAAACAGGTATATTTATTAATAATCAATCTTTAAAAGCCAGACACTATTCTAGGTACTTTGCAAGAAAAAAAAATGAAGGCGGTGTCTCTTTCTTTGAAGAGCTTACAATCTAGTGAAGGAGATGAAACAGAATTATTAATAAATGAAACACAAAAGAGATTATTATACACGTATAGGCAAGGTACAAACAAAGGCCTAAAAGTGTCCATGGGAGAACCTGAACATATCTCCCCAATGGAATTAGTAAAGGATTCATGGGAAAGATAGTACCAGATCTCAACCTTGGATAATATCAACTAATATTTATATATAACAGAAATGAGTGCTTTCTTTATAACAGCCCCATGAGGTAGATAGCACAACTATTATTTTCCTCATTTTACAAATAAAGATTCAGATACTTTGAGATGCCAACTTAGTCATCCCTAGTTCCAAGGCCACTAAGCACTAGAGGCAATACTCCAATCAGGCTGTGGTCTCCAATTTCACATTCCTTACACTAGCCAATGGTGACTGCCAAGGATGTCAATAGACATAAAGGGAAGATTGGTACATTTTAGGCATAGGATACAAAGTGAGTGATTAATTAGAAATGGGAAAGAGTAATATTTTAGAAAACTTAAATGTAGCTCCTGGCTCACTGTAACAAGAAAGTAAAAATGAACTACTGTACTTGGATGTTCAAATGCCTTTGACATTTGGTCAAAGTGAACAGAGAGAAAATTCATTGCAATGAGGAATTCCATTCAATTGAACTTGATAAACAGTTATGATACTCTTAGTATAAGGCACATACATTAAAACACATCCTAATTAAACACACACACACACACACACACACACACACACACACACACACACACACCATACAGGGTTGGCAAGATTTTGAATTAGTTAGCTTTAAGGAATGGTCTCTGCCTTGGTGGAATTTATACTCTAGTAAGAAGATAATATATACTTAACTAAACTCAGATGTTCAGTAGCAAATAAGAAAGTATTTGAAAGATGCTAAGAGAGACTATAGTCAGCACTGTATTTAATAAATAGATACATATTTTAGACATTTCCATTTCAACTTTCCTATAACATATTAAGAGGCTAGATAAAATTTTTATTGGGGTATAATAATAGCTGTCCCAAGTGTCAAGCTCTACAAAGATGAAATAAGAGGATTTGATCACACAATTTCATATACAAACCTGCTATTCTTCATTATTAGGTAAAACTATGTATTGTTAGCCCCTATTTATATAATCACAATTAGGCATGTGACTCTTCCAGTAGAAGTTATCTCAATGTTAAATGTGCCATGCCAACTTCTTAACATCAAGTCATTGTCATTGGTCTTTCCAGCTTTCCTGAAGTTAAAATATTTGTCTGATTTTAAAATTGCTTTTTTCCTTTAATAAACAAATGAATGAATAAATGAATGAATTAATGAATATTGGTGATGATAATATATTATTATTATATAGGCATGTGTAATATTATTATATTAGTGCATTCCATATAATCATATCATTATATATAAATATATTGCATATGTAATTGCATATAAATTGTATCTAACTATACAGTCATACCATGACATTCTCAAGAGTTGGAGCGTAGGAACCCAACAAATGTGAAAAAACACAAATGACTCTAGGCTCCACAGAAACCTTTTTATTTTGAAAAATTCTGATCATATCTATTTAACAAAAACAAAACAAATGGAATACCCTGTACCCATTAAAAAAAAAAAAGAACCTTCAGTTTCTAGGAGAGAGAGGTTACTATCTCATACACTACACCACTACATAGAGTCATTGAAACAAATGCTTCACTGATTTCCTTGTCCTATGAAAAGTGCAAGATACACAGTTCAAAACTGGAGAAAATCACATGACTGAATATGAATGGTAGAGACAAAAATTCATTCCCAGAGTGTATAGCCTTTAATTCTTTAGAATCCTAACACTTTTAAAAAGTTTAACTGTTAAATAAATTTATGGATATATACTTGCATTAGTAAATGATAAAATAAATCAATAGCATATTGTATTAATACATTTATTATTTACTACTTTTATTAGTTTTCTTTACATATATGTACTATATGTATAATTTTCTTCAATATGCCCCAAATCTCCAAAAATTTCCTTTACTTCTCAAAAGACAACCCACAAATAAGCAAACCGTGAATGTGAAACCCACAAATGTTGAGGGATGACTGTGTATCATATAATTAGATATTATGCAATAATTATATTATTATTATCATTATTTAGTGCGTACTATGTGCCTGGCACTGTGATAAGTGCTTTACATATGTCATTTTATTCTCTTAACGACCCTGGGAATTAGGTCCTATCATTATCTCCATTTTATAGTTGAGTAAACAGGTAAAAAGTGGTTAGGTGACTTGCCCAATGTAAGACAGCTGGCAAGTATCTAAGGTCTAATCTGGACTCTGTTTGCCCAGAATACTATCTCCTGTACCACTTCCAACAGTGAAGAGGTACAAAGGAAATTAAATGTTCTGTAGTCTATCACCTTCATTTCACATATGAGGAAATTGAAACCCACAGAAGTTAGTCACTTCCCCAGACTCTCTTATTTTATTTTACTTTGCTAGGAGGAGGAAACATAAGAGAGGCAGTAGGGAGGTGTATATGTAGGAATAAAGACAGGCAAAGATGAGCTTAGAAAACTGAAAGCTGATATTAACATTGATATACATTCACTGGTTCACTTATCCATTCTTTCCATCAATAGCTATTTTTTTCAACACCTACAAGCTTCATCCAACTCTTACCTATGGCTTGGAGAAGCTGTAGGATGTGCAGTAGCCACACCTTGGCAAATCAGCATTAAGAGATATTAATCTTGCCAAGGATAACAGTATAGATCAGAAGTGTTCCACCTCTCTAGAAACTACACCACACTAGCTCTTTGTGGAATGTACTCTACCCATACATGCATTCACTATAGACCTTTAGTTTCTATGTCTACAAGACAAATTACCAATAAGTACATGATCACAGAAGAGCTTGATGACCTTATTACATGAGGTTACAAATTGTATCGTCAAGAGCCCAAATGTTGCTCAAGTACTGTTGTAGTAGTAGCCAAAACTGAAAATGTCCCAAAGAAATGCAGAATCTAGCTGATCACAGTCAGGCTATGCTGGGACATTCCCTGAAGGACTCCTAATCAAGGGCTCATCCAAGTTGACCCTAATTCATTTATAAAACTCAACATCATTCAAGCATCATGTGATGTGGCTACAGGCCAACAAGCAACACTCATAGAGCACATTAGAATTTTATCACAATATCTTTATAATTAATTCATCAAACATAAGTAGACTCATTTGACAGACACCATGTGTCACAGGTGATCCATCTCTCTTGAAGTGCACCTGTATTCTTTCACACTTTGGCTATAAGGAGAGGATATTAGTATTTTGTTTTTCGTGAGCTTTGCTTAAGGAAATATTTTCTAAGTGGTAATAATGGCTGCAACAACAACAAAAATAGTAATAATAAGTTAGCATTTAAATAAAACTCGAAAGCTAACAAATCTCATTTGAAATTCACAACAACCCTGAGAGATAGGTGTTATTATTATCCCCATTCTACAGATGAGGAAATTGAGACATTAACATTAAGCAACTTGCCCAGGGTCACAAATATAGTAAGTGTCTGAGACCAGAATACAACAGAGACTTTTCTGATTCCAAGTTAAGCACCCTATCATCCAGGCAACCTAGATGTTTCTAGATATATTCATTCTTTGCTATCCCACCAAAACTTTTTATGATTAAATTGATATCTCAGGCTTTAGTTTCCTCATCCGAAAAAAAAATATTTATACTTGTAGAACCTACTTTACAAGATTGTTGTAAAGCTCAAATTAAAAACAAAATATGTATAGAAATGTGAAAAAATTAAGAAGCTATAAATTAGAAGCTTCTTGACACAATGGAAAGGTCATAAAATATGTTGTTGATGGAGGGCTTTTTAATTCTTTTGAGCCAAGATATAGGCTTCATTCAGAGTTAATCCACTTTTGTTTTTTGTTTTTTTGTTATTTGCAGGGCAATGAGTGTTAAGTGACTTACCCTGGGTCACAAAGCAAGTAAGTGTCAAGTGTCTGAAGCTGGATTTGAACTCAGGCGCTCCTGAATCCAGGGTTGGTGCTCTATCCACTGTGGCACCTAGCTGCCCCCCCCCCGTTAATCTACTTTTGATTATATTTCCCAAATCTTTTGATGTCTAATTATTGTTAGCCTTTACTCTTGCATAGTTAAGTGCTATTTGTTTTAAAATATTCTACTATTTTAACCCTCCTTTCATGTATTTTGCAAAATTTATCAATCCGTGTTCCTTTTTGTTGAGGAAGTATAAGTCTTTACAAGCTTTAAAATGATGGACCATGTCTTTTATTAATATTTGTATAGGGATTTAAAAAATTCATTCTAGATCCATCACAGACCATTTTGCAATTCTGAAAGTATATGCTAAAACTGGAATTGTGTAGGCATTAATTGCTTTGAAAGTGTTCCTTAAATTGATCTTTGGTTTCATAATGCCATTAAGTTTCTTTAGAAACATAGCCATAACATTCTCCTTGGTACTGTTATGCTCAATGTATTTTACCTTGAGAAGATGAAGATATTTTCAAATATTTCCTTCCATCTGCTAGTTCACTAATTCAAAGTATGGTTTAGTTTTAAGACTCAAGATCTTCAGTCTCCATAGTCCTTATTATATATTATAAACTTTACCCTGTGATATTCTGATAACACTGGAGAAAGATTCCACAAGCTGGTGAGAGTGTTTCATTTGTTTTTTGGTTGAGCCATATATTTTGACATCACGTATAAACACTGAAGTATTAATGAGGAGTTTATGCACAAATTCCTTTTTCACTTTGAAGCCATATTTAGTACTGAGTAGGGCTGATAATATTTTGCTCAAGAGAAATATAACAGGCTTAAATAGTTTCCTGAAAGATTCAACAGTTTATAGAAATTGTTGGTAAGAATTTTAACAAATAGTTTCCCATATGCACATAAATACTGTAGAATTCTCAATATAATTTTAATTATTATTTTTTTTTTGGTGAGGCAGTTGGGGTTAAGTGACTTGCCCAGTGTCACACAGCTAGTAAGTGTGAAGTGTCTGAGGCTGGATTTGAACTCAGGTCCTCCTGAATCCAGGGCTGGTGCTCTATCCACTGTGCCACCTAGCTGCCCCTATAATTTTATTTATTTTACATATTTCCACCATGTGAATAAGTTCTGAGTGCAGAATTGAGTCAAAGATTTTTCAATAACCAATAAAGGTATTAAAATATTACAAATTCTCGTAGCATGATCAATAATTACTTAATTCCTAAAAAGTTTCCCTTTATATCTTAGTATTTCCTGCCATACCTCTTTTGCTCCTTGGTTTATATCTTGTGTTCTTAAATTTATGAATTTTTAAGTGATAAAAGTGGGAATACATTATATAAATTATATAAAAGTTTATATTTTGTGGAGTTCTGGTCTCAGCTTTTGGTATCAGATACATGATACCTTCTATCAAGAATGATGAGTTCAGATTTAATTTTGAGAGGAAGCTGTTAAAGTACTTCACTATTAATTCTTCTGCCACTTTGAAACTTTTAAGCCAATAATTATAGATTTTATCTGGCCCTGACATTTTCAGGTTTTGCAGAGATGCTACATTTTCAGTCACCTTTCTTCATATAACTTTTCTTTTTTACATTGTATTAACAGTACAGAAGCTTTCTGCTCTGGGTTTGTCCCAAATCTTATTTTTATTGTATTGGACTTAGCCTTGTTTCAGCCTTATAGTTGATCATATACTCCTTCCTTGAGTTTTTAATGCTCCTCTTTTTTTGCTACTCAAATCATTATAGGAAAGGTTTGGATTGATAATTGTTTTTTTCTTTACTGACTCCTTGCATAACTGTATACTTTCGAGTTTTGGATTAAACTGCTACTTAAGGTGATATAGAATTTAAATACATGCCCACACAAAATTTCATGCTGAACTTTTCTTCTTATTCTTTCTTTTTGCCATTAATTGGGGATATAGCTTTCAATTTATATATACATGTGTGTATATGAACAGACACACCCATATGTCATATAACTACATGTATACACATGTATATATGTGGGCACATGTTCCTGTATGCATATACCATCATACATGCCAGCTAGATATGGATGTAATATTCCAATGCCTTGCTGCATGTCTTCAATTTTTGTAAATTGCTTTCACCATTGAAATATATTTGATGATTTGATTCATGAATATTCTGAGATTGTTCAACCTTTCATTCTAGAGTTCTTGCTATATTAGGTGTGGATTTTTGTTTTTACATTTTCTATCAAATATTGTGGGACAACATGTTCATTCTCTATGATTATAGCAATTTGTGAAATGTTCACAACTCCACCAACAGTTGATCAGTGTTCCTATTTTTCCTCATCCCCTCCAGTATTTGTCATTTCTGTGAGGTGTGAAGTAGTACCTCAGAGTTGTTTTAATATCTAATTCTCTATCTTTAATAGCAGCTACATTATACGGATTATTAGCCTAATCAATGGAATAGGCAGAACCCAATTCACAGCATTTCTGGGTTCTTGACACAGGTATTCAAAACTACCATAATGGGGCAGCTAGGTGGTGCAGTGGATAGAGCACTGGCCCTGGAGTCAGGAGTACCTGAGTTCAAATCTGGCCTCAGACACTTAACACTTACTAGCTGTGTGACCCTGGGCAAGTCACTTAACCCCAATTGTCTCACTAAAAAACAAACAAACAAACAAACAAAAAACAAAAAACTACCCTAAGAATCTTAGGGGATATGATGTTCCTGTCCTATGTCCCCTAATAGTCAGTTCTCTCCTCACATTAAGATATGGATGACTTTTTAAAATTAGTTCATTTTATTATAGCTATTAATTTAACATCATAGAAAAAAAACAGATTGCCTCATATCTTTATAACTTCATGCCTAGGAATTTATCAACCTTTAAAAACTCTCATTTGTTCCAACTATCCCAATTATCTTCCTCTATCTCTCTTCCCATTCTTAGCTAAACTGTTTGAGAAAATTGTCTACACAATCTGCCTTCACTTTTAAACTATATAAATTTTGTTTCTAACCCCATAATTCACCTGAAATGAATCTCTCCAAATGTTAACCATGATCTAATTGCCTTTTATGAAAATGTTCCCTGATTTCTCTATAACTTTTGAGACTATTTCCTATTATTTCAATACTATTTTCTCCTGAATCTCTTCTTACCTATCTGACTTTTCTTTATAATAATCTCTTGGAAGGTAGTCATCTACCTGAGAGCTAGTGTAGCTTCAGAAAGTGCCAAGGAACCAGTGATATGGTATTTTCTACCTGACAAATACAGGAGAAATGTCAGGAGTAGAACAGGAATCCAATAAATATACAACATTCATTGATCTGATCAAGTCCTTTGATGTGGTCACTCATGAGGACATATATAAGATCATTGCAAAATTTGGTTGCCCGGAGAAATTCATCAGTATTGTATGCCAGTTTCATGACAGCACAAATGCATGGGTTCTGAATAATGTACAATATTCTTGTGCTTTCCCAGTCACCAATGTAGTAAAGTAAGGCTTTATATGTCCTTCCTTGATTTTTAGCATGATGTTTTCAGCAATGCTGTTAGATGCCTTCAACAAGGACAAAAATGGCATCAAGTTTAGCTACTACATTGATGGTAAATTATTTAACTTGAAAAGACTACAAGCCAAGAGTAAATTGCAAGAAAAGTTGATAAATGACTTTTTGTTTGCAGATGATTGTACACTTAATAGAGTCCCTCTGACTGAGAAGCAGGAGAGTATGATTTGATTCTCTGCCACTTGTGTTAACTTTGCCCTGACAATTAACACCAAAAAATAGAGGTTCTTCACCAGTCAATAAGACACCATATGTGGAAGCATTGGTTACAGCAAATGGAGGAACTGTGAATGCTGTGGATAAGTTAACATTCCTTGACAGTACACTTTCCAGGGATGTCCACATATATGATGAGTTTGATGTACACATTACCAAAGGTAGCTCAGTGTTTGGGGGGCTTCAAAGGAACATATGGGATAGAAGAGATATTAGGCCATCAAATGAATTGAATGTTTACAGAGCCATTGTACAGACCTCATGGTTGTATGCCTGTATAGCCTGGAGAAATATTCCAGCTTTATGCCAGGAAACTGAATCAATTCTATTTGAATTGTCTTAGGAATGTTCTGAAGATCACCTGGCAAGAGAAGGTACCAAACAATGAGATCCTTTCTGGAGCTGAACTCCCAAACATTCAAACAGCTGCAGATAGCACAATTCCAATGAGCTTACTGCATTGTTCAAATGCCAAACATATATTTGCCTAAAGGATAATTTTATGGAGAATTCATACAAGGCAAGCACTCACATGGAAGTGAAAAGAAATTCTACAAGAACACTCTCAAGGTTTCTTTGAAGCACTTTGAAATTGATTGCATAGCATAGGAGACACTGGCACGGGACTGCCCAACATGGAATGCCCACATCAAAGAAATGTGGCAATTAAAATTATATGTGGTCAACCTATAATTGTCACAAGATTTAGGGAACATAGCTGGGGTTGATCATATATTTCTTACATAGAAATTAGAGGCTACTGCATCAGTTTGGTAGCATTAAGCATTTATTAAAGCATATTAAATATTAGTAAAGATGGGGGCAGCTAGGTGACGCAGTAGATAAGGCACTGGCCCTGGATTCAGGAGTTCCTGAGTTCAAATATGGCCTCAGACAATATATATATATATATATATATATATATATATATATATATATATATATATTAGTAAAGAGAGCACGTGTCTCAGAAAGTTAAGAAGGAAAGACAGTGGGGAACCATAGTGGGCTGCATCTGCTCCCTGCAAGTTCCAGGGCCAAGAGAGAATGTGACTGTGTAAGCTTCCTGAGGGCCGGAGGAGAGCCCGCCCTTACACATTGGTCAAAGCTAATTGGCTAGCATCATTCAAATCTATTGGTTTACTGGATTTCAGTGGTTTGGTGCAGTTTGTGCTGATGTCAGAGTATAGAGCCCTCAGAGGGGAAATATCCTTCAGGTAGGTGTGGTTTTATCCTTATTCACAGTCCAAGATCCAACCATATTACCTTTGAAATTCTCCTGACTCTGGGCTGGCCTTAAGAAATGTCTGGCCAGGCTCTCTGGGTCTCATAGAACCCCATTATTTTCTCACAGAAGGCATTTTGCTCTATGAGCAAAGCAGGATTTTAGTAGCTCAAAAGAACCATGATATTCACAAATTCAGAGATAGCTCCACTCCAAATAGTCATATATAATATTTGTGCTTTACCTGTAGCAGAGCCTTCCAAACTCATTTTGGTCTCATCAGCCACAGTCAGACACACTGTACCTTGAACCTGACATAATGATGTCATTTTGGTCATTTTTGAGAAGTAAGGACGACAATTACCTCCCATAATCAAATACAAAATCTTCGGTTAGACTTTTTTTTTTTTTTTTTTTTTTTTTTTTTTTTTTTTTAGTGAGGCAATTGGGTTTAAGTGACTTGCCCAGGGTCACACAGCTAGTAAGTGTTAAGTGTCTGAGGCTGGATTTGAACTCAGGTACTCCTGACTCTAGGGCCGTTGCTCTATCCACTGTGCCACCTAGTTGCCCCTTTGGTTAGACTTTTAAAGCTTTTCACAACCTGGTCATCTCCTATCCTTTGTACCCTTTATTCCCCTCTCTCCACACATTCTTTGATATAGCTACACTAGTATGATTAATGTTCCTAATACAGGGCACTCCTCCTGATTCTGTGCATTCATACTGGATGTTCCCATGGATGGAATGTTCTCCTTCCTCATATTTGACTCTTAGATTCCTTTAGGATTCAACTCAAAAATAATTTTCTACAGCAGGCGTTTCCCAGTTGTTCATCCTCCTCCATTCCACAAGTCTTCCCTCTGAAATTATCTGTTTGGGCACTTTTTTGTGAGAGGCAATTGGGGTTAAGTGACTTACCCAGGGTCACACAGCAAGTAAGTGTTAAGTTTCTGAGGCAGGATTTGAATTCAGGTTCTCTTGACTCCAAGGCCGGTGCTCTATCCACTGTGCCACCTAGCTGCCCCTGTTTGGTCACTTTTAAAGATGTGTCTGACTCTTTGTGACCCCTTTGGGGGTTTTCTTTGTAGTTATTGAAGTGGTTTATCACTTCTTTTTTCCAGTTCATTTTATAGATAAAGGACCTGAGGCAAATAGGCTTCAGTGACTTGCATAGGGCCACACAGCTAGTAAGTGTTTGAGGATAGATTTGAACTCAGGCATTCTGGAATCTGGGCCAGGCTTTCCATCCACTATGCCATCTAGCTGCCCTCACTTTGAAGAATGTGGATGTATTTTTGCCTCTTTTTTGAATCCTCACCTCTTATCAAAGCACATATCACATGGTAAAGATCTTCATAACTGCTTGTTGCCTGATGTCAAAAATGTTGTCATGATGACAAATTGTTGTCATGATGACAAAAATACTTTGTTCAAGAAGTTCAGATAATTTATATCAGACTTAACACATCTGTTTCAATTTCATTCTGCAAACCAAATCACAATGATTACTTTGATTGAGCAAAGATGTATTTACAGCCATTCAGAAGGGAAAAATAAATTTATATTTGTCAGAATTGAATTTAAAGATAACTCATGTCTTTATCTACAATACTGTATGTAGAACTATATGTATGGAGAGCAGGTCATTTTTTTATTTCCCTTTTCAATTGATCAAGAAGGGAGATAATTAGCAACCCTTTTGCAGATTTCATTTAATGAAAAATAAATGATAATAGAATGGTTTTAGGGATAGTGCTTTTAATTTGGGAAAAATCTAACTCCTAGTAATCCCTCAGGCTTTAGAGGAGAGAAAGAAATCTCATCATTCACTTAGCCAATTATGTGAACTCCAACTTGGACCTTGCACAGTTATCTGTTTTATACTATGAAATTTATTGCCCTTACCTTATTTTTCAAAAGGTTATATTCTGCCTTCTTTAAGTCATGTTAATTCCTATATCAATATGTATTACATAGCCTTTCGCACTTAAGACTAGAAAAAAATATAGAAATTATAATAAAAGGAAGGTTCACAAAAAATCAAAATCAAGCATTTAAAGCCCCACCTTTTTATTGCTACAAAATAGCAACATCATATTAAAAAACCATTAAGAATAGACTTTATTCAAAATGTGAACTGCTTCTTACGTCTACATACACTCTTATTTTCTAAAAAAAATATAGCTTATGGAGAATTTCCATGAAATTGATATGGGTTGATGCAAAAAGATGAGTAAATCCAGAAAATAAAGTTAAATTCAAATAAAGTTATAAAATCTTATCACATTTTCCCAATCAATTTCCAGTGATTTTTCAAATTCAGAAAGGCTTAATCAAGGTCCCATGTCTGTGAGAGAATGAGAAGGAGAGAGTGCTCCTTGGCTAAGCCATCATTATATGCGCACCTCTCAGCTCCCAAGAGTACTGTGTGTGGAAAAAAATATTTAAATTAGTCCATTGCTTTAAAGCTCATGTAAGCATTTCAAAAGGCTGGAAAATGTCCTTGAAATCAATCAAAAGTATGTAAATTATAATGAAAAGCTATTTATTCAAACATTTATTTCCCTTTTTGTGTAAGATTGCATGCACACCTCTACATATTGGTTTTGATTCACAGAATTTAGAGATGGAAGGGCTCTAAAAGATTACCCAGTCCAAATCTCTTATTTTAAAGGAGAGGAAACTGAAGGGCACAAGCTTGTCTAAGGTTACCTAGGTAATAAGTAGCATAATCAGTATTGCAACTTATGTTCTCTTAATCCAAATCCAATGTTCTTTCTACTGTACTATACTGTCCCTTCCTCACTCATCCCAAAGGCCCATTTTCTGAAGGTAATCTTCAGGCTCATGCACACATTCACACATGTAAAAGTTTCTTTTGCAGTTATGGATTTTCATGAGGCATTAGCATATGATTTATTTAAAGTATTATTATGCTTAATACCTAAGGAGATGTCTGGTACTTGAAGTGGACTTGAAGAGATATACTTAAGCCAGACTATCCTTTCCTCCACAGTATACAAAATGATTTTCTAATAAAGTAATCTTGATGTTCATGACATTTTTCCTATGGGCTAAGCTGAAAAGTTTTCTCTTGATTTTATTTCATGATTAATGTTACACTGAATAAGAAAGATTATGCTATATTTTTCTTATTAAGAGAAGATGTACAAAAGACAAAAGCATGTACTTTAAAACCAAAGACCCATATAGAAATAACACCTACTCTGTATTTATATTTTGTTGTTCAGTTGTTCAGTCACATCTGACTCTTTGTGACCCTGTGAACCATAGCACATCAACACTGTCCAATGGGGTTTTGCCAAAGACTGCTTTGTCATTTCCTCCTTCAGTGTATTAAGCAAACAGAAATTAAGTCACTTGTCCAAAGTCACACAGTTAGTGTCTGAGGCCGGATTTCAACTTTGGTCTTTGGGACTGCAGGCTGAGTGCTGTATCCACTGAGCCACTGAACTGCCTCTGTGTGTATCTTGTATGTACCTTTTTATACCCATTTTGTCTTCTACATTAGAACGCAATGTGAAGGGGAAGCTAGGTGATGCAGTGGATAAAGCACTGGCCTTGGATTCAGGAGGACCTGAGTTCAAATCCAGCCCCAGACACTTGACGCTTACTAGCTGTGTGACCCTGGGCAAGTCACTTAACCCTCATTGCCCTGAAGAAAAAAAGCTGAAGATCACAGAATGCAATGTCAGTTAGCCATAGTTATGGAATTAAATAGAAAGAAATTTCTGTGAGATGGCAAAAGACTTGGGTTATCACTTGGATAAGCCACTATCTCTGTGGGAAATACTTTTCTCTTTGCTAAAATTTTGAGGTTGGACCAGGTGACCTCTAAGGCACCTTCCATATATCTCACACAATGCTAGCCAATGGAATATTGGCAGGATGTGATGCCGATTGTTCAGAAATTGAATTTCATTTTCAAATTCTTTACAGAGCTTTCAATCATTACAAAGGACTTTATACCTTGCTTTATGTGAATAAGAATAATCCTAATAAGGGAAATAAAATAATTGTTACCAGCCTACTTCTATACTTGTTCTTCCTAACATCAAATATAAATACATCTGGCTGACATTTAAAGATATTCATAGCCTTCCTATTTTTCTCCACTTCTTACAAATTACTCCCCTCCACATACTCTGGGGCTTAGCCTGCTTACTTCTCATTGCACATGATGTCCAATCTTCTATCTCCATACCTGTTTACTGTTTTGTTTTTTTTTATGTTTCTAGAATGATGCAATTCTTCCTCACCCTCTACCTCTTAGAAACTTTACCTTCCTTCAAGATTTACCTCATATACCATATTTTGTAGGAGGCCTTTCCTTCTCACCCCAAATATTAGTGCCTTTCCCTCAAAATGTACCTTATACTTACTCTGTATGTATATGTGTCTTTTTGCACACCTATCTTCTACATTAGAATGAAAGATGATTTAGGTAGCATCTTACAGCTCATAAGTGGAGACAAAAGAAGATGAACCAACTAGTGCCAGAAACTGTATCTTCATGTTCCTATTTTCCTACCTTGATGCTTTTATACCTCCTTGTCAATGATAAAAAGTAACTTTGAGAGGAGAAGGCATTCCATGTTAATTGAACTATATTAGTGAAAGCCAGAAATAGAATAGGATGTATAGAGGATAAGGAAGATACAAATCTGTACTGGAGGGTATGATCCCTGGGTTAAACAGAAAGGTTGATTTATTTTTTTTCATAAACTTGGATTTTATCTGTATGAGCACGACAAATCAATAAAGATCACAAATTATTCTAGGAATTTAATTATTTCCATGGCCAGTCAATCAATTTGTCAACAAGCATTATTCAATGCCTACCATGTGTCAGGTAATGGGGATACCAAGAAAATACAAATAGTCCCTATTCTCCAAAAAATTATTAGGGAAAGCTACATGCACACACACACACACAGACATATGCACACATGTATGCACATACATAAATGCATACATATATGTACATGTATATATGTCTCTGTACATGTGTGCATTTTCAATGCATGTTTATGAGTATGAATGTGTGTAAATATGCATGCGTATGTATATGTGTATACACACATACAAGACACACATAGACATATATTGGTAGAGAATAAAAACAAAAAATATATAGGTTAGATAGGGAGGGAGGTAACTGCAAATCAAGGAGCAGGATATTATTCTTAGACAGCAATATCGTTTGATGAAGAACTGTGAATGACTTGACTATTCTCAACAATACAATGATCCAAGACAATCCCAAAGGACTATTGCTGAAACATAACATCCACCTTCAAAGAAAGAACTGATATTAGTGGAACAGACTGACGCATGCTATTTTTCACTTACTTTCATTTTTTCTTTTAATCAAGTTTAATTATAAAAAATGACAAATATTATAATGTTTTACATAATTATATATGTTTAACCCATATCTGATTGTTTGCTGCCTCAGGGAAGGAAGAGGGGAGGGAGAAGGAGGGATAAAAATTGGAACTCCAAATTATAAATAAAAATGTTTATTATTATAAACCAGAGAGAGAGGGAGAGGGAGAGAAGGTCGTGCTGGAGCTTCACCTTGATGGAAAATGGATGGAAAAGAGAAAGCCTATTTTCCATACATGAGAATGATGGTACAAACGCACCGAGATGTAAAGTAAAAGAGAAAGCCAATTTTCCTGGAACATCCTGTGGAAAGAATAAGGAAAGTTGATGCTGGGAAGATAGGTTCATATCAGGTTGAAAAGAGCAGTAAAGGTCAAACAGAGATTTTTATATTTTATCCTAGAGTCAATAGAGATTCATAGAAGTTTATTGAGTAGGAGAGTGTTATGGTCATATATGCACTTAAGGAAATACATTACCTGGTGTCCAATATTCTAAAAATAAGCTTCTACACTAGAATGAACACCAGCCAACAGACATAGTCTATCACGGGGCCCACAATTGAAGGTTTTCTAACTTGGAAAGGCTTGCTTAACCTTGTAAATCACTGTAATAAGTTTTGAAACCCTACGGTCCTCTTCATGTACTGATAAGCTACCAGACTAGCACTTCCAAAGAACTTGAGTGAATTTAAACATTATCTTATTGTGTGAGATTATTATGGATTTGAGTCAGATTAAACTCTGAGGATGGGGTCTGGAAGATACCCAGCCCCGCCCCAGTATAGTTAGTTTAAAAGTTTATTGCTTGTCAAATTCTCACTGTCTCCTTTAAGTTTTATTGCCAATTAACAGTATTTTTACTTCTGCCCAGTCTCCCCACTTGTCAGCTACATCTTAGTTTTATCTGGAATCCATCATGTGTCAGAACCCCAGTCCCTGTTGAGTGGGTCGGGGAGTTCGCCCACCAATTCAATGCTCAGGACTCAAGAAGAAAGGGCAGGTGATCATGGGGCTTGGCACAGGATGCAGGAATCAAGTTGAGAACAGATGTTAAATGACATGTTTCTTTTTCTCAGAGCAGAATCCTCTTGACCCTAGGGTCCCAACAATGGATTATTCTTTTATTCTTTATTCTATTTCTTTGATTTCCCAACATAGCCGAAGATAAATTTTAACCCTGTCATCCTTCTAAAATTAACATGACTGCAAAACAATGTTGAAACACCTGAGTGACTCTTCCTGCTATTCAAGTTGAGTATCTTTAGAGATAGGGGCTGGGAAAGGGGAGGGGGGAGTCAGTGGGAACTGTGATTCCTCTTACTGTCACTCTCCTGTTCCCTCTTCCTTAGGTTTGACCTTGTTCCCCCTCCCCTTTTCCCCCTTGTTCCTGGAACACATATGCTTGTCTCCATTCATTGATCACCAGGTAAGGACACACCCTGGGTGAGACAGGATTGGATGTTAGATTGAGAGTTCACCCTAGTATGTGTGGGGACTGCCCCCCCACACGCCCTGCCACCAACATTCCTATAAAAGCTAAAGGCATTTATTAGCTTTGGAACTCAGTTATTAAGTTTGCCCATTCTTGCAAGAATGTAAGAAATCTGTCTCTGCTTGACTTAGGGGTCTCCTTGAGTTATTTGGGTAAACTGAGGCAGTTTGCCCCAAACATTATTAACTGATTTATTTGATTTGCTAAAAAAAAAAAAAAATCTCTCACTCTTTCTCTCCTTCAACTTCTGGCTATTTATCCCTTCCTTCTTTCTTAAATCATGCACAAGTCTCTTGCATTGTTAAAAACCTTCTCTTGACCCCAGCATTCCCCTTCAAGGTATTTTCCTTATCTCTTCTTCTTTCTCAGCCAAACTCCTAGGAAAACAAATAAACAAACATTGTGTACACTTTAAAACTGGACCTTCTAAACTTATCTCTCGACCACTTTCAGTAGGACTTCAGACTTCATTACTTGAATGAAACTGCTTTCTTTAGTTACCAATGACCTCATCATTGCTAAATCCAATGATATTTTTCTCAGTTGCCATCCTTGTCAACCTACCTGCTATATTTAACACTATTAACAATCTCTTGGGGGCAGCTAGGTGACACAGTGGATAAAGCACTGGCCCTGGATTCAGGAAAACCTGAGTTCAAATCCGGCCTCAACCACTTGACATTTACTAGCTGTGTGACCCTGGGCAAGTCACTAAGTGACCCTCATTTTCCTGCCAAAAAACAAACAAAAAACAATCTCTCTTTGAGAAATGCCACATTATAACATGCTATCTCTCTGGTTTTATTATGATAATTGCAGTACCCTATGTGTACATAAGATAAAGCACATAGTCAATATCATTTTAAACTTTACAACAAACCTATGACATAGGCAGGCCAAGTGTCAATATTCCTGATTAGACTGAGCAAACAGAGCCTCTGAAAAATTCTGTGATTTACCTGAATCCATATACCACGTAAATAGTAGATTGAAACTGAAGTCCAGGATTTCTGCCTTATAATTCTGTTCTCTTTCCACTACACCTCAGTTGGTGCTGTTTATGCCCAAATCAATCCAGCAATCCAGCAAGGATTACATTAGAGTTGGTCAAATTATTAGATAGAGCAATTCTGTATATTTGTTTTCTAGGGAAAGTTTACAAAGGTAGCTCTTGGCATTTTCTTCAGGGCACACTATTTTGCTGTTAGCAGTTTTTTTTTAATCATGCGTAACAACCTTATACATTAGATCTGCTCCGACTGCTATATAGAATCATATATTTAAAGAGTTGTAAACATGGTTAGAGGTCATCTCTTTCCTAGATCTTAGATGTGAAGCTGGAAGAGTCTTTAAAAGTGATCTAGTCCAATGCACCCATTTAGAAATGAAAAATATTCATGCCTAGGAAGCTTTAGTAGTCATCTTAAATGTGGACCCCTTTCACAGCTTTCTTAACAATTCACATCCCAAACTTGGTCTAGAGTTTTCTGATGACATAGGAAATTATTATCACACAAAGCATCCTATTGCATTGTTTTACATTTCTATTTTAGAGTTTGTTCTTATATTGAGATTAATTTTATCTCTCATATCATTGAACCAATTATTTTCATTTCTCTTATTTAGAACAGAGGAGAATAAAAGAGCAATCACTATGAACAGAGTACCAAATTCCTGGTCAAAGGACTTGAATTCAAATCCTGGCTCTGAAACTACATGTGTGACTTTGGATAAGTAACTTTATGTTCCTTGGATCTCAGTTTCTTCAACTATGAAAATGAGGGATTATACTAGGTGAGCTCCGAGTTGCCTTCCTACTCTGTCTATGAATCCTGGATCTTCCCTATGAAGCATTACCCATCCATGTAAAAATGAACTATCCTTACTCTAATTTCTCATAAAATTTATGAGGCTTTCTTTTGAACCTTTACAGTCTTCCCTGTGTTATATTTATTTGGTTACATGACATATCAAATGTCAGTCCACCATTGGAATATAAACTTCTTGAAGGAAGTATTTGTAATTTGTCTTCATAGCATTCAAAATACCTATCTTGGGTTTAGGTACACTTGTGCATAGTGAAAGGGATTATCAAATGTCTACTGGATTAAATTCAAAATTTAATATATTTTCCCCATATGATTGCTCTATTATTTTTGGAAGATAGTTATTGTATGCCTACAAAGCCTCATCTCCTCTAGGCTATACATTATTATTTTCTCCACAATTTTTGTCCTTAGTTTTAGTTATGGGATTTTTATAATGCCTACTCTCCTATATGTAATAATATATTTTTAAAAATCCATCCTCTAGAACCTAGCTTCTTTAACTATGGGTTACAATCCCATATGTGGTCATGTAACTGAATGTTGCAGTCACAAATTTTTTGACAACAATACATGATTATGTGTACCTCTTTTATATACATATATAGCTAAGGTCCATTAAAATTTCTCAGGTGAAAAGGAGTTATGAGTGGGAAAATTTTAAGAAGCCATATTCTAGAGGTACATTATTAGATTATTGGAAGTTTGTGGAGACCATGTTGTCAGTTGACAAAGAACAGAGTATAAAAACAAAACCTTTGGAAAGCAAGGCATGATAATAACTATGTTGTCCAGAATGGAAATCAAGCTAATTAAATCTAGGAAGGTAAATTATCTGACAAATATTGCAAAGTGTATCTCTCATTTTGACCAATTTTTGTGAAACTATGATATTATGAAGGAAAATAGCATAAACTGTTATTTATGCTTATTTTCAATTATTATTTAACTTATAATCAATATTTTTAAAAATACTTATAAACTTACTTTTGGAAAAAAATATTTTTTTTGAGTTCTGTAGAGTTTAGCCTTGCTCCATGGGATAGAGGTAGTTGCCATTTCTAAAACAGTATTGCATCCCCATTACACCTAATGATGACATTTGGCATCTGCAACAGAATATTGAGGATAGAAAGCAGAGAACTCGATTTCATTTAATTTAATCATGAAATATAATAAAAATGCTACATAAATGCAACTAGAATCAGGAGAAATATTCACAATATATTACAAGAAGAATGGGGTGAAAGCTAAGCTCCATTTCCAATACCAGGGTTTTCTTTGTTTTTTGTCTTTTTTATCTCAGACACTTAGCCCAGTGCCTTTCACATGGTAGTTGCTTGAGAAATGTTCCTTAAATTGAACTAAATTTCCTCGTCATTCAGGAAACTAAATGGTTGTATAATCACACATCTAAAATTGGAAGGTCCCTCAAAAACAATATGTTCAAGTGGCCTTATTTTTGTGGGGACCAATTTTTAATTGGGGAGTGCTAGATAATTAGCTCGCCGCAATATTGTGGCAAGGAAGGAGACAGGCAGCCTCCCTCAAAACAGAACAAGATTTATTTTAACAACAACGAACATAAAAAAAAAACAAAACACAAACAGGATCAGTAGGATCAAGGGAAAGGAAATAAAATGCGGAAAGGGAAATTATAATACCTGAAAAAATACCACCGCCCAGGAATCAGCTGAAAATATGCAGCAGAACACCTGTCCCTTTCCAGCTTCCACCTAGAATGCCCAATTCTCCTCCCCCAAACCTAGAAACACCCCACACAGCCCCAGCCAGTAGGATGGCCACTCTGGCAGTCACATGACTGCCCTCACTAGACTTCCAATAATTATAATTTTGCCAGGCCCATGTAAGCATGTGAGGTGCCAGAGCCCTGGCAACAGCTACAACCAGTGGGTGGAGCACCCTGCGATTTGTGGAGCCACAGGCCAGTGCACGCTGAGGCATAAAAATCTCAAATAACAATTAATTCTTTACATTTCATAGATACAGAAAAGAAAACTGAGGCACAGAAGTGTTAAGAGACTTAGCCAAGAGACTAGCTAATAATTGTCAAAGAAAAGATTTGAATACTAGTTCTCAGACTCTTGGGCTCTAATAGTAAAGTGGACAAAATGGTACATGCCGTTTTGATACGATTTATAGTGAAAGTAGCAGTAACTGTATTGGTTATTGATATTAATGTAGTAACTGTATTTGTTATTGATATTAATGATAATATAATTAGTTTATAGCAAGTTGACATTTTATTAATAGTAACAATAGTAAACAAAACAACTCAATTTTATACATGTGTAGATTTATGAAATACTTTTCTCAAAGAAATTCTGTGAGATAAATAATGTCATTCTTCATTTTGTTTAGTTAGTCAAAATATATTTATTAAATGATTATGATGAGTTAAGTTCTGCTGCTAAATTCTAGGGATACAAAAAGAGCCAAAATAGAGTTCCTGCCCTCAGGGGCCTCAGGGAAGCTAAGTGGCTTGCTCAGGATCATGCATATAGTGTTACAACTAGAGCTTAAAGTCCATCTCCCAGTCCAGTGCTTTTCTCATCATACCATAATGTCTCCCTTTAGTCATCATCATTCTTTAATCAAGAACAGTGTTTAGCTTTCTATCTTCTCCAACTGTTCTTTCAACTCCTAGGTGACTTCCAGGTTAGAACATATTCTCAGACTTGAGTCTAAGGACTGGGTTGAGTTTCTCTCTTATTGTCTGCTTCTGATGCTTTCAAAACAGTGCAGACCACCTTTGAATTCCTCTAGTCCTTTACATTTCAATACTTGAAAAGTGTCAGGCTAGTTTAAAAAAAAAAAACTACTATACAATCAAGCCCAGAAAATGAACTTTCCTCTGGAGAAACTAGGCAACCACCCACCACATTATTCTTCACAGACTGTCAAGACAATGGTCTGGATCAAATGATATAACACATGCAAATGTGAGTTGTAGGGAGAAAAGAAATTGGAACTTTGGTTTTCTTATTCCTTTGATTTTTGAACCCCCAAAATAAAATATACTAAAAGTAGAACCTTTATATTAAAGGATTTCAGTGCTTTGTTTTGGAGTGTGGGAAGAAGTTCTGAACCTATGATTTTATTAATGTAGAGAACTTTTTTTTTTTGGTGGGGCAATTAGGGTTAAGTAATTTACCCAGGGTCACACAGCTAGTGTCAAGTGTCTGAGGCCAGATTTGAAATCAGGTCCTCCTGAATCCAGGGCCACTGCTTTATCCACTGTGCCATCTAGCTGACCCCAATAAATGGAAAACTCTTGATAACGGAATCTCATTCTATAAATGCAGGTGGGAAAAACTGGGAATCTTAGACTGTGGAAACTAAGAGATGAGTGGAATTATTAACTATGGTCATTCGGTTAGTACCTGGCAGGCAAGGACATGGATCTCATTTTTTCTAACAAACCTGACCCTCTATCCATCATGCCATTTTGTGTCCCCATATCCATGTTATAAAAACATTTAAAAGCCCAACAAATGTCACAGAATCAATCAACAAGTATCAAGTACTTGCCATTTGCTTTAATACGAATTTGTTCATCCTTTGCCAGAAGATATGAATGTTGTTATTAAAATGTACAGGTCCAAGGCCTGCAACCATAAAAGTCAAGAGAGATAGGTTCAACTCTGCTATCTGCTTTTTTCATTATTTTAGTTTTTAAATCATTTTTGAAGTTTCTATTTGTTTTGTCTACACTCATTTACCAAATATTATTATTATATGTTGTTGTTACATGAGCTTTTAAGAAGGATTCACAGTGAAATGCACTGAGAATGTATTCAAAAATAAAGCATAGCAAGTTGGAAAAGGAAAGATGAAGCAACACAGTCTGTCATGGAGAACAACCAGAGTCTGCATTTGTTTGGTCTAGGAAGACATCGAAAATCAGATTTGGTACATACAGAAAAGGGTAATTAAGCAATAATTGCATTGATGCAGGGTATGTGGGGGATAAACAGCTTGTGAATCAATAAAGCATGAGGCTGCAGGCTGAGTTATTTATTGATTTATGATCCGTTTAGCTCCAAGTTTACTCTGTATCTAATGCAATTAGACCTACTGTATCGTACTTCATTGGGGAAGGCTAAGGGGAGAGATGAGGGAAGGATGTATCTTTTTCATCTGGGAAAAAGGATGTCTGAATTAATAATATCTTTTTTAAAATATGTACAATTGTATTATTTTTTCTTTGTCTCCTAATGTCACTTTTAGATCTAACACTGTATCTTCTTGTTTTTTAGGTTCACAATCTGCCTTAATTTGTACAACTACAGAGAGGATACATAAATGAAGAATTTAAAATATGATGTTGCACTGATTTCAATACAGGTGGAACTGCTGTACTTTTTAAGTGAGGAAAATTGCAAAATTTTAACTAATTTAACACTTTTATGGATACCAGCTCCACATGTAATAGGAGACAAGAACAATTAACTTTATGCTCTGGTCATTCCTAGCATCAGAGCTCCCCAGGTAATCACTACTTCTGCAGTTCTTCTATTTCCTGTACGACTTTTAGCCCCTTCCCAGATGTGCCCTTTTCTCAGTGGTAACTCAACAAATACATTGTAGCTTTCCCCATTCAATTCACACAGTCAGAAGACTGAAAGATAGAATCAGGCCATTGTAATTCTATATCCCATATGACCACATTTACATAAACTGGACAGAAAGCAAAACAAACACACAAATAAATATAATGGATGCTTCAACAACTGTCACTTTCAATATTCTACTGGAGGGTTAAAGCTATAGTTAAACCTGTTGTGGTTTTAAAGATATGATGCTTGCAATGTTTAGAAAAAAATGACTTGTAAATGTTCGTGAAATTGATATTAGTTAAGTATGTATTTAAATAAGAAGCCTTAGAAATGGGTATTAGAGAAATGAAACCACGCAAACTAAATATTCCCAACTTGACCAAATAATTAGATTCAGTCTTTGGACTCTCTTCTCTATGTCATGTTTCTGTTGGTCTACTTGAGTTTTTTTTTTTAAATGCCAGAGATAAAGAAGGTGTTTGCTTTTTCTTTTACATTTGCTTGACAAATGAATACTGGAGAGAGGTGCAAGACTAAATTTGCAGAATGAAACACACATTTTTGGACATGATCAATATAGTAATTTAATTTTACTTAACTTTGAATATTTATTAAGCCTACTTCTAACTTAGAAGGTAGGTAGGAGGGAGAGAAAATACATGCCAATTGATTTTTTTAAAATGAAATTTAATTAAAATACATTTTAAAAAGAGATGGAGCAAAATTCTTCTAATTACAAATCCAGTGCTCTTGCTACTTACACCATGCTGATTTTCAAATTATTTTATTCACACACATCATTCATAGGTTATCACCAGTTTATGGCCATGGGTATTTTGCCTGGAATTTAATGTCAATATGGTACTAATTGTGCATTATAAAATATTGTATAGAAAGAAGCTGATGTGAGAGTTCGAATGTGATGACATTTCTTCACAAAACATATACTTGCTATGGTGTGGACCAGGATCTTCAAGTATTTTTTTTTCTTATCAAGGAGAATACTTTATAGCAAGGTCTGTTGCTGCTGAATTTTTTTTCTTCAGATGAGCTGGTTTACTGTTTGGAGGAAAGCTTCTTGGTTTTACACCAATAACATTTCCTCTCCAATCATTTCTTTAAGTATCAGCATAGGCCATCCAAGTAGAAAGGTTATAAATCTCATTTCAGTGCCTTGCTTTATTGCACATAACTAATACAAGTACTATTAATTACTACAATGCTGTGCTATGCTACTTTCGTTACCATACCATATCTATCCAACCTTGAGCAAGCATTTACATGATTGAAATAAATTCATTTTTGCAAAGAATTCAAAGGTGAACATCAGCATGTGTGGCAGTATTAGTTTCCCATAAGTGAATGTCATATACAAGCAAGTCACTTCATATGATTTAATTCAAAATTTCATAGAATGCTCCTTGATCTTGGAGATCATTTAGATAATTTTCCAGATGAAATAACTAAAACCTAGAAGCCAAGCAATTTGTTGTAAGGCTTATGAATGGCTTGTTGCAGAACCCTTGGTCTAGACCCAGGTGTCCTAATTCTAAATTCTCTGTTCTTTCCACTATAGCATGTTATTTTCTATATTACTGTAATTTTAAAAGATCAAATACATTAAAATGACCTTACTAATGGGAGGTGTCTTGCCAAAAAATTTATTTGAGTATATGTGATAATGTTCCCACTCAAGTCAATTTAATATTAATTAATTGCCTCCTATTTTGAAGCTCTATGTAAGTCATCTGGAAGAGAGATAGAGACTTGGCCTGCAATTTTAATAGTAGAGGTAACTATAGGGTGAGAAAATTCTCTTGACCAAAGACTGCATTTTTGTAATCTATCTGCATCCTAGCATAGTAAAAATTCCCTGGGAATATTGAAATATTAAGTGACTTCAACAGAGTGACAGAGACAAAACATGAACTCTATTCTTTCTGGCTCCAAAGCTCATTCTCCTTTTCCTACTCCAAAATGAAAATCTTACCTCAACCTCAAGAAGGTAAGGAGTGCTAAGGGAATAGACACATACATTTATATGTTTATATGTATATAGTCTATGTTTACATGTATGTTGTTTATATGTATGAGTATATCTTATATTTAGTTATTTTGTGTATATTACATATCTATAACTCTATAACAGATGATAGATAGATAGTTACAGAAATGTAGTTATGTAACTTTAAGAACTATAGGAACGAGGAAAACTTCCCCCACTTGCTACCTATGTGGCTTTCAGCAAGACACATTGCTTTCTGAGACTATTTTTTCCATTTGTTAAATGAAAGGGTTAGACTACATGATCTCTGAGATTAATCCCAGTTTATATATATATATATTCTAGGAATATGTATACAAAACCTGTACAAAAGGATAAGAATTTGAGAAATGATAAATAGTCCAGTTTATCTAGAACAAAGAATGTGTGAAGGGGAATAATATAATCTAAGTTTGGAAAGACTGGAGCCAAACTTTAGATGCTATGATGAGGAGGTTATATTTTATATTTAAGTCAATTGGGAACTGTTTCATATTCCTAAAGACAGTGATATTTTCAAATTTAAGGTGACAGAACATTATTTTGATAGTTTGGGGAAAATTGATTGGGAAAGAGAAAGATTCCAGGCAGTGAAACTAATTTAGGAGGCTAAATCTGGAATTGTAAAAGAATATACAAGGGCCTGCATGAGAGTAATGACCACATGAGTAGAAACAAAGGACAGGTGTAAGCTAGATAGGTGGCTGAAGAGAATCCATTTCAATCCAATAAAATATTTTCAAATCCCTCCTATGTGAATACCGCTCCCAAGTACTGTCTTTAACTTGGTCCAGGACATCCTTCAAAGAGTTTATAATTCGTTAAATTAAATGGGTTAATGTCTTAATTTACAACTCTGCAACTTTCTACCTGTGTGATCTCAGGCAAGTCACTTGAGCTCTCTGAACCTCAATTTCCTCATCTATAAAATGAGATTATTCAACAAGATGACCACAAAGGCCTTTTTTCAGCTTGAAATCTATGCCCCAAATGACAAGTAGAAAATAGCCATGTTACAAGGAAAAGTGCTTAAAGTATTATATCAAAAGTACAAACAAAGGACTATGAGGAGAAACAGGAGGAAGAAGTCACAATTGGGAATAAAAAGGAAGAAAGATTTATAGAGGAGGCAACATTTACCTAGACCTTGAAAGATAACTCAGACATTTATAAGCTGAAATGGAATAAAGCCAATTCCAAGCTAAGGGAATGGCATGCACTAAAGCACAGAGAGGTAGAAAATCTAAATTATGTTTAGAAAACATTAACTAACCAAGTTTGACCACAGAATTGAGTAAGTGAAAGGGCATTTGAGAAGATAGCTGAGGCTATATTGTAGAAGGTCTTGAATGACAGGTGGAACATTTTGGATTCTCTCTATTAAGAGTGTTAGCAGCGGGGGCGGCTAGGTGGTGCAGTGGATAAAGCACCGGCCCTGGATTCAGGAGTTCCTGAGTTCAAATCCAGCCTCAGACACTTGACACTTACTGGCTGTGTGACCCTGAGCAAGTCACTTAACCCCCACTGCCCCACAAAAATAAAATAAAATAAAATAAAATAAAATAAAATAAAATAAAATAAAATAAAATAAAATAAAATAAGAGTGTTAGCAGCAAAGGATATAGGCAGAATCTCTCCTACAGAGTTTTCAATATCCTTTGGGATTATAGTGAGCTGAAGCTTTCTTTCCTAACTTTAGTCATGCAAAAAAAAAAATGTGGAGAGATGGCTCTTCAATCTTTTTTCATACCTCTTTCTTGACACTTTGCTAAGTATGAAGAAAAGGCCAACTTGACAAAACCAGTGAAAATCTCTTTAAAATGGGAATACAAGAAATCAGGAGATTTCATCCATGCCTCCTCCTTCACAGCAGGAAAGATATGTCTAAGGAACAGCAATGTGGATTTCTATAGAAGTAAAAAATAGCAGCATGCCCTAAAGGCCACATTAAATTCTTCTTTTAATCACTTCTTCTGCTATCCACATAAACAACAGAAATGGTTTCTAAAAAAAACTTAAAAAAAAAGCCAGATCTCCATTATCACCTCGATTATTTAATATTGTACTAGAAATGTTAGCTTTAGCTATGAGAAAAGGGAATTAAAGGAAATATAATAGTCAAGGAGGAAACAAAACTATCACTCTTTGCCAGTGATGTGATAGTATACTTAAAGAATCCTAGAGAATCAATTTAAAAAAAACAACACTTGAAACAATTAACTTTATCAAAGTTGCAGGATATAAAATAAATCCACATAAATTATCAGCATTTCTATACATAACTAACAAAGTTCAGCAGCAAGAGATAGAGAAATTCTATTAAGGTAACTGTAGACACCATACAATATTTGGGAGTCTACCTGCTGAGACAAACCCAGGAACTATATGAACACCATTATAAAACACTTTTTACACAAATAAAATCATATCTAAATAATTGGGAAACAATATCAATTGCTCATGGATAGGCTGAGCTAATACAATAAAAATGACAATTCTATCCAAATTAATTTACTTACTTAGTGCCATACCAATCAGACTATCTAAAATTATTTTAAAGCTAGAAAAATAATAACAAAATTCATCTGGAAGAACAAAAGGTGAAGAATTTCAAGGGAACTAATGAAAAAAAATACAAAGGAAGGTGGGCTAGCCATACCAAATCTGAAGCTATACCATAAAGCAGTAGTCATCAAAACTATTTGGTACTAAGAAATAGAGTGGTGCATCAATGGAATAGGTTAGCCTAGGAGGTACAGCAGTAAATGAGTATAGTATTCTACTCTTTGATAAACCCAAAGACCCCAGCTTCTGTGATAAGAACTCAGTATTTGACAAAAACTGCTGGGAAAACTGGAAGATAGTATGGCAGAAACTAGGCATTGTCCAACATTTATACCACATACAAAAATAAGGTCAAAATGGGTAACTGATTTAGACATACAGGGTGATACCATAGATAAATTAGAAAAGAAAAGAATATTTTACCTCTAAGATCTATGTAGAGAAGAATTTATGACCAAGATAGAGAATATTATAAAATGCAAAATGGATGATTTTGATTACATTAAATAAATTTTTAAAGTTTTGTACAAACAGAAGCAATGCAGCCAAAATTAGAAGGGAAACAGAAATCAGGGAAATAATTTTTATAGCCAGTGTTTCTAATAAAGGCCTCATTTCTAAAATATATTGGGAACTAAATCAAATTTATAGTAATCCAAGTCATTCCCCAATAGAGAAATGGTCAAAGGATAAGAACAGGCAGTTTTCAGATGAAGAAATCAAAACTATGATTTGCCATATGAAAAAAATGCTCTAAATCACTATTGATTAGAGAGATGCAAATTACAATAACTCTCAGGTAGCACATGACACCTCTCAGATTGGCTAATATGACAAAAAAGGAAAATAACAAATGTTGGAGAAGCTCTGGAGAAATTGTAACACTAATGCATTGTTGGTAGAGTTGTGAAATGATCCAACCATTCTAGAGCAATTGAGAACTATGCCCAAAGGTGCTATAAAACTGTGCATACCCTTTGACCCAGCAATAGCACTGTTAGGTCTATATCCCAAAGAGATCAAAAAAAAAAAAAGGAAAAAGGACCAAGAGGTACAAAATTATTTATAGCTGCTCTTTTGTGGTGGCAAAGAATTGGCAATTGAGGGCATGCACATCAGTTGGGGAATGGTTAAACAAGATGTGGTATATGAATGTAATAGAATACCATTGTGCTGTAAAAAATGATGAGCAGGTAGATTTCAGAAAAACCTGCACTTACATGAAATGATGCTGAGTGAAATAAGCAGAACCAGGAGAACATTGTACACAGTTTCAAGAACATTGTGCGATGATCAACTGTGTTACACTTAACTCTTCTCAGCAATACAAAGATCCAAGATAATTCCAAGGACTCATGATGAATAATGCTCTCCACATACTTTGAGGGTTTTTTTTTTAAATCCAGAAATGGAGTGCAAGAAGCAAGGGGAGTAGGCCTTTCCTAAAATATGAGGGCTCTAGAACCTTAAGCTTTTCAATGAGAGATCCAACACTGAAAGTTACTCCAGAGGCCTTCTCCTCAGACTCTCTCACTTTACAGATAAGAATATAGAGGCAGGGAGGTTGTGAGCTGCTCAAGATAACGTGAGTAATAACTGTTATAAGTGATATTTTCACCCAGGTTCTCTGTCTCCAAAGGCAGAGCTCTTTCCTATATAGCAAGATGACCTTCTGAATTTTCCACAATAATGAGGAGTCAATGAAAAGTTTTGATTACTATTCAGTTTTTTCCCTCTCTACCAGTCTTATCACCCTGACCTCATTATGTATCTCATTTCTATAGCTCAGTTGTTTGAGACTGCTGTGAATTGCAGAGCATTCCAAAGTGTGAATACAGACCATGATGATTATCACCATAATGAAAGGCTTTTGGAGTCTTTGAACTTACCTGATGACTGAGAGGAGTGGGTATTAAGAAAGGCCTTCACCTTGAGAACTTGCTAGGAGCAGATTTTCTGAAAGTTCCAGAAAGGATGTCTCAAGACAGAATTTTTAGCATTTCAGATTGAACATCAAATCAGTCAACAAGCATTTGTTAATCACCTAGTTGGTGTAGGGCACCCTCCCAGGTTAAACTCATTGCTTTTAATCTCATCACATTTGTTGTCAAATCAAGCATTGATTAATTCTTCCTCCCTCAGCTTCTTCCCCTTTCTGATTAGAAACCTGGAGGGTGGAAGTACCAAACTCCTCCCAATGTCTTCTTTTCTAGAGGGCAGAAACCGTACTCTCTGCTCATCCCACTTTGCATCTGCTGCTCTACTTGGTTTCACCTTCATTGAACAATATTTACTAGTTCTAGGTACTCCCTAATGTCCCTTCCTATCTTCGTTCCTTTTTTTCGAAGTTGATTCTCCCACCACCATTAGATTGTGACATCGTTGTGGGCAGGAACTTTATTTTTATTAAATGTATCCCCAGTACTTAACAAGCAGTGCCTGGCACATAGAACACACTTAATAAATGTTTGCTGGATTAGATATGATTGAACAAGGCTGTCTCTGTGATTGCATCTATTACGGAAATGTGTATTATCTTATTGTGGTCTACTACTTGGAGTTAAAGAGACTTTTCAGAATTCCTGTGAGAATACAGGCAATACTGAAAGCAATAGACAATTTTCTCTGGTCAATTTAGGAAAAATGCTAGAGGGCTTGGAGAAGCAACAAGAGAAAAATACGTGGGGAGCATCTACTCTCCTATACTGAGGTAGCAACAAACACCTAAAAACTATGACAGCTTGCCAATGACAATGTCTCTCATCTCCCTTCCCCACCAGTTATTGTCACTCCATTTTCAGGGTAGATCACACATCTCCAATTAATTGCCAGTGATCTAGGCATTTCAAAAGTTTTCAATGAAAAGATATAGTTCTTTGGGTTTGATTGAATTCTTCCCTCTGAGGTCAAAGGCAAAAAGGCTCCAAATCAACAAGACAACACAAAGTTTCTAGCTTGAAAAATGTCAAGCATAAGAGATTTGAGATATGATATGTGTGTGTGTGTGTGTGTGTGTGTCTGCGTGTATGTGTATGGGATTGTCTGTCTATAAAAGGGTCAGGGCAGAAGCAGTAGGTATTACTCAGGACAAGAAGGCATGGCTAGTTTATAGACAGGTGTCTGGGCAGAGAAAGACTAGATAATAATATCTGTATTTGAATGAATAAGCATTGGGTCTTTAAGATGGCATTTTGCTCTATCAAGTCAAATGATTTAATAATCAACAAAGTTCAGGGGCAGCTAGGTGGCACAGTGGATAGAGCACCGGCCCTGGAGTCAGGAGGACCTGAGTTCAAATCCGGCCTCAGACATTTAACACTTACTAGCTGTGTGACCCTGGGCAAGTCACTTAACCCCAATTGCCTCACTAAAAAAAAAAATAATAATCAACAAAGTTCAGATGACATTATTATAGAGTCAGAAAAAATAAGTATATGTTTAAGTGATAAGGAGAGGGTATATTAAAAATTAAAGGTAATTTTTTTTTATCCTCTTCACTGGGGGCACTATGGTTAAAAGGTAAAAATTAGAAAAAACATCAGGTACAAGTCTTATTTCTATCACATATTATAGCTTGATAGGATAAGTCATCAAAACCAAAGTAAATTCTTCTACATAATGTACAAGGTGCTTTTGTAATCTAGGGACCTTGAAGTTCACTGTATCTGTCCTATGAATTCATCTGTAAAATTAGTTAATTCAAAGTAAGCCCTTATTAATATTGAAGTGAATTAACAAGGCTTGGCTCTCTTCAATTTCCTATACAGAGCTGATAAACCTAAAAATGGGTGAGAGACATGAACATTGATTCTAAACTCAATACGCAGGTTCATTGAGGAATGAAAGATTATATTTAGAAATTCTAACTGTAGGGTTAAAGACTTGACCTGAAATTTCATTGGTCTAGGGAACTCCAAAGTAAGAAAATTACTTTACCAACTAAGGACAATACATTCTTTGCATCTTAGTTGCCTGGTCTACAGCAGTGAAAGGCTCAGTAGCTTCCTTATAGTCATACAACCAGTACTTGTCAAAGGTAGAACATAGACCCAAGATAATAGAACACCTCTTTATCCACTAAGTCATGCTGACTTTTTTCTCATCTGTGCTTTTTTCCCCTTCTAATTCTGGTATACTTTTATTCAAATTTAAAAGATCCATGTTTTCATAGTTGTGCATATTCATACATTGATATAAACCAAATGCCTTGTGAACTAGTCTTTAAAATTTGCTATGGCCAAAAAAAATATCATATCATAATCAGCTCTATAGTAATGAGCCTGAACCACTTAACTTGGACTGCTTCTAGAAGTGACCTCACCAAAATCCTTACAAGCTTCTTAGAGACCTTTCAGTGTTTCTATTCCTCTGGCTTAACTTTCAAGATTCTAGGATTACCTCTGCCACAATAAAACATTGTAGTAGGTCTTTAAAGGAAAACTTGTATACCTCAAGCCCATATAATCATATAAAGATAGGCTAGATTCAAGATCATATACATAAAATTTAAATGTATCCCCACCCTCCCAATAGGACTGTTGAAATTGATCCCTTATATTTGCTCTACAGTTTGTAAAGTATTTAATCTTGACAGCCAACATCATACAATGGGAAGTGGACTTAATTTGGAACCAGAGAAATAAAGTCCAGATCCTAGCTTTACTATTAATTACCTATGTAACCTTAGACAAGCCAAGACTTCTCCAGCCTCAATTTCCTCAGGCTTGCTGGTCTAAAAGAGTGTTGTCAAACTTGAATAGTAATGTTGACCATTAAACCCCATAAAAGGATGCCTGTAGGACACATATTAACTTTAGAAAACCACATGTTACCATCATAATACATTGATGAACTCTGTCTCCAGAATAAAACATATTTTCATTAATTTTATTAGTTTTCTTTTTCTTCTTTTTTTGATTTCACAACATGGTTAATGTGGAAATATGTTTTGTATGAATTTGGGGGTATGATGGATATTATCTCTCACTTTCTCAATGTGTAAGGAAAGGGGAGAGAGGGAAAGAATTCAAATTTTTTAAAAAACTATTTAAAAAAAACTATGTTCTATGTGTTTATCTATTGATTGATTCGTTTATTTTGCTAAATATGCCCCAGTTTGGTTCAGGTTATACTTTAGAGTGTTGCCAGTTGGGTTTCCAGAGTATTTAATGTCTCTGCTCTAAGAGATCTCAAAGGCCCTATCTTGCTTTAAATTTATTACCCTGTTTGAATCTCAAAATAGTTCTGTGACATAAAAGAACATGTATAACATCTAACTTAGACTGGGTTTTTATCCCCTATACTAGAATATATTCAATTAAAATTAATTTATGTTACAATCATAGTGATATATGCATATGCTTATATATGATTACATGTGGGTAAAAATGGATGTCTATTTGGGTTTTTGTTCATGTATATAATATGCTGAGTTATATTGAACATCATTCAGTAAACATATTTCAATTATAAAACACCTTTCTCCCAGTGAGCTCAACCATATTGTGATTTCCGGAAGGCAATAATATCTAATTTCAGAAGCAAGATGGGGTTAAATAAAGAATTGAAAACAAGAAACAATTATATGTTAGAAGGATAGTCACATTGAAAAGCTGTTATGAAAAGAACCTGAGACACAATGTTCTGAGCACAATCAAGTTATTAGCAAAGCCAGAAATTGCCAGTAAACGGGATCCAAGGCTTCTCAGTAGCCAAAGACAAAGCTAACAGGCAGAGAAACTCTTTTATAACATTTACACATTTACTATTTTTAAAAGTAGGGATATCCCACTTCTGATTATTTGGTACCTTCTTATATCAGTTCCTCACCAAGTGGCCTGACATACTCTCACTAACATGCTCTGCAAAATTCCAAGGAGGACAAACAATCTCTTTCCAGATTGACTCACATCCTCTGGAAACTCCCTGGTTGGAAATTTCTAAGGGGGAAATGAGGCTTGTGTTTTGCATGCTATTATGTGGGGAAGGGGATATAACCTTTGTTGTTGAAAAGCAAAGAGAAAGACAAAACTAAGAGTGAGGATCCTGGAGTTGGGTTCCTCTGTCATCAATATTGTTAGATCGCTTGTAGGATGTGAGTGGCAGGCTACAATGGCAGAGTAGGCAACTGAAATTACAGGTTTAAGGGAATTCAAATTCACATGATAAGGGACACAACTAATACATAGTAGATTCATCATTAATATATACAAATTGAACAAACCTTATTGTTAGGGTAGATTAATCAAATTTCAATTCCACAATATCTTACTGAAGTAGGTTCTTTTGGTGGTGAAATGGTTACCTACCCAGTGTTAATTACTTTCTTCCTTTCCTTTTCCTGTTTGTAAAAACTCCTACTTTAAAGAATTTCAATAGTATTTACTTATTTTTATGGTCAGGTTGTGTTTCCACCCCAGACTACACTGTTTTCCCAAAAGTAAACCTTGAAATTTAGTGCATTGGTGCCTCCTGCTGATTTCTTACTCACATCTTCTGTCCTCTCTGCACCACTTTGGCTTATGAAAGAAGATATGGACCCTTTTTGTGTAAGGCAATTGGGGTTAAGTGAGTTGCCCAGGGTCACACAGCTAGCAAGTGTCAAGTGTCTGAGGATGGATTTGAACTCAGGTCCTCCTTAATCCAGGGCCGGTGCTCTATCCACTGTCCCACCTAGCTGCCCCAGCCCTTTTTTTCTACTATTTCTTCATCCCCCAGAAACAATGTATACCATGTCTTTAGTTGTCCAAATTGTTTCAATATTAAGCGTGGAAGATATATAAATGGAACAATAAGAGAAGGAACATATGAACAAGTTGAGTCCTCTTAAAATTTAAATATAGTCACATTCAACCTTCTTTTCTGTTTTTCTGTCTGTTCTTCTTTCATTGTATTTAGTCATTTTGTCCACATATGATCTGCAGTGCCATCCAGAGAGCTTCAATATGAACTACATCTCCCATTAATGCCAAAATTTGAACCAAATTTTAAAATACTTCAATCATTTTGATTAAACAAGAATATTAGGAATCTCTTTCCTTTTAGAATCTTTTTTCCTTAACTCAGCTCTGGGTACAGGAACAGGGTCGCTACGGCATGTACTATTCTTTCTCTGTTCACTTCAATGAGTCCTTAAATATCTATAATGGACATGTGTTCTGCAAGTGTTTTATAGTTTACTCCTTCAGTCAAGCTTCTAGTTATGAACTTAGGGAAGTAACATCCTTACCCCTATGTCTCTAGAAAAGGAAATAGTTTCCTAACTCCCTTCCCAATATTTCTTCTCCTGATCTTTATGCATCTTGAGCAGACTTTTCTCACCTTCTTAAGAGCTAATTGCCATTGACCTCCATCTTCCCTATTCTGTTTAGTTTGCTTACAGTAAATCTAGCAAGATTGTAAGAGTGACTATTACTTAATGTTGAAGTTGCCATCTTTGCTATAGACTGACACCTAGGCTCTCCAATTCTACTGAAAATTGCATGGTCCAGGAAGACAATTATATCTCTATTATCCCCTTCCCTCAGCCTACCAGTTCAATGTTATTGTTAACATAACATTTCCTTCAATACAAAAATGTACTTCCTTATGTTTTACCCTGTGCTCTCTTGTAGAACTCCTTGATCACTGACAAGAACTGGGAGATGATAGACAGACCCTAGAGTCATTGAATAACATTAGGGGATTAGGGATCACAGTTTCACATGTTGGCACCAACAGCCTTCCTACTTTCAGATTGCTAAGATGTCTCTATCCCCTGCGTAGCATTTTTATTAGAATCTGTGTTCCCTATTAAGAACAATACCTTAACATGTACATAATGAAAACCATTTTCCTCCTCATCAGCTATAAGGCTAAACTACAGGACCATGAACAGATTATCTAGGCACCAAACATGGTGGAAGATCATCACTGTTGATCAACACACAGTGACTAAACATTAAATTTGGTGTAGTGTGTGCCAAATGCAGAAAATTATGAAATGACCTAAATATCTTTAAAATGGCCATTATATAAAGGTTGATTTAAAAATGGACAAAATTCTAAGAATATAATTTCCTTTACTTTCCATCATATTTTAATGCTAATGTACCATCCTGACCATAAGATTCAATCATGTTCTTTCTTTTATCAAAGTAATTCTTTCAGATAAATAATGTACTCTTTAAAAGTCAAACAATTTTATGACCCTTTCCCCTCCTATGAAAATTGAATGTTCAATGTAATTCTTTTTTGTCTTTAATTTCATTATTTGAACTTCTCTGAATGAATTCCCATCCCTAGAAGTTTCACAAAAGGAATAAGTTCATAATAGTTAGTCAGTCACTAAACATTTATTAAGCACCTCCTCTGTGCTAGGAACTGTTAAGCACAGTTAATTAAAAAAAAAAAGAAAACAAAAAACTAGAATTTTTAAAAAAGCAAAAATTTCCTGCCCTCAAGAAGCTTATAATCTAATGCTGGAAAGAAGCAAACAAGTATGTAGGATAAACAAGAAATATTAAGAAAGGGAAGGTATTAGATTTTGGATACAGAGAAAGGAATCTTATTGAAAATGAGATATTACTTGGGACTTAAAAGAAGCCACAGAAGTCAGTAGGCAAAGATAAGGTAGGAATGAGAGTATTCCAGGGAAAGAAAGCAACCAGAAAAGATGCCTGATGTCCAAAGATCGAATGTCCTTGTCATGGAATGGAGATCACAAAGAATACATGCATACAGTATGGTACACAGAATGGTTCTGTGCTTTCCTATGGTTTAGTAAGTCCTTGAAAATAACTAATCAATTAGAAGGAAAATAATTACATTTTCTCCCTTTGGTAATCGAGAACCAAAGGCATTATATTCCTTTAGCAAAAGGAAAAAAAATACTTGGCTTTTTATCAACAATTTGGCAATTCTGCCATCATTATCCTCAACACAATACAGATGTAATGTTTGTTGGTCCTGGATTCTGGACTTCTTTCCTACAACAATTTAAAATGTATGATTTTGCTTCGTGGACTTAGTATCTTTTTTTTTTTTTTGCAGGGCAATGGGGGTTAAGTGACTTGCTCAGGGTCACAAAGCCAGTAAGTTTCAAGTGTCTGAGGCTGGACTTGAACTCAGGAACTCCTGAATCCAAGGCTGGTGCTTTATCCACTGTGCCACCTAGCTGCCCCCAAGTATCTTTTTAAATTTTTTTATTATTTTATTTTTTGGTGAGGCAATTGGGGTTAAGTGACTTCTCCAGGGTCACACAACCAGTAAATGTTAAGTGTCTGAGGCTGGATTTGAACTCAGGTCTTCCTGAATCCAGGGCCACTGTTCTATCCACTGCACCACCTAGCTGCCCTGGTGGACTTAGTGTCTTTTAAATAATCATCAGATTTCCAAGCACTGAATTCAATTGGGTAGATTGTAGTCATCAAGTTCTCTTTCCTTTCTCCTTCCTTTTCCCCTCTTCCTTTCCTTCTCTTTGCTCTCTCCCTCATCTATCTTTCTCCCTTATCCACTCTCTTCTCTCACTGTTCACATTCATCTAACCTGCTTATCCTCATGTTTTATCTACCTTATCTGTCCTTCACCACTCCCCTCTACCTGTTCTCTTTCTCCTTTACATCTTATCTTGTCCTTATCTTTTCTCTCTCATACTTTCTTTTTTTCTCTCCTCCTTGTATCTCCATTATCTGTGCCTTTTCCCCTCTATCTCTCATGTCTTCCCTTTTTTATCCACCCTGTTCTTTTACTTTCTCTTCTTTCCCCCATCATATTTATCTTTTGTCCTTTCTTTCTCATCTCACACCCACCTCTTTACTTGACCACATTTTTCTTCTCTTTCCTCTACTTTTTCCTCTCTCTTCTTTCTTTCCTAGTTCTTCTTTTTCCCTCCCCCCATCATTTTCCTCATCTGTCCTTTTATGAAACAAGTTAAGGATACATACATACATAACATATTTTATTCACCAGGAGGATATCAGGCCATGTGTACTTTAATAGAAATGCAGTTGCTCTGATGTATTTTAGAACACAAAGAAATGGCTAAAGATTTAGAATAGGTTCAGCTTCTATGATGACAGTTATCCCCAAACAAATTTTGAGGACAACTTTTGGTGTCATTCTAGAATAATGTATGGAATTTACATATTTACATGTGTGGGCTTTTTCCAGCTTTGTTTGTCCACTGCTTCTTTTGGATATAGGACATAGAGATTATTACTGGCTGAATTATGATGCACTGAGAATGGACTATTAAATTGCATTTTAAACATGACATAATTATGTAAAAGCTAGTGATGCTGCTATGGTTAAATTATTTAGTTCAGTGCCTAAAGTCAACACTGCTTCCCCATTTTAGTTACAAATAGCAGAAATACTCAGGAACCTGTTCTTCAGTTTTAATAATCCCAGGAAATAAAGGGATTTGTTGTGTATTCCTTTGTATTGTTTGTCTCAGCAGTGGCGAGGCTTGGAAAGCAATCCATTCAACAAAAGGAATAGGCAGTTTAAAGGGATAAATATAAAAATGAGCTTCACCATGAGAAAAAAGAAATGTTGCCAGAAAGAAGAATGAAAGGAGATGGGTTTTGTTTGTTTGTTTGTTTTATTGTGTTTTTGGTTATTATTGCACTACTTGGCCTTCAGCTGAGTGGACTTAAAAGTCAGTAGTGTGTAAATTTGAAGGTTTGGGGGGATTCCATGACTTTCTAAACAAAGAGGGTAAAGGAGCAAAGGGCAAGTTTCCTGGCTCCACTGATGTGATCACCTTCAAGAAAAAAATGAACATGGGTAAGTTTGTAGAACATAGTGGAACAATCTAAACCCTGTGAGATTTTATTGAAAAAAAAAAGACAAAAAGTTAGTTTAAAGGGTAAATACCCTTGAAAAAGGAAAAAAATATTTGAAATAAGCTTAATACATCTATTTTTTTTCTTCCTACCAGCCTCCCCCCACTGGTATACTGATAAATACAGTCAGTTACTCTTTATTGGCCCTGCCCTTATGTGGGCAGTCCTATTCCTTCACAGTCCCTCCCCTTAGGTATGAATTTTTGGCTGATTACTACCCAGCTGTAAACCATTGATAGAATGGTTTTCCTTTCAAATCATTCAATAGAAAATAATGGAAAGGAAAAATGACCAAGACACCACATTCATACAAACTGCAGCTAGTGGCAGTGTTCTCTGGAGCAAAATTATTAACTCATTCTTGCCCAGACCATGTTTTCTTCCTTGTTTTCAATCATACACTAAAAAATTCTTTTTTTTATTGCTGTTTTTTAGTTCAAATCCCTAGTCAGGAAATCAATCTCTCTCTCTCTCTCTCTCTCTCTCTCTCTCTCTCTCTCTCTCTCTCTCTCTCTCTCTCTCTCTCTCTCTCCCTGTATATGCTGTCTATCTATCAAAATCACACACAGAGACATACATATATACACTCACCCTATTGACTTTTTCTGCTGCATTTTTGTAATGAACATAGATAAGTAAGACAATATCCAACTACATTTATTTTATAAAATTGTTTTTTAAAATATAAAGGGAAATATTATGAAATGGAGATTTAAAAATGGCACAGTTTCCAAAGAACTTGCAGCAGAGGGGATGAAAGGGGAGGAGGGGGAGGAATCATCAGCCTTGGTCAGCAATTGTGTCTATCTCCAGCGAACTTGTCTGTTCTGGGATTCTAGATGATGGTGGCTTAATCACAAGTCCTCACCTGTAGCCCAGCATGACTAGAAATCTCTTTCTCGATGGGTTCCCAGTATATTCCTCTCAGGAATGATATACCTAACAGGTACACACACACACACACACACACACACACACACACACACACACACATGCACACGCACATGTCTCTCTCTCTCTCTCTCTCTCTCTCTCTATATATATATATATATATATATATATAAATATGCACACACATATAAATATATGTGTATATATGTAGGCTTAAAGCTCACTATAGGTAACAGGGGCTTATCTGTTTAATTCCATACCCACTATCCTGTCTGGCTGAGCCTGAGTACTGGAGCTATTACTTCTTCTCTGTGCCTCCCTCAGGAAGATGTGCTAGTTTGTCACGCAGAGTGTGTGTGTGTGTGTGTGTGTGTGTCACACACACACACCCATACATACATGTCATTTGAAAATATAGGGTGGTGCCTGTCTGTTCTACGTTTTAGGGAGCATAGCTGGAGTTAATAATTTATTACTATTTATAAATTAGAGGTTATAGCACCAGTCTTTGGCATTAAGCATTTATTAAATCCCATTAAATGTTAGCAATCGGAGAGCACATGGCTCTGAAAGTTCAGAAGCCCTACATTACCTAGGACAGGGAAAGAAGAGAGTGCCACATGGCTGGATCCTCCTGTGTCCCAGTCAAGAGATTACATGAGAGAGTATAAGTTTCCTGTAGTCCAGAGGAGAGTTGGCTCTAACACACTGCTCAAAGCTAATTGACTAACATCTTTCAAATCTATTTGTTTACTGGATTTGAGGGTGTTCCATATTAAAATGAGCAGTATGTGCAGAGGTTAGAGCCCAGAGGACAGACCCTCTGAGGGGAAAGGCTTTCAGGTAGGTGTGGTTTTAATCTCTATTGTCTCTATTCAGAGTCAGAACTCCAATTCTATTGACTCTGGGTCAATAGAAAAATTGGTCTGCCAATGCTTCCCCTAGTGGGGGACCTCCCAAAATCCCATTATTTTCTCATACATGCATGTATGCATACCTTTAATTGAAAATATTCATGGTAAAGAAGCCTGCCTCGAATGCAAATGGGCATATAGATATTTCCCTAAGAGAATTCAGTGATTAACATGTAAACATTTTAATTCAAAGGTCTTTAGCAAATTAAAAAAAAAAAAGAAGGAAGGAAGGAAGGAAGGAAGGAAGGAAGGAAGGAAGGAAGGAAGGAAGGAAGGAAAGAAAGAAAGAAAGAAAGAAAGAAAGAAAGAAAGAAAGAAAGAAAGAAAGAAAGAAAGAAAGAAAGAAAGAAAGAATAGGTCTGTTTCCTTCCCTGCAAGGTCCCCATGTTTAATCTTACCTGTCATTAAGGATCTTACTTTGTCATCAGTATGATTCTACTTTCTTTTCCTCTAGTGTCCTCAAACTAGGCCTAAGAGAGGTTAAACTGTTAGACCAGTGATTCCAGAAGAGTTGACTCTCTAATTGTCTTTCCTAAAATAAGGATGATAAAATGTTCTGTCTCTATATAGATCTCCAAATATTGGAGTATTTTGTGTATATTTGTAAGAATTGTGCACCTTATCCATCACAATCCAAATACTTTTCTTAAAATCCTACCTTTTTTGGTATTATACATGGAGGATGTAGCACCTATATTTTCTTTTTCCCTTGCCATGACAAAGCACCAATAACTTCCCGGTGCCTCTCGGATACCCTAAGACCTCCAATGCAGAATCTCCCTTACACTGGCATTTCCTCAGTCAGGACATTTCATAATTTTCCTCCCCCAAAAAACAAAACAAAACAAACAAACAACAAAACCACCTGCCCTATATCCAAAGGTTTACTGGATAAAAGGTAATAAGTGTGATAAGCTAATCGATACTAATATGTCTGTGGGCATTAATGTATTGATGCTGTTTTTAAGTCTTCCCAGAAGATATATACATTATAATAATAGCTAGCATTTATATAGCACTTCAAGGTTTGCAAGTTGTTGTATATATGTAATGTGTACATATTATATATAATCTTATATTATGTCTTATATTCTTCAGAATAACTCTATAAAGTGGTTGCTACTATTATCTCCATTTTACAGATTAAGAAACTGAGCCTCAGAGTGGTTTCAATTTGTCCAGGGCCACACAACTCATCGGTATTTGAGGTGGAACTTACATTAAATTTATCCTGATTCCCAGTCTAGTGCTCTCATCAGCTGAACCATAAGGGCTGCTATGAAATTGTTTGTTCTTTTGACATTTAATAATAAGATACCAATGCAAAGGAGACACTTTAATGGTGGGAATTTCTGGAACCACAGATTGCCACTGCAGGAAACTTTATGGGACAGGAGGGTTATTTCAGGAATTCTCAGAATGCATTTCATTGGAAGATGCCTTTCTAGTCCTAGTGCAATAGATTATTGTGTGTGTGTGCTTCTGAGATTGCCTCCAATAGCACTTACATTTTGGGATCCATTATTCCCAAAATAAGAATACATCGGAGGAATATAGTCTTTTCTCCAAAACACTTCTTCAGATTTAGAAATCCAATATGCAAAGTCAGAGAATCAGGAAAATATAGTGATCACCACTGGTTAATATTCTCTTACCGAATAAGAATATTCAGTAACAAAATTGACTATTTCCCCTAAATAAAAAACAACCAACTGAACATCCTCAGAATAAGAAGATGCTATTTTGGATCCTAATATATGAATTATGAAATGATGCCTGAGTGTCTCATTCACTCAGAGTTTAACTTTTACATGTAGCATTCATGGCCACTTTTTAGCTCTATAAAGAAGACAGATTTCCACATAGGTATTTTATCTGTGTTGCATGTACCTCAAGCCCTGTAATCAGTGGCGCCCCTTGGTTGTCTTGGCAAATTGTCTAGAATTTTCCTGGATATAAGTAACTGTAAAGCCATAAAATAGCCTAACATTATTTCTAAGAAAGGATTTAGAGATTGTTTGTTCCAATTCCTGCCTTTCACAAATGAGAAAAATGACCATAGAGAAATTTTAATCACTTAACCAAGTTACAGATTTCCCTCCATCTAATTAAACTTAAATTCTGTTTTTTTATTTGTTTTATTTTGTTTTGTTTTGTTTTGTTTTGGTGAGCCGGGGGGGGGGGGGGTTGGGGGCAACATGCCATGGTAGAAAGGAAAAAAATGGACTTAAATTTTAAAAATCTGGATTTGAATCCCAGTCCTGAAATTTACTAGTCACATGCTTTGAGGCTAGTCATATTCTCTGAGCCTTGTGTTGTCTAATCCATAAGATGGAGATAATAATACTTGGACTATGACAGCTCAATATGATTGTTGTTAGGACAATGTGTAAATTCCTAAATGCTGAGATCATAGCATAGGTATTGCGGACTTTTAAAAATCTACAATTTAATTGTTTTCCTTTGTAATCAGTTTAATTTTATTTTATCCATTTAAAAACATTTTTTCTCTGAGAATGGGTTATAGGATTCACCAGATTACCAAATAGTCTACAAACATGAATACATAGGTTAAGACTTTTACTCTAAACGGTATTTATAATTGCAAATGCTATCAATGTGAATTACTGCTAATATTCCTTCATGAAATTTCTTCCTCTTTGCTTCATAATAACATGCAAATGATCCTAAGTTGTTGAAGGCTATGCTGAGCAGTGTACCAGTCCTAGAAAGTCCTACTCTGCTAGAAATACATCATGTTTAGATGAGAAAATAGCCCTTGTCTGTCCCATCAGGACTAGTCTCTGCTCAGAGGGCCTCATCACTATGTGAGTACTCACCAACTGATCATTTTTATTTTGGTTACAGCCCTTCATGAAGACTGTCTACTAGTATGAATGGGATGCTATCATTACTAGTGTTGGGAGTAGTTTGAAGGAAATGTAAAAGTTTGCTTTTGATTAGAGTTGAATTTAGGAGTAGCCAGAGTAGACTAACTACTACCTGGTATGAATGGATACTTGCAAAAAAGTATCCTATCTCCATTCTTCAAATTTTATTCACTGTTTCATGCTTGAAATTCCCAAAGAAGTTTCCATTTGTTAGCCAATTAATATACCCATTTTCCATTTTTCTACATTTTCCTCTGTTCATATCATGTGTATTCCTAAAATTTTTTTCTAAATATCCCCCATGACTATGTTCAAATATCATCTCCTCCACAAAATATTGACTGATTTCTGTCAGCTAGAACTATGTTCCTCCTTTCATTATCTCTCTTTGAAATTTCTTTCTCTTTTTTACCTCTTTTATACATTTATAACATTCTGGTTTGTTTTATGGTTATTCAAGTATGTTTTATCTTCTGTAAGAGGCAACACTGAGGCAGCATAGTTTAATGGATGAGAAGGTAGGTTTGAAGCTGGAAAGTCTTTCTTCAGACAGACACTAACTTAATGATAATGCATGTCATTTACATTATGCATAATCTAGCATTCTCCACCAAAAAATACCAAACAGACCAGCATCTATGCCTCTATATAAAGATCTCCAGGAGGGGGAATCTATTATCTCTCAAAGGCATCCTAGTTCATTGTGGGATGATTCTAATGGGTAGGACTTTTTTTTTTCCTTTCCCTAACTGCTCCAGGTTCTCCTTCTGAGAAAAAGCATTATAGTCCTCTCCTAGGCCTTAAATTTATTGCTTTCATTTGAGCATGTCTTCTTTATCTTTCTATCTTACATAGGGTATAATAAACATTTATTGAATTATTGAATTAATTATGTTATGGCTATATTTGTATGTTTAAATTCATATATATGTATATATGCATATATATGTACAGACACACTTCTATATAGTTAGATCTATCTATCTATCTATCTATCTATCTATCTATCTATCTAATCTGTCTTGAAGCTGGATAAAATATTCTTTGTATTTCTGGAGAATAGTCAAGTTACCAGACAAAAAGTAGAATGGGCTGTGTTCTTAAGGATTGAGTACCATGATATCACTATGATAGTTTAAGCAAAATATGGTTGACCACCTTTCAGCAATATTATAGTGGGATCCCAGCTTTGTGTCAAGATTGAAACATATCATATATAAGGCAACTTTGGACCAAAGTTCAATAATTTAGTTTGAATCCACTGAGAGTCCACTCAGAATTTTCCATGCTACTAGCTGATGGCTCTTACTAACTAAATTGCCTTTCTTTAGATAAGAGAAAACTGATTTTTCTTCCACAAAGTTTTATGCTCTATGTAGCTCTCTCTTTCTTTTCATCTCTTAGTCAGAAATGACAGAGAAAGATCACAGTTATCCCTTGTGGGCACATCCACATGTCCACTATTTCTGTAATTGTCTCTTTTTCAATTAGGCAAAAGTTTCCCTGGCAACCATCTCCTACATCCCTCACTTGAACTCCACCTACATCCTAATTTCTGAATCCCAGAGCTGGTACAAGGCCCGATTTGAATCTGAGACTAAGTATTCTCTATTAATAGACTTTATAGATTCTGAAATCCTCTTGAACCTATTTTTTTAAGTCTTTGCTTTACTTTTCTTTGTTACTATTTTAAAAAATTTAATAGTTTGATATTTAAACAGTGGTTTTCTCACAACATTCTTCAAAATATGCTTCAAACTCAATTATATAATGTTATTAAAGGGAAGTAATGTACCATGGAACATATACCAAGCTTGACATACGATTGTGACATCATATACCAAGGTATATTTGCGGGGCAGAATGTCCCTAACAGTATAATGGAAAAAGAAACCTGACACTACCATATAATTTGATCAACCAGAGGAGAAGAAGCTGTAAGTCGTAGGCTGAGAGGTATATTATAAGTAAAGTAGTGATGCAATGACAAAAAATTATCAAATATTGGGTAAAATATTATGAGAAAACATTAAAACAAAGATATGTACACATTTAATCATATTTAATTTATTTTAAAACTTTTCAGTGAGACATTTTAACTGGCAATAAATTGAAATATAGTATAATAAATAGTAACACAATGACAATCAGAGAACAATAAATTTTAAATTAAAGCAACTACTGTGTTAGTGAATTAATATTTATTGAACACCTGTTATGGCTAACAGACATTTAGGAAAGGAAATAATGTCACTGAGAACTAAGTGGATTTATCAAGAAGCGGTCATACTGAACTAATGTCATACCTGACCAACCTCATCTCCCCTATTTACAGATTTATTAGATTAGTAGATCAGAGGTATAGTTTATTTCATTTTTGCAAAACATTTCACAAAGTCCTCATTCAATTCCTTTGAGAATGCTAGAAAGTAGTGAGGACAATAGTTTTGTCAGGGATATTTATAACTAATTGAATGGAGAGATTGAAAGAATTGGGAAAGAAAGTTATAAATTTAGAATGGGGAAGCACCTGGAAGTCATCCATCCTAGCCCCATAATATTATATATAAGGAAAATAAGTCACAAAGATATTTTATTATTTGCTTATATAGGCAATAAGTTATAGTGCTGGAATTTGAATGCAGGTCCTCTGACTCCAGATTCAGCAATCAATAATCATTACCAGTTCCCTAAGAGTTGGAGAGAGCTCTCTAATGGCTTGCCCCAGACATTGGTATCCTTAGCCCTATGCTACATAATATTTTTCTATCAATTACCTGGATGAAAGCACAGATAGAATATTTCATAAATTACCAATATTCACAAGAAAGAAAGGCTACCTAAATTGGATGGCAGTAGAGGTTTAATCTGATCCTTCCATCTGACCTGAAACTGAACCCCCTAGAGGCATGAGCTCCTTAAAAGCAGTAAGTAGTTTAAGAAATTATTTTTCATTCATTTATTAAGAGGCTATACAGTTCAATTAAATAGGATATAACTATAGTTCCTTCAATAAACATACTAGTCTTATATTTGAGTTCAAAGATCAAATTCACAGGTAAAGTCATGAGTACGAAATTAAAAAAAAAATAAGATCTGGGGATTTTAGTGAATTAACACCATGCTTTGCTTCATGGCAAAAGTAATGTAGAATGTGACCTCATTCTTAATTAAGAGTCATTGTGGGGGCATCTAGGTGGCATAGTGGATAAAGCACTGGCCCTGGATTCAGGAGGACCTCAGTTCAAATCTGGCCTCAGACACTTGACACTTACTAGCTATGTGACCCTGGGCAAGTCACTTCATCCTCATTGCCCCACCAAAAAAAAAAAAAAAAGAGTCATTGTGTCTAAGACTAAAGAAGTAACATTGCCTCTGTATTCTGCCTATGTCAGACTACCTTGAAAGTACTATGTTCAAGTCATCACAGTTTACTATTTTAAGAAGGATATTATGGAGCTTTAAGAGGAGAGCTGAATGGATGGGGTAGGGGATTGAGAGGATTTCAGATGAAGGCTTATAGCAGAAATTGTGAATGTTTCATGTATAGAAGTAAAGTCTTTGGGGTTTGGGGGCAATGTATTAGCTATCTTCATATATTCGAAATACAGAGGATTTAGACTCCTTCTATTGTGGTCCTCAAAAGAGGATCAGGATCAATAAATGGAATTTGCAGAGAGGAAGATGGGCTTGATATAACAAAGCAAACAAAAAGGTTTCTGACAATTAGAGCTTCGTCAAAGTGGATTGTGTCACCTGTAGTAATAGGTTCACCCTTATTAGAGGCTGTCAGGCAAAGGTTAGTTGCCCATTTGTCAAGAAGTCGTAGAAGGGAATTTTGTTCAGATGTTGATTGAACCATGCAGCCTTGGATACCCCTGAAAATTCTTAGATTCTATGATTCTAATCCTATTACTGTGTAATCTCAGAACACTGATAGTCAACCTGAATTTGAGATAAAATAAAATCCATAAGGAACCAAAAACAAAATAAAACAAAACAAAACGAGGCTATAAATCAAACCATGTTTATAATCCAGACCTCCAGTAATTGAAACAACTTTATAGAAAGAACTTTTAATTAGTCAACCTGAATTCTCAAGATGTTCAAAAAGTAGCAGAGAAATCAGCTAAAAATGTTCCTCTAATAAACCACATAATAAATGTTGAATTTATTATATTTCTCAGTTGATTTTAGCCTCAGACCAGCAAACTATTTTAAAAAAATTAATTATACACATTTCTCATTTGTCTTTGGATACTGTTAAGAGTCCCCATCCTATTTAAATATGTGAAACATCAATTAATTAAAGGCCCCATTTGATCCTGAAATACTTTTGAATTATTGCCCATTTATAAATGACTTGTCTATGCCAAATTGCTTAGAGCTAAAATGTAACTAAACAATTGCTCAGAACAGAATCATGGAATTTTGCTTCCACGAGGCTTCTCAGTTACTTTTGTTTTCTAAATGGGGAAACTGAGTTTCAGAAAGGTCAGGTAATTTGCTGAAGTTTCCAAAGCTAATTAGTGTCAGATGAAATACTAAAATACAGATCTTGTGTCTTCCAATTCAATGGTATTTGCACTAACCTACCATGGTTGGTATAAAGAATTAGGATTAACAAGGGGAATGAGATCAGTGGAAAGAAACTGTGGTAGAGGCAGAGAGAGGTTGAGTCAGCCAAGAGTAGTATGTGGTAGAAGCAGGAGAAATGATAATCCAAAATAACATAGAGCAGATAGGATTCTTTACTACTACTACTACTACTACGACTAATAATAATAATAATAGCAACAACAACAATATTAACAGTAACAACTTTCAAATAGCACTCTAAGGTTTGCAACTAACAGATGAGGAAATTGAGTCTTAGAGTTTAAGTAACTTGACCAAGTTTACAGAGTTAGTAAGGTTCTGAGTAAGGATTTGAAGTAGGCTCTTCTGGACCACAAGTACAAGTTATTCACTGAACTTATTCCCTAACATTTCCTGGAAACATCAATGCCCTGTGCTCTATTGATTTGGCTGGTTCTCACTGTAGCCCCTCCTAGACCCAACAATGCAAGCAGTTAATACTCAATTTCTCCCTGCCTGTAATATCAGAAATGGGAAAACTTTAGTGAAGGATGACTTAATGAAAAGTCATATCACCCCTATGTGAGAAAATAATGGGGTTCTATGAGACCCAGAGAGCTTGGCCTGACCTTTCTTAAGGCCAGCCCAGAGTGAGGAAAATTTCAAGGGAATGCTAGAATGACCTTGGTGATTAGCTACGGGAAGTTACTTCATTCAAAACCACACCTACCTGAAAGCTTCTCCCCTCAGAGGGTCTGCCCTCCATACTCTGACCTTGGAACATACTGCACTGGACTTCCCTCAAGTACAGTGAAACAATAGATTTTGAGCAGTATGTAAGGGCTGCCTCTGTTCCTGACTGCAGGAAGCTTATGGGCTCTCACATGCTCTCTTGGCTTTTAATGCACAAAGAGGCAGGATACAGATTATTCTCTCTCCCCTCTTTCCTAGGTAGGTCTTCTCATCTTTCTGAGCAACGTGCTATCTTTTTACTAATATTTAATATGCTTTAATAAATGCTTAATGCTCCAAACTGGTGAAGTAGCCTCTAATTTCTAAGTAGCTATATATTAGAAGTCCCAGCTATGTTCCCCTAAAACTTGGGACAAAAATAAGGCAACCCCATATAATTTTTTAAGCCCATATAATTTTAAATGCCACACTTATAAAAAGCCCCTAGTCTTTTACTGTCTCAGGAAGCCTTTCTGGTGTGTAGGTGGCTATGACTCAATCATTGTGCTCATAAACCAGGAGAAGCTGAGGGAGAGCTCAGATACACTAGTAATTCTACTTCTGCATACAAGGTCTCCAAAAAATCATCATCATCCCCTTTTACCTCCTACCACACACACCGAAGGTCCCAAAGATATACCCAATTGCACCCTTTCTTATTAATCTAATTTATCTCTCTCCCTCCATCTCATCTGCTACCCATTGAAAAGGCAAGAAGTAGTATACCCATTATACATATAAAGTCATGCAAAACGGTTCCATATTATCTGTTTCAAGAGAAAAAAAGGGAAGAAAATCAAGAAAAAAAAATATACTTTAATTTACACTCAAAGTCCATCAGTTTTGTTTTTTGTTTTTTGTTTTTTTTGTTTTAGTGGTAGAAGGCATTTTTCATTGTGAGACTTTTGGAATTGTCAAGGATCATTGTATTGATTATATTTGCTAAGTCTTTCACAGTTGACTATCACGGAAATATTGCTGCTACTGAACTTTTTCTGGTTCTGCTCACTCAACTTTGCATCAATTTATATAAATCTTCCCAGCTTTTTTCTAAAAACAACCCTTCATTATTTTTCTTGCATCACAATAGTATTTCATCACAATCAAATACCACAACTTGTTCAGCCATTACTCAATTGTTCTGCATCCCCTTGTTTTGTAATTCTTTGCCACCACAAAAAAAAAAAGCTGCTATAAATATTTCTGTACATATAGGTACTTTTACTTTTTCTTTGATTTCTTTGAGGTACAAACTCAGTAACAGTATTGCTGGGTTGGATATCCTTTTCAGCATAGTTCCAAATTATTCTCCAGAATGGTTGGACTAGTTCATGAATCCACTATCAGTGAATTAGTGCCTCAATTTTTCCACATTCCCTGAACATTTGTCATTATCCTTTTCTGTCATTTTAGCCAATCTGATGGGTGTAAGTTGATATAGTGAAAGGTATCTCACAGAAAGGGTGTGAGGGCAGGTGAGTGTTAAAGTTTTATTCATCATTTCAGGTGTGGAGGTCAGGTGAAGACTGGTATGTAGCTCCTCAGTTATATATACAGAGTGGTATTGTTAGACTGATAATCATAAGGATGAATAATCAAATTGAGAGAAGCTTGAACTTTTACTCAGGAGACATAGATTTAAAACAAAAATAAAAACAAAATTGGATCTAGCACTTTCTTGCTAAGTGGCAAATCACTTAATCTCTGAATCTCAGTCCTCTATTTGGTGGAATGAGGACAATTAAAATTAAAATGCCTAGATCTCAGGATTGTTGTAAGAAAAACATTGCTACCAGCAAAACATTACACAAATAAATGTGAGTTATTATTGCTGCATGATATATTATAGGACACATAAATGTCATTCGCAACTGTGAATCATCTTGTTCTTGATCCTAATAAATAAATGATATTGGTTCTTATGTCACTGTCCAACTAAACTTAAAAAATAAAAGCGAAAAATACTTTGAAACTTCTTTTGCCTTGAAATAATTTTGTTAGTTTTGCTAATACATATCTAATTTTATGAAACCCCATATTCTCTTGCCAAGTTTAACTTCATTATTTTGCCAACTTTATCCATTTTCTCCCACATTTCTGTTCCACATGCCTCATGATTTGGGAATTACAAGCTTGCCTTCAGTAATATGATTCAGAGAGATAAAAATTAATTTTCCTCATTCAACCCAATGAGAAATTTAATTAAAGGAATTGTGTAATTTTCCCATTGTAACCACTTTTAACATGCTTCTCTGAATGGCACATAGACAACACTCCTCTTTAAGGAAGAAAAAAGGAATTGGTATGATATGGTAAAAATATTTAAAAAGGGGGGAAGCTTGGTGGCACAGTGGCTAAAGCTCCAGTCCTGGATTCAAGAGGATCTGATTTCAAATCTGACCTCAGACACAACACTTACTAGCTGTGTGATCCTAGACAAGTCACTTAACCCTCATTGCTCTTAAATATGTGCGTGTGTGTATCCTTAATTTCATTCTATAATAGTTTAGTCGTTCTAATAAAAATTTACCCATTGTGGATGAAAAAATATTTCTTTACTGACCAAAGCATAACTTCAACTTAGTAGATAATTATTAAGCACTAACTTTATGCAAAAAAGAGGTAATATGATTTATCTGATTGAGAGTTGGTCTTGTTGTTTGTCCCTCATTCTTTTTTTTTTTTTTTTTTGGTGAGGCAACTGGGGTTAAGTGACTTGCCCAGGGCCACACAGCTAATAAGTGTTAAGTTTTTGAAGTTGGATTTCAACTCACATCTTCCTGACTCCAAAGCCAGTGCTCTATCCACTGTGGCATGTAACTGCCCTCAATAATATCATCAGGAAGACCTGGGTTCAAGTCTGACTTCTGACACATACTAATTATGTGGTAGACAGTTAGGTGACACAATGGATAGAACTCTAGGCCTGGAGTTAGGAAGATCTGATTTCAAATTCAGCCTTAGATATTTACTAGCTGTGTTACCCTGGTCAAGTCACTTATTGTTGTTTTTCTCAGTTTCCTTGTCTATAAAACAAGCTGGAGAAGGAAATAACAAACCACCCCTGTATCTATGCCAAAACACCAAATGAAGTAGTGAATAGTGAAGCATGATTGAAACAATAGAATAACAAATTATGTGACTCACTTAACTTATCTATCCTAAAAGACACTTTAAGATTATAACTTGCTGAAAAGTTGCTGATAGACATTAGTGGAGAGAATTTATTCAATAGAAGTTCCATATATCAATAAACTAATTGCATTAAAAAAAGCTTAAGGAACCATGCCAGGTACTAGAAAAAATAAGAAAAACGAAGCTGTTTCTATCCACTAAAAGCTTATATTTTATTTCTTTTTGGTAAATGATACATTTCATATAAAAATTAAGTAGAAAAATACCCAAAGTGATGTCAAGAGGTAAGGTTCACTAAGAACTGGGAATTAGAAGGGGTGGGTAGGAATTAGAAAAAAGGCTTCTATAGAAGGTGTCCTGAGCTGTGCTTTGAAGGGAAATAGGGATTTTGTGAAGAGGGGAGGCAGGGGCAGATTCCTTACAATGGTGTATAGCCTGTGCAGAGGCATGGGGTTCATAGAAGGATTATTACATACAGGGAGCAACTAGTAGAACAGTTAGATAGTAGAGTAAAAGCCATGAGAAGAAATAATAATAAAGAATTCAGGAAAGGTAGTTGAGAGAAAAATTTTGGAGGACTTTGAATTCTAGAAAAAGAATTTTGAATTTCATCTTACAAAAATTAGAATATTTTCTTTTTTAACATGGAAGTGACAAGTTTATATCTATATTTTAGGAATATCAGTTTGAAAGCTTTTGGGAGATGAGTGAGAAAGGGGGTGGGATTTAAAACAGGGAGCCCTTTTAGTAGGCTATTGCAATGATCCAGGTAAAGGGAGATGTGTACTGGTACTAGGATAATGGCTATATGAATGGAGGAAAAGAAGCAGATTTCAGAGAATTTTGGGATATAGAATGATGACTTGGCAACTGATTACATATAGGGGTGGTAAAATGAAAAGACTCAAGTATATCTCTGACTTTGTAAACCTGACTGACTAGAAAGATAGTGGTATAATGAATTAAAATATGAGGGATGGAGTTGGGATTCATTGTGGATATGATGCAACATTTGGGGATATTAATATGTGGTGATATCCATAAAACATTTGGCCAAAATGAAATTACAGTTGGGTAGAGGCTACAGCTGAATATATGTATATTATATATACTTATATGTCATAAATAGATATAGATTCATTGATTATTTGCATAAAGATAACTGACTCTATAAGTGTAGATAAAAGCAACAAAAGAAAAGGTCTAGAAAAAAAGAAATGGACTCAGAAAAAATACTTGTGGGGCCATCACAACCAGGTGAACATTAAGATCATTCTGAAAAAATGAAATGGAGGAAGGGTCAGACATTGAGGTGGAGAACCAAAAGAGAGCAGAAATATGGGAAATATGCAGAGGAGAGAATATCCAATGGGGTTATTGGCAATATCAAAGCTTTCCTAGAGTTCAAGTAAAATGGTAATTGAGAAGTTGCAGTTAAAAATCTTGAAGATAACAGTTTCATTAACGTTGTAAGGTCCTAAGCTTGAATGTAAAGAATTGAGAAAGGAGAAAGGAGGAAATGTAAATCAGCCTTTCTATGACTCTATCAAATAAAGAAGTGAATGATAACCTGAAGGGATGCCAAGTAATCTTTCCTGAGCATGTTTGTAGGCATTGGGAGAGGAGCTAGTGAATAAAGAGAGCTTCAAGATCAGAGAAAAAGAGGGAACAATTGAAAATGCAAGCTTCCAGAGGAGAAAGGATCAAGAGCACAAGTAGAAGCTTTGGTCATGGTAAGGAGAAGGTACAACTATTCATTAAAAAGTAGAAATTGCAAAAGTGTTTATGAGGTGTGGAGTACAGGAGATAAGAGAGCATGACTTTCTTTTTCCTTAGCAAAGGAAGGACGAAGACAATGGTGTTATAGGGAACTTTAGAGAAAAGAATGCTTTAATGATTGCTATGGAGTTTATGATAGTAGACAAAAGAAAATTAAGGATGTTCACCTTCAGCAGTGAGGACCCAATTTAAATTGGAAAACTTAAATTGGTAGTATACACTGTCAGCACGGCAGAAATGCTTTTTATGTAAAATATGACACCCCTCAGACACATACACACACACATACATACACAAAAGCTTTGTCTACATTTCTACAATTTTTCTCCTCAATTTTTTTCCTGCCATGCAGACATTGGCCTATCTTTCTGTTTCTCATCTTATGTCAGTCACATGACTACTTTTTTGTAAATGATACCCTCTATTAGTATCTATAGTAATGTAACAGGATGGAGAGCATTTTACTGATTATTTTATGCACTTATAATTTGCCTTGACGTGCCAGGGAGATCAGTGATGATTTGTCATGAGAAGAAAACACAGGTACCTCAGTACTGCATTGCTATACTAATGTCAAGAGATAAGGTTCACTAAGAACTGGGAATTAGAAGGGATGAGTAGGAATTAGAAAAAAGGCTCCTATAGAAGGTGTCCTGAGCTGTGCTTTGAAGGGAAATAGGGATTTTGTGAAGAGGGGAGGCAGGAGCAGATTCCTAACCTGTGCAGAGGCATGGGGTTCATAGAAGGATAATTACATCTAGGGAGCAACTAGTAGGACAAGTTTTGTTAACCCATTAATTGATAAAATATAGTTAGGTTTCAGCAAGATAGTAAATGAAGAAATTTGAAAAGGAAGACACTTCAAAAGGATGTAAAAGAGTGCTTTTAGTTTTGGTGCCAGGAAAGGTGAATTGAGGAAAAATGATTTAGACTGGCTTTCTGACCAAATGTGTCAGTCAGTGGGACATTTTGCTAGACAATTGAGATAAGAAACATTCACTCTGAGATACATCCACTTCCATGTATTCACATTTCCCTATTCTCATGGTACAAAGTACTTAAAATAATTCAAAAGTTGGTATGTCCACAATTTATTCACAATTAAGACGGAGAACCAGAGCAGCCTAATCTGCTAAACATAGAAGGCAGATTTAGGTGTAGAGGATGGGTAAAACCTGTTCATTTTTAGCTTTGTTAATGGTATCCTTCCTTTCCTACATGTGCTTTCCTCTCACAGGGAAAACAATAATCCCTAGCTGTATACATTGATAATCAGGTGGATCTATGGTGTTGCTGAACTGGAAACATCCTCCTCTCATAAAGATTTTTTTTTAAAGTCTCATTCCATCATTTCTTTTTCATCCTGAGACCAGCCCACCTCTTTGTACTCATACATATTGCTTCTCTCATGCAAGCCAACATCTATAATAGACTAAAACCTACTCACTCCTACCAAATGTCTTTTCCTTGCCCTTCAGCTTCCTTATGATTTTGATGCTTCCAAGATCATAGTGTTTCATGATATGAAGTCATAACGTATCAGCAGAAGAATGTTAACAAGAGGAATCTTTGTAACAGTGAACCATTTATGGTCATTGAAAGCACTGTAATTTTCCAGATTCAATCCCAGGCCAATCTCCTCCTACTGCTCAAATATATCTAATCTCTATACTTATATCAATTTTTTAAATGGATACAATAAATGTGGGAGGGAAGAATTCTTGGAAAAGATTTCCTAGTACACACCATCTTTCTGTTCTATGTTTGATTTTGTGGAACACATGCAGCATGGCACAGTCAGCCCAGTCTTCCTTACATATAGGAATGAGTGTCCTAGCTGAATCTTACCCATAAACTCATGTTTGGCTACCTAACCTTGAGCTCTGTAGCAGTAGCCCCTTCAAAGTGAATCTCTGGGCCAAATCACAAGGATCCAACCAAACTACAGATGACTTATCTATATCAATGTGTGCCAAATTCTTATGGCAATCAGCTGCCATTATACAAGCTATGGTAATTTTGACTTCTTGTTGTTATTGTTATTATTAATTATAATAATAATATTTATTATTTTATTGACATGTTTTGTTTTTGCATTGTGAACATTAACAGATTATACTCTACTCCATGACATGTTTCTAAGAAGCAAATTAAATAAAATAAGAAAAACTAAGAATCCTCAACTTGAAGTACATTCAACAGTTGACATCTGTAGCACTTATATCACCACTATTCTTTTTTGAAACAATATTATATTCTGTTTTTTCTCCTTCAAGTGCTCTATTTCATCCCATATAAGTATGTATGTTTGAATGTATATGTATAAATATGTATATACATGTGTATAGTATATGCATACATATATATGTTTGTATATATAGGTATGTATATGTATGTATGTGCATGCATATGCATTTGTATGTAGTGTATGTGTGTGTGTTTGGTTACATGTGTGTACACACATACGGAGAAGGGTGGGGCAGTGGATAGAGTGCTAGTTGTGTGACCATGGAAAATTCACTTAACCCTGTTTGCATCAACTTCCTCAGCTGTAAAATGAGCTGGTGAAGGAAATGGCAAGCCAAGTACCTTTGCCAAGAAACACTCAAATGAAGTCATGAAGAGTTAGACATGACAGAAGAATAACTGAACAGCCCCACCTATATGTATGTGTGTATATGTATATGTGTCCCTTAGGCAGCTGAATGTTGGACTTCACATCACTCTGGCAACTCCTGCAGCGGCACTGGTGCCAAACTGTATTGGTTCTGCCTCTCCTTTGGATCCACTAATGTCACGGAGAGGGAAAAGCTGCTGCATGGGAAACAGCTTGTTTTCCATATTGATCTGCCCAGGCCAGCGCCCTGGAGAGGACACTCCAGCTACTCCTCATGGGGTAGATATAGCATGGGATGCAGCAGTTACCAGTTATAAGTCACTCAGGAGCTGCGGCTCCTGTACTGGACTGCACAGCCACACTGTGGCCTGTGGCTCTTCAAGGCGCTGATCCATGGTTGTCCGTGACTGGTGGAGGCCTACTACTACTACTACTACTACTACTACATATACATATACGTATACATATATATATATGTGTGTGTGTGTGTGTGTGTGTGTGTATGTATGTATGTATATATGTATATATACATATTTATACACACACATATATATATTTTTTCTTTTTTAATGCAGTGAATTCCTATTCTTATGTTTTATTATTGTTCTATTTAGCTAATCCTCAATCTTGAAGGCCATGCCTGCAATGTATAATTTTACCAGGTACTACCAAGCTATCAAGACATACAATATGGGTTAAGTGACTGTTACCTGAGGGCTAGCTTAACTACTATAAGTTTAGATACAGTCGGTCAATAAACATTTGTTTTAAACACCAATGTTCAGGTACTGTGCAAAGCTCTGGGGATATAAAAAAAAATCAATAGGAATCCTTCCCCTCAAGGAACTTATACATTAATGGAGGAGACAATAAACAGGTGCGTTGGTTGTCCAAAGAAATTTCTGAATATAATCTACTAAATTTGAATATTGTTAGAATTTTCATAAGGTGGAAAGAGTACTTTTACAAATGAAATCTTAGGTCCTTAAATCATCAGTATATGTAGCCCTGAACTGAATTTCTAAGAGCTAAACAAGGTACCATCCTTCTGGGGGAAAAAAATGACACATAGGATCATTATGAAACTTTGAGCAGCAGAATATGTTTGTAAATTGAATTGACACTCAGGTGTATCTGCATGATATTTCTAGAGAACATCTATTAGTTATTAGAGAAATATGTAGCCAGATAAAACACATTTCTTAGAATCCTTCAGGTTACTTCATGGAATTCCTAGCTTCATTCAAGGCTCAGTACTATTGATACCTCCTGTGGAAGACCTTTATGAGTTCTTTAGTTATTACCACTTCTGATCTCCTTTCCCCTAAAAATGTGTTTATAATTATTGTGTTTACATTGTGCATTTGCTTTTCTGTGAATATACCATTTCCCCAAAGCATAATGCCTGGACCAGAGTTGGTATAAGGGAAAAGAACAGAAGTGTCATTTCCTTGTTTCTGGGGTAACTCTCGGGTAAGGAAACTCCCTCTTCCAATGCACATTGCTATTTTTTCTGCACCTTAGGGATTTAGTGAATTGCCTAAAGTACTGAATAGTTAAGAGACTTACTTGGCCAAGGTTAAATGGTCAATATGAATTAAAGTCAGTAAATGAATTTTTTCATGACTTCAAAGCCAATGCCATATCTCCTATTTGTTGCTTCTTACAAAATAGGCACTTAATAAATGCTTATTGTAATGAATTGCCCACATATTTGGTCTATTTAATTCTGAACATTACAGATCATAAAAACTTAAAATAATCATTAGTTGAAATCATAGGATAGGAATTGTCTCTTCTATCTATAACACAAAGTGATCAACAAATTTCAGTTTACATGGTTATAATGAAATGAAATAGACACGATCATCAGAAAGCCGGGCAGCTGTAATTGTTAAGAAGTTCTTTCATCTTTCATACTTTCACTTATCTACAATCTTATAAGTTTGACTAGTACTTCCACCAGTAAAGATTTCAAATAAATGAATTAATCAGAAAGCGCTCTTTATCTCTGTTCTTTGCACTGTGTTGAGTCCTAACATAAAGAAGCAATGAATGAAACAAGCTGTATTCACAAGGAATGTGATTCTCATTCCTAACTTTCTGTAAATTCACCATGGAGACTCTACCCACCATTCTGGAAGCCTTCCTCCTGTTTTCCTAAATAGCTCCTGAATTCCATTATTATGTTATGATTCAGGAAGAAGGAAAGGGAATCAGCATTTATACAGTGCCTACTATGCACCAGGTACATATGGCTACGTGACTAAGCAACATCTTTTTCCCAGGCATATCATATATTCACTTAATGATATCACTTAATCCCTCAATCCCATTACTTACACTCAATACATCATTGGTAATAGAGGAAAGGAGGTAGCCCTTTGGATAGAATGTTGGACTTACATTCAGTAAGTCTCTAGACTTCAAATCTAACCTCAGATACTTACTGGCTGTGTGATCCTGGGCAAATGATTTAACTTTTTCCTACTTCAGTTTCCTTGTCTAAAAAAATGGGGATAATAATAGCACCTAAATCCAAGGCAGGGCTTTCATAAATATAAAATGAAAATAATATTTGTACTTCTCTTTACAAATTTTAAAGTGCATTATAATTGCTAGTAATTTATTATTAATATGCATATAATAATAATATGACAAATTAGCCCAAGAACACCCATAATGTTTTCTGGAAAGGTCCCTAAAGTTAACTTTGCTTTTGGATCGTCCAATTTTTTAATGTTCTTTCATGATTCACACCCATATGGAATCAAGCAGATAACATTTGTTTTAAATAGGTTGTTTTTCATGACTATAAGTATCTTGAGAGCATTGAAAGAGTTGGGCTAGTTCTTAAATTCAATTCGACCCAGTTTATTTTAGATCTGCAGTGCCTGTCAATTATATATGTTTTCCAGTGAGTTATTTCAGTAAGTTATCCATTCAACTGATTTCAATAATTTGGGCAACACTAATTTTTCATCCACTTTGTCCAGTGTGTATTAGTTGATTGATCTCTTTTGAATGGTGATAGGCCTTTCTCATTAAGGAGGCATTCTATTGCTTTGGGGCTAAATGTAATCATGAAGATGTCATCAGTAAGATCATCTAAAGCAATATTAGAAACATTTCCTCCATTTTGGAATAGGTACAGAATGTTATCCATGTTTCCATTAAACAGTGTTGTTGAGCATATGTCCCCCTTTTTTATGCCTCATTTGCATATACTTAGTGGATCATTGAACCAAGTTATCTCTGTGGTTACATCTGTTTTCAAATATTGAACAATATAGAAATGAATAGGAAACTACATTTGATAATAATCTATAAAACTTCTGTTATTCTAAATCTAAACATTTTTTTTTTAAATCAATAAATTGGGGCAGCTAGGTGGTGCAGTGTATGAAGCACCAGCCCTGGATTCAGGAGGACCTGAGTTCAAATGCAGCCTCAGACATTTGACACTTGACACTTGCTGCTGTGTGACCCTGGGCAAATCACTTAACCCCAATTGCCTCACCAAAAAAATAATAAATCAATACATTACCTAAACCACTGTATCATCTGTGCATCTATGGAAATGAGATTTATTGTAGAAAATCATCTGTAAAATCTATGTATTCTCTCCTCACCTTTTCATCAAATATAACCTGTATTTATTCACTAACTATTCTCATCAGAATTTTATACAGATTAGAAAATTGGTATAAAATTCAGTAGCTCTCCTTATATCTGGTCTGTTGTTCTACTAGCCTACTGAGCCGGGTGGGGGAGAGGGGCTTAGCTCTTGATCCCTGCTGTGGCTAAGAGCCTCCTACTCATTTGCAAAGACACAATCTGCATTGGGTTGCCCTCCCCCTTTACCCAAGTGAGATAACCTTTTTTTCTGAATTCCTCCTAAATTATCTTACACTGAAAAATTGTTTCACTCCACCTTAGCATCTATCATATCAATGATATGAGTATTCACTCCAACTTAGTGGAAGAAATGACAGAACACATCTTCCATGTCTTCTCTTGTGTGTATGTGTGTGTGTGTTTATTTGTTTTCCATATCTATGTGAAAATCCTCCTTGAGTGGTTCATTCAGCATTCTTGAAGCCCTGTTCAGGCTGAAATTATGTGATTACCAATTCAGTGCCTAGGCTGTACTAGGTATCCTATCCTGAGATCACAGATGCCTTGCAATATTTAAGTGCATATAAAGATAGATATTGGTATATGTGATTCAATTAAAAGTAAGTGAAAAAATACTCTCAAGTAAGCTATAAAAGATATAACAACACATGTTACTACAAGTTATTGTTATATTTTACCCAGAAATTACCTGAAATTATGTGGGTACCAATCTAGTACCTAGGCTATCCATCTATTATCTTTCAATCTTATCACCTGACTGTCCGATCTCCATTTTTTATTACAAAATCTTTCAGTAATATCCAAATATACGTTTTTAGGTACACATTTTGCATTGGATTAAGTCTATATATGATTGGTATATACTTCTCTGGACCTTTGATTTAAATCTCTCACTATTAGGCTATGGTCTTCTGTGAAATATTCATTACATGTGGCAGCTAGGTGATGCAGTGGATCAAGGACTGGTCCTGGATTCAGGAGGACTTGAGTTAAAATCTGACCTCAGACACTTGACACATACTAGTTGTGTGACCCTGAGCAAGTCACTTAATCCTCATTGCCCTGCACACACACACACACACACACACACACAAAGTTATAGCCTGTCTGCTTTCTCTTTATATTTTCATAAATAATGCACTAATATGACCAAATTACTCTCATAGGGATTTTATAGAAAAGAGAAAGTAAGCATATGTATTGAAAGTTACTATCTTCTCAACTGACCTTTTAAAATAGGAATGAGTCAAAATGAATATATAATTTAGAAATGAAGGGTGACATCATAAGTAAATTAAGGTAATATGGAAGAATGTACTTGTCAGATCTATGGATAAGGGAAAAGTTTATGAACACATAAGAGATACAGATGATCATGGATAATAAAATAGATAATCTTAATTACATGAAATTTAAAACATTTTGCACAAACAAATTAAGGTAGACAAAATTAGAAGGAAAGCAGGAAACCGGTAAAGATTTACAGCAAGTTTCTCTGATAAAGGCCTTATTTCTCAAATATTTAGAGAACTGCATCAAATATTTAAAAATGTGATCCATGCCCTAATTGATAAATAGACATAGTGTTACAGCACAATTGACAGAGAAAATACTCAGCCAGGTACTTGAGGTGCACAGAGAGAGAGTTTATTATGCTCAGATTCAAGGGGAGGATTTCATCCCTCCACCAATGAGCAATGAGTCTTATAGTCAACTTGGTTATATACAAAAAGAGTAGGCGTGGTATAGTGGCAAGTTTATCAAACGAAGATGAGGTTAGTTATTCATGGAATAAGGATGCATAGTGGTGTCTAATAGTTAGGGAGGGTTAAGGGAGGCTTGGCATTGTAGCTGGGTTACCTCAAGGTCAGAGCCTGTCTGAGACAGACAAGGTCAGAAAGCAGAGATTGTGCAGCTGCATCTTGGAACACAGCCAGGCCAGGGTCTGTTGGAGATAAACAAGATCAGAGGCTATATGCTTTTCTATATCAATAGGATGTGAACAAATAGTTTCTAGAACAAGAGATAAAACACATCTATAGACATGACAATTTTGTTCTAAATCACTATTGATTAGAGAAATGCAAATTAAAAAAGCTATGAGATGGGGCAGCTAGGTGGCGCAGTGGATAGAGCACCGGCCCTGGAGTCTCGAGTACATAAGTTCAAATCTGGCCTCAGACACTTAACACTTACTAGCTGTGTGTCCCTGGGCAAGTCACTTAACCCCAACTGCCTCACTAAAAAAAAATAGCTATGAGATACCACCTCACATACATATACATATACACATACACACACACATATAAATATAATTCGCCAACATAACAGAAAAGCACAAAAATGTTGGAGGTGATGTGAAAAAATGGGACACTAATGCACTGTTGGTACATTATGAAGTAGTTCAATTATGCTGGAGAATGATTTTGAATTATGCTAAATGCCTATAAAATTGTGCATACCCTTTCTTTCACCTAGCAATAGCACTATTGGGTATATATCTGAAAGAGATCAAAGAAAAGGAAAAAAGGACCCATTTTTACTAAAATATTTTAGCACCTTTTTGGGGGGGTGGCAAAGAATTAGAAATTGAGGCATAGCCATCAATTTAGAAATGGCTGAACATGTTTTGATACATGATCATGATGGAATATTATTGTCTTACAATGAATGATGAGCAGGATGGTTTTAGAAAAACTTGGGGAGACTTAAATGAACTAATATAAAACAAAGTAAGCAGAACCAGGAGAACATAATATACAATAACAACAACATTGTAAAAATTATGAACTGTGAGAAAATAATGATTAATAATGGATTGGGGGCAGGGGTGGATCAGTTTTAGCCCTTTCTTCCCCCACTTCAGAAAGCACAGTTCTTGAGAAAGTTCTAATCTCTTTCAGGGCAAGCCCGAGGGAACAAAAAGAATGGAGATGCACTCTTTTGTCTAGCTCTGTGAACTATCTGGACTTTTCTTTTGCCCCTTGGGGGTCTCTCCATTAAGGCTCTGATATCTACTATAGAGCCCATTTTAATTTAGACCACCCTCAAGTCATGTCAACCAATGGAAGTGAATGATGCTAACCAGTTAGCTTTGATCAATGTATAGTGACCCTCCAATAACAAAAGAGTACAAAAGCTGAGACCACTCAAGGGATGCCATTCTTCTTGGGGTTCTTGGCTTCCTGGAAGTGCTGTCACTTGGTGCATATGCTTAGGGCAGGGTAGGATTGGCAACATGGCTCTGGGGCTTTTCTGCTTGTGTTACCTACAACATGATCAATTCTTTACTGATATATTAATCGATAAGAAATACTGTCAAATGAGCCATTATTATATAAATACCCATTAATATATTAGTAGCAAATAATTTTGTAAAGTACAATCTAGCCACAAATAATTTAGCAAACACACAACCATGAAACATTTAGCTACTCCAATGAATACAGAGTGGTCTAAGATAATTCCCAAGTACTTATGATGAAAAATACTATCCCTTTCAGAGAGAGAACTGATTACCTCTGGGTTAAAATTGAAGCAAATTTTGTTTACTGTCTTTATTTTTCTTGTATTATGTATGCATGTGTGAATGTGTCCTAGGAATACAGTATATTAGCATGCCTGACTTCCCATAAATTCCTCAGCATATGTTATTCTTCCATTTATCATTCTTGTGAAACTGATCCTCCAAAAAATCCTACTCTGATACCTCATTGTGGTATGGAAATTATCTTCGATGCCTATAGATTATTTCAGAAGAACATGGAAAGATTTTGACTATTACCATGGTACCATGCCTTCTTTTTTTGAGAACCAATCTTGCTAATCATGAAGACACTCAACATCATTAGTTTGCCAATATGTAGTGAGTTCTGTAGCCATTTAAACACATGAAGTAAAGAAAAATGAAAAATGGTGTTCAGTCCCATAGAGCTTTCATCTGTTGTTTTTTTTTTTTCTGTTGTAATTGAGTTTTAACTAATGCCTAGATTATCTAACAAGGAGGGGACCATGTTGGGTATTCCAGGGACCTGCTGCAATTCTCTCCCCCCAGTGTGGAAATAGTCTCTTTCCATTGGCTGCATAACAGTAACTACTTATATATTTAAAACTACTAGATTGGAATAGTCTCTCTTCCTTTCTGATTGCTTCCAGGGGAGGAATTCTTGTTCACTCACAGCATGGACACCATGCACTAAACAATGGAGGAAAGGCTACCTCTTCCTCACTTTAGGCCCTTTGGCCCTAACAAATGGACCTGTGGTTTTTGTTTATACCATTTCTCTTTTTCATTTCCAGGTATTGAAAGTGATTAAAGTGACAGGCCCAGGAGCTTGAGCTCTGGCAATATTGGAGCCAAGATGCAGATGTTGCATTTAGTCCAGTAGGGAAACTCTGAAAAGCCAAAATGACAGAACATAAGACCAAGGGCACATTGGAATTGGAACTTGGAGGAATTAATGCCATATAGGAAATGAATTAAACTGTGAACTGAATTCCTCCCCCTTCCCCAGATATTGAAAGACTATGGAGGGGAGGGTGGAAAGATTATGCCCATTAAGTATTGGTGGGGAGGAATTGTGTGTTTGAATAGTGTGTTTATTACTACATATTTGAACCAAATATTCCTTTGTAAAATCTAATCTGACTGTTAAGTGAATTAATGTTACTGAGGTTCTTAGAAACCTAAAATTAGGGGGAAATAATTGGTAGGAACTTGAAACAATGGTAGAATTGAGATAATCCTCAACCACTTTAATTGTCCTAAAAAATTATATGAAAGGGTGAAATGTAACACACTAATCTTTTAGGCACAATGACTATTGTAAGATTCAAAAATTGGATATATGGAGCATTAATCTCCCCCTTTAACATATATTTAACATATTTAATATATATATATATATATATATATATATATATATATCCTAGACTAATAAGAAAAAGGAGCCTCTGAGCTTTAATCTGTGAGGGATTAATTTTTATTGCTTGGAAATTAATTAGGCAACAAAAAGTGAAACCAATTAGGGAAATAGGGAAGTGCGACCACCATGGCTACGTTTAACAGCCAGAGAACACAAACTTCCGTTCCCGCCCGCACTTTTAAGTTCACATCTCGGAAGTTCCTCCCGTTCTCCTCCCAAAAGGGGAGGTCCTTCAAAAGCTGCTTCAGTAGCATGTGCAATCTCTCAAATGATTCTTCTAAAACTTCCGATATTAATCTTTACCACAAATAATTTTTACCATACTATGACTATGCCAGTCACAGAAAAAAAAGAAAGAAAAAACATGAAGATGATAATAATCAACTCATTTCCATATCATATAGATAGAGTAACTAAGTTATTGATGCAATAAATGTGAAATCTTTGTCTTGTTACAAATTAATGATATATACCTTGTGAAACATAACTTCATCAACTATGTGTGTGTATGTCTGTACATGTATATATAGCATCTCTCAAAAAATATTCTATAGTAGCTCATCTTTAAAATAATGCAATTGGGGGCAGCTAGGTGGTGCAGTGGATAGAGCACCAGCCCTGGAGTCAGGAGTACCTGAGTTCAAATCCAGCCTCAGACACTTAACACTTACTAGCTGTGTGACCCTTGGCAAGTCACTTAACCCCAAATTGCCTCACCAAAAAAAAAAAAAAAGAAACAAAAAGAAAATAATGCAATTAAGTGAAATATATGGAGAATACAGTTGATAAATGCTAGTTGACTGACTTTATATATATAGTAAAATTTTTCAACTTATATATATGTTTAAAATTTAATGTGTGTTCTTACTTGCCCCCATCTCAGTTTTTGGGGAAAAATTAGCTAAGATTTATGGATAAATTCAGCAAGAGTTTAGGCTTTTATTTATACATTAAAGAGTAAAGACAACACATGGAGTACTATAATACAAGAAAAGCCTATCTACTTTCCTCTCTCTCTCTCTCTCTCTCTCACTCTCTCTCCCACCAACCTGAAGTCCGTGCATGAAAAGGGTGAATATCAGCAGCTCCTCCAAGAAGTCCCCTGTGAAACAGGAAGCAGGGCTGTCCACACACACAGCTCCAAGCTAATTGGCTGGTAGCATTGATTGACATGACATACAGGCAGTTCTATAGATGTAACTTCCTGATACCAGGCAACTTCTGGATACCAAGTCACATCCTTTCTCCTCAGAGCAGAGCTGCTCTGGTTCTCACAATATCTTTCTCAGCAGGGGGTGGAACCCTTATTTTCTCTCTCCCTCTCTCTCTATATATATACACACACATACATATATGTATATATATATATATATATATATATATATATACATACATACACACATTTATGCATATCTGTATATGTATATATGTAAAGCATTTTTAAATTCTTTCAGTTGTAATGGCTTTGGTTAATGCCTAGATTATTTTAAATGGATAGGAAAAAAAAAGAAAATAAAAGCTTTCCTACATGTCTTATGAATACATTTTAAAATATTCAAAATTACTTAAAAATACATTGAGAGACAATTTTATTTGATTGATCAATAAATGTTTATTAAGCACCTACCTACTATGTACCAGACACTGTGCTAATCCTTGGGAAGATACAAATAGAAGGAATGAAATAAACAACTTACGGTACCTATATTACAGGTATAAATTTGAATAAATAAAGCATATATATAATTTAAGCATAAGGTACTTTAAGGTAGTTTGCAGGGGAGGACATTAGTAATTTAGGGAGGGGCAGGGGAAGGGATTGCATCATGAAAACCTTCTTGGAAAAGATAATCCTTGAGCTTTGTTCTAAAGGAAGCCTGATTATCACAGGGAAGAAAGGAGGTAGTGAATTCCAACTACGTGAAAGAGTAATGTCACAGAGATGGGAAATACAATGTTCTGAGTGAGGAAGAAAGATAACCTGTTTTTTAGGATTGTAGAGTGTTGGTGGAAGAGTAACATCCAATGAAGGTGGAAGGATAGGTTAAGAAAGTGCTGTGTAGGACTTGAATGATAAACAAAGGAGTTTATATTTATTTTAAAGGCAATAAGAAGCAACAGGAGTTGGTCGAGTAGAGGAGTCACTCAAATGACGAAATCTATACTTACAGGGAAAATATTGATTGTAGTGTGTAGTTTGGACTAGAACAGGGAAAAACTTGAGGCAGAAAGATTTATCAAGGGCCTTTGGAAATAATCTAGTTGAGAGGTGTTGAGGACCTGAATTGAGGTTCTTACTGTGTGGGAGAATGTGTTTTATTGAAAAGTTGTGGTTGGAGGTAATAATGGTCTATTTAGTGATGATTTGATATATGGGAGAAGGAAAGTGAAGAATTTGGGATAAGGCCAAGTTGGCAGATTTGGGAAACTAGCAGGATGGTATAGTGAGGCTTCAACAGAAACAGGGAAGTTTAGAAGACAGAAGGGTTGGGATGAGAGAAAGATAATGAGGTTAATTTTAGGCATGTTGAGTTTAACATATCTCTTGGACGTCTAGTTTGAAGGGTTTAGTGGGAAATTATAGGAGACAGTCTTGGACTACATATATAGAATTTCTCTATAGAAAAGATATTTTAATCCATTGGGGTTACCAAGATGAAAACTGTGGAGGGAAAGTAAAAGAAAACCTAGGAAAGATCTTTTCAGAACACCTATAGCTTGTGGTCTAGATAGGAAATATCAGCCAACAAAGGAGACTGAAAAAGAGAAGTTGTAAAGGAAGAAGAACCAGGATAGAATGCTGTCACAAAAATGCAGTCAGTAGAGAATATCCAGGAAGAAACAGTGGTCAACAGTGTCAAGAAAGATGACTAAAAAGATTACTAAATTTGGTAATTAAGAGATCACTGGTAAATTTAGAAAGAATAATTTCAAGGGAAATGAAATTGCAAGGGGCTAAGGATCAAATCACAGCAGAGGAATAGGAAGTACGGAGTAAAGCCAGCTTTTTCAAGGGGCTATATCATCCTCTGATTGTTAAAGTAAAAGTAAGAACAAAATAGAAAGATATGATGATTACTAACGGTGTTTGACACTGACATAGAGGCTGTCCAGCTCAGAGTTCAAATTAAAAGGGGGTTCCATATAATGATGAGGTCTTTCAGTTATGTTTTATTAAGAGACACTAATTACAGAAAGTACCAGGACCACATTTGTCTCATAAAAGGAGTTGGGACATTGCTTTATGTATAAATTATATAGGCTAGGTTTTGGGGGGGGTTGTATAAAAATCAATGCCTTTTCTGGCATATTAAGCATGTTTTCTTTTAAGTGTTTTTTTTTCTATTATCCTAGATTACTCTTTACCTCTATCTATTTATATTCTCAATCTTTTTTTTTTCTTTGTTGTGCCTTGTCATTTCAGATTCCAGTTTTTCTATTCTGTCCATTATTTTTTGTTGTTTAGGCCACAAATTTGGCTCTCATAGTTATTTCTCTTTTAAAGCACTCAGGAACACTGTATATTCATTGCATGTTCTCCTCAAATTCTATAGGGTCTTCTGGCTCATGAAGCATGTGTTTGTTACACCTTATTTAAACTCTGTTTTAATAGTTTCTCTTTGTTTTATAGTATTTATTCATAGATACCTAAAATTGTTTATTAGATTTAGAAAGCTATATTTCCTTTTGTTTATTCTCCAGCTGATTTACCTTTTTGTGTCAAAAGTTTTTGAGTTTTCTTCTTAAATTGGAAATTGCATTTCACTTATTTTCCCCCTTATGCTCACTTTTTGACTCCATATGCTCTTTTTTTTCCCCTTGGGACTGGATCTTAAAGCACCTCACTATCTTCTCATGATTCACAGTTTACCACTATAGGTCTCTGTCCTTTGTGACTTTTGGATCATCAAAACTGGCCCCAGCCGGATGACATGCTTTCCCCTACTCAGCCTTAGTAGAGTGCTGCACAGCTTGCACGTTCTCTCTCTCTCTCTCTCTCTCTCTCTCTCTTTCTTTCTCACACACACACACACACACACACACACACACACACACACACACACACACCCTGTCCTGCTCCCTCTGTTCCTATCATCAATGAGATTTTATCATTAAAATTCCCAGGGCTTGTCATCAATGACTACCTTGTTTTAAGAAAGTCAGAGAAATTAGACTCATCTCTGCTCTATAGAAATTCCACAGGGAAATAAATGATTACAGCTTGGTTTGTACCTAGGTATCTTAGAGGTACTTTCTTTATTTACTATTTCCATTCTGCTTTATTTGGGTTTGCATCACTGAGTCTCTCCCTGTGTCAAAGTTATCTTATTTCTCCATTTAATCAAAGTTTTTACCCTGTTACCAAGTATTATGTACCAGGCTAGATCATTACTAAGAGTGAAAGACAATTTTAATCACAACCGAAGCTTAAAACACAAATGCATGGAGATTTGTCTTGTGGGACATAGGTTAGATTGGGTACAATTTGGAGGAACATTTTTTTCCTCAATCCTCTCATTTATTAAAATTTTGCATTATTTGAAGGTATGTATTTATCTTCATCTTTCTAATTTAAATGATTTTCTGTTGTACATCTCTTATTTTTGAGATGGTGGAGGCACAGATGGGGGGTAGTTCAAAAGAGCAACCACTAACCTATTAATCTGCTACTATTACAATATAATGTCATAAAGAGTCGCATGAGATACATGACTTTAAGCTTTTAAAAGACCTTAAATTCTAGGCTGAAAAAAATGCATTCTGACATGTTATCCTGGTCTCACCCCAAATGATCATTCTTTAAATGACACTAATAAGGTATATCTGTAGAATGCCACCATTTACAATTATATATGACTTTATAATATTATAATATATTCTCCCTGAACCTACCATAACTGTCATAAAGAAAACACTATTATGATATTGGTTTGCTATCTTATCCTACAACACAGCAATATCACTGCCTACTAAAATCTTTTGTGTATCTCAAGAAGATTGCTCCTTTTAAATAATAACTCAAGCTAACCCTGGATCATTCTGGGATCCGGGCACATTTTAAACTACTAAATACAGTCAGACAACTAAAAGGGAGGTTGTGCACTGATATTAATGTCAGGGGATCATAAAATATCAACTACTAAAACCACATAGGAAAGATTATTTCAATGATAGTTTGCTGGCAATTTTAAATTCATTTGAAGTCAGTTAATGTCAGACTTTTTCCTCTTAACGGTACTAAGAAAATGAAAGGGTCATTTAGAGTAAGAAGTCAGGAACCTCTCTCAGGAGTCCTATTCCTGATTTGCTCAGGGACTTAACACAAGTCAGTTAACCTCTCAGTGCTCCTCAGGTTTCTCATCTGGAGTGCTAAAATGACAGTCATAATAGAGTAGAATACTTTTGTAAAATTGGTGCCAAGGGATACGAAAAACATATTATTCTACATATAGAAGGCAGCTAGTAAAAATGCTTGTTATTAGCAAAACTTATTATATCAACCTTTTTCTCTATCTAGTTTTGTTTCTATAGTCAGTATTCAACCTGTCCTTTATTTAAATTCATGTAATAATGAATAGCTTTATCATAGGGCTCTATTGTACTTACAAGCAACTTTAGAGGAAAGCCGTGAAGAGTTCTTTGAAGTCTTTAGAGGAAAACTACACACATACACAAAGTTATTTGGACATGAATCATGAAAATATCATTGTGGTGCATGGAAAATGAACCTAGTGGGTCCTTTATCATAATCTGAACAGGGTGATAGTTTGGTAAATTGACAGCTACATACATTATTATTTAAGGCTAGGAATTTCAAACTTGGCCAAAGGAGGTATCCCAGGAGTAATGCAGAATTAATATAGACAAAATTATATAATTAAACAAGTCTATTCTGATTGCTACTTTTCTTTAATGGCAAAATTCAACAAGTTGATGACATTTATATCAAATTTCATGGGTTTCAGAGTAAAGAAGAAGATTGGTTGATATGATACTGCTAGGTGTTTTTTAATGGTCATTGCAGAAGTACTGTCACACCAATTTGTCTTTTTTTTCCTATTCTTTGCAGCTTGCATTCAAGAAATTTCCTGTAAAAAGTATCTGATCATTTGTGAAGACAACTGACTTCTTAGCCTTTCACTCATTTCCTCATTTGCAACAAAAGCTGAGCTTTTGCTATCAAAACTTTCATTTGAAATGAACATTTTCTAGATTATAGTAATTATGCTTAAAATAATTTGCTAGACTTGCTGGTAAAAACACATGTTGCATGGTGTCTTCTGCAATGTTTCTGTTTGAGCCCTCAAATTATTAAAGTTTAAATTGCCAAGCCTGCTGGGAATTTTCTAAACAAAAGGAGAAATCTCTTCCCTCTACACATGTTCAATTCCATTATCATTAAGCTAATTATACACACATGAAGAGAGGAAAATACTCCCCAAATGATTCAGAGAGTACTATGGTTTGGGGTAAAAAATAAATAAATGAAAACTATGGCTAAACTGCAAGTTATTGTGATACCGTTAAAAGCTGTACAGTGTAGGAAAATTACCTTATTAGCATAATGTTATGAAGATATAAACAGATATAATTACATATCAATTAGCCAAATCATGCTCTTATTGTAAGATAGGTTATAGATCATAAAAGGTTAGTTTAGCCAACTGAACACAGATGAACTTTTATCAATTACAATACCAGAAGGGTCTTATGAGATATAATATGGATATCATGAAGAAAAAAGAGGTTACCCTATCTACAAAGAGAAGCAAAGTATCATAATGGACAGAGCACTGGATTTACAGTCAGAGGAACAAAGTTTTAGAACTACAAGGGGCATTAGAATCTAGACTAAATCTAGTGTGACTCATCCATTTTATAGAATAGGAAATTGAGTCTGTGAAGTTATATGACACACTTAGATCACATGAATAGTATGGAGTTAAGGTATGGTTTCAAAACACGTCCCCTAACTACACCACTACACCATGTTACTTCAAGCCCTATTTGGACACTTCTGCTAACAGACTCATGGCAATTCAACCAACTATTCTCAATTTTACTTTCCACATCTGTTGAATCAGAAAAATAAGAACACATACTGTGTGTGTTTATTGTAAGGTTAAAAGGAGATCATGCCTGTAATGTGCTTTAGAAACCCTGATCTGTGGCATAAGTGGACCTATTAGTATAAATTACTACATAATAATAGCCTGATGATTTAAAAATTTCCTATTAAAATGGAAAAGGACTTTTTTTTTAAAAAAAAGCAGTGACCAAGCTTAGAGAAATAAAAGAAAATGGGGAAAAATACTCAAGTGGAAATATCAAAGGCCTAGAGGTCAGGATACCAGGGTTGTCATTACAATTCTATTACAAATCTACTTTGTGACTTAAAATGTTGCTACCAGTTTTCTGTCTTCCTAGTTCCATCAAGAAAATAGGGATACTACTCTTTGTTTCACCTACTTCCCAGGATAATTTTAATAAAATATAACTTGATATGGGAAACTTGACTGGTCATACTGTTGCCTTGACAGATTGTGTAGGTGACCCTGGGCTCCAAGAGGAATTGGTGAAGTAGTTTTTTTGTTGTTGTTATTGTTTTTGTTTTCTTTTCCTCTGTAACTTTCAAAGACTTTCTCTTCCATCAGAGGATTATAATCTCCACTGGTGCATGGAGTAACCACATCAGTGTAACCACAGATACTGATGAAGTATCTCAGAAAAGAAAATCCAAAAAATTAAAAAGCACTAGTTATTAGTATCAAATAAATTAATCCTATTTTTACAATATTAAAATCAAATAATTAGGAAGAATTTAAGGTGCAGTAAAATTTATTTTCTATACCATGATTAAAGATTCTCATTGTGTTTGAAAAACATTTCTTATTTCTTCTCAAATGTGGTTTATTTCTTCTTTATTTTCCCTTCCTAATACTCTATGAATTTTTCAGTTAAATTTAATGTAATAATCATTTTCAAATTACCACTATGTTTTAGAAACTATGCTAAATTGTGGTGATACAAACAAATTAAAAACAAAGATATAGATTCTATCTTAATGAGTTTATAATTTAGCAAAGGAGGAAAGGAATGTACATGAATGAGTAGCAATCAAGACAAGGTAAAATGGAAGGAACACTAAGAGAACTAGATATGCTCTACAAATTTGAACAGAGAAATGTTTTATTTTTTCCCAAGGAAGACATTATCAATTAAATGGTACCCAAAGATGGCCTTCAAGAAAGAAATTTCAACAGATGGGGATGGGGGGATGGTAATTCCAACCTCAGAAATGGGTACCTTGTGAAAAGGGCAAGAAGACCGAAGAGATTATGGATCATGGGTAATCCATTGTAGGTTAGACTATTTTCAAGAGGGGCAGCTAGATGGCGAAGTGGATAGAGCACTGGCCCTGGAGTCAGGAGTACCTGAGTTCAAATCCGGCCTCAGACACTTAACACTTACTAGCTGTGTGACCCTGGGCAAGTCACTTAACCCCAATTGCCTCACAAGAAAAAAAAAGAATATTTTCTAGATGGTAGAAATTAGCTAAAATAAAGCTGAAAAGGTGGGTTGGAAAAATATTATAGAAAATCACCAATTCCATGTAAATTTATAATATATTTTGGCAATGAGGACATATCAAATTTTTTCCAGCAAATAACTTGTAAGATATAAGCAATATATTATTAAGCTTTCAAGAAGACTCATTGGAAGGAGAGTTTATAAAAAGGAGACACTTAACAGAAAGTCCAGATGAGAGATGATGAAGATCCAACAAGGGCAACATAAATGGGAATAGAAAGGAACAAGTAATTGGGAGATTTTTTTTTTAATTGGGAGATTTAATAAAGAAACAGAATCAGTAGAATTTGGCAATAATTAAATGAGAGACTAAGAGTAAAAACAACAAAAACATTATTTTCAAAACAAGTGATTAAGAAACTGGACAGCAGAAAGTATATACTGAGAGAAAGAGGAAGGTGTGTTGTTATTGTTGCTGTTGATGTTTGTGGTGGGGAGGTGGGGAGTTTACTTTGGAACACGATGAGATTTAGAAGTTCTCAGGATGTCCAGGCAGAAATTCTCTGTAACCATATGTGATTATGGGAGGATAGTTCTGGAGAAAGAGGTCAGTAGTAGAAATATCTTTTTGGAACTTAGGTGATAAATGACCCTTTTTCATGCATAGGTTTATTTCCAAACTCCAGATTTGCTTGAATACAGACCAAGTATCTTTTTTTAAAAATCAGTGGTATATATGGGATGGCAAAAAGTGTTATAATTTCAAATTTTAATAATCATTAATACTTAAATCTTTTTTTCCCTAAAATGCATAGTTCCATCAAAAATGGAAGAATATAGAATGTGTAGTTCATAGAGAATTTTGTTGTCAAAAGATCATTACATCATTAAGTCTAAAGTTCTTTCAATATAAGAACTCTAGTATTCCTGTCTTTCATTATTGCTCTGGCAAATAGACAAAAAAAAAAATGACATGTGTAAACACTAATTAGTTGCAGATTCCTTTGATCATTTATAGCCTTTGTCTTACTTTTCAGAACCATCCTAGAAAAAGAACTAAGCCTGAAGGACTCACTAGCACCTTTAATGGTTCTGTGTGCTGTTGTTCAAATTGTCTGTATCCAGATAGAAATATATTTGCATTACTTTCAGCATTCTTTAGAATGTTGCTGTTTCTGTTAATGTAGAGTAACTAAACATGCTCTACCTCCCAGAAAGTTGATTCTCTCTTACTGGTAGAAATTAAAACATCTTGGAGCCATGAAACATAGATCAGATCTGGGATAAAGCTTTGGAGAACACAAAGGTTTTCTTTTCTATAGAGCCAACAAAAACACTGGCAACTTCTGCTCCAATATCAAGTGGAAGTGTACTAGAAGAGTGGGGACATGGGGCTTATTAATACTCTGTAGATTTCAAGTTGTTTCAATCATATCTTAGTCTTTGTGACCCCATTTGACCATTTCTTGGCAAAGATACTGGAGTGGTTTGATATTTCATTCTACAGCTCATTTTACAGATGAGGAAACTGAGGTAAAGAGGGTTAGGTGACTTGCCCTGGGTCATATAGTATGTCTATCTGAGGTCAGATTTGAAGTCATGCCTTCTGGACTCCAGGGTCAAGCTCTATCTACTGTGTCACCTAACTGCCCTTTTTCTGGTATCTTTACTTTCTCCTGAACCAGGCTTCCACATCACTTTTTAGCCATTTCTAATTCAGATGGTGACCATATACCAACCAACCTTTTTTACTCCTCTCTGTATGTGGACATCCTCCAGCAGAATTAAAATACCTTGAGGACAGGAACTATGTTTCTTGCTTAAAATTCTATCCCTAGTGTTTAGCAAGTTACCTCGGAGATAATAATTCCTTAATAACAGTTTCTTTACAGAAGGCATAGTTTCAGAAAAATCTGGAAAGTTGTGTATGAACTCATGCAAAATTAAGTGAGCATATCTAGGAGAATAAGTGTATATGCTAGCAGCAATATCATAATCAACAGTGAAAGACTTAGTAACTCTAATATAAACACAATGCCCAACTACAAAGAATTCATGATGAAATAAATATACTCCAGAAAGAATTGAACTCAGAGTGCATATAAACCATATTTTCTTCTCTCTCCCTCTCTCACTTGCTCTGTCTGTCTCTGTTTCTTTCAACATGGCTAATATAGAAATTTAATGTGCTTTTCTTTACATATATTTATTGGCTTATTTTTCTTGTCTTTTCATTGAGTGGGCAAGGGAAATGTGAAGGGAGAATATTTGAAATTGAAAATTAAATTAAATTAAAAAATAAAATATTTCATCATGCATTCATTTCATTATGCAATCATTGAAGAAATAGAATAGTTTGATGAAAGGAATCCTGAACTTGGGATTTAGGAGAAAACTGAACTCAAATTCTGCCTCTGCTACTATGTAACTATGAAACTGAGTAAGTAACTAAGTAAAGGATACTGAGACTCTCTCCTCAACTGTTAAATGGGAATAAAAATTCTCCACCATACCTATTTTAGGAGGCAGATAGTAAGGGGCTTGCCATAAAACTGAATATATGCATTAGATACAGAGAGAGATATCTATATTTATATAGAGATACAAATATAATGTGCATACATTCATATGTTTACTTGCATAATTTTATGAGACTATATGATTACATGTGTACATATACATAGAGACAGGCAAATGTGTGTGAATAAATATTTACATACATATATACATGTGTACACACACATATATATGTGCACATACTCACATACATATATAGGTCTACCATACATGCATGCAAATATAAATATATAGATACATACATGAGACAGAACAGAGCCTTCTTGACCAATGGAGTGACATCATCACGTTTATGATTTATCAATATTATTTATGTAGTTTTGTAAATGACATATTGTAGAGGGGAGAAACTAAGGACAAGAAAGAACAATTAGGAGGCTGTTGAACTAGTCCAGGCAGGAGGTAATGAGGTCCTGTACTATGATGCTGGTTATGCAAGCCAAGAAAAGGAGAGAAATATGGGAGAAATATTATGAAGTTCAAATTGACAAGGTTTGTCAATGTGTTTGATATGAGGGCTCAAAGAGAGGAAGGAAAGGCTATAAAATTGGTTCTGTAAATGATTGTGAAACCAGTTATCTAGAAAGATGATGGCATCCTCAATGAAATAGGGATTATATAGGGGGCAGCTAAGTGGCACAGTGGATAAAGCACTGGCCTTGGATTCAGGAGAACCTGAATTTAAATCCAGCCCCAGATACTTGAGACTAACTGTGTGACTCTGGGCAAGTCACTTAGCCCTCATTGCCCCGCAAAAAAAAAAAAAAGAAAGAAAAGAAAAAGAAAAGAAATAGGGATTATATAAATGTCAGTATAATATTTTGTTATTATATTTTTATTGTAGTAATTCCATTAAGCATTTAGTGGCTGGGTAATCTCAACTTCTGGTTACATACCTTATATATAAGCATGAACTTTGAACTTGTAGCATTTTCTGAGGTCTTCAAATATGTTTATATACTTTGATATATATATATATATATATATATATATATATATATATATATATATATATATATAGTCTAGTAAGCATACATATAACTACCTATATATTATAAAATATTTTAAACCTTTGTTTCTTATAAGAAAAATTAAAAAAAAACTATGAAATTAAAGCCACAATTGTTCAATAGTTAAGGTTCATGTTCATCAAATGTTACATTATTAAAGCAAGAGGCATAACTATTCTAATCATTAAAATTAGTAATAAATACCATTTTATCCATGGGCCCCAAAATCACCTGAAAGTTTCAAATAGTAGCATAGCCTTTTCAATTCCACACAGAGAATGTATGATATGCAAAACACTTTTTCCAGGCCCTGAAGATGAAAACATCAAATTGTCCCTGCCTTCAAGGAGTTTACATTCAATAGAGAGTATACAACTTGTATAGGAACAAATGCATTTGGCCAAGAACAAATTCTTTGGTTTCCTTGCATTCACTTTGAACTTCAGTGTTCTCTCTTAATTTTTTTGACTTGTGTCATTAATGAGATTGTGTTGTTGTTGTTGTTGTTGTTTTTTTTCCTGGAGAATTAGAATTTGACTCATTTCTTAGTTGCTACATGAAAAGGAAAAGGCTATTTTATTCCTTGCAAGCACTCATTACGTCAATGATTTTCAATTTCTTCACTGTAGAAATTTCTTCCACTATGACAGTTTGATAGCAACCTGTCTATGACTTACTACAAATTCTTGGAGAAGTTAAGTGACTTTCCATGATCATCCAGCTATTTTTCTGATGATATATCTGAAGTCAGGTCTTTCTGACTTCTTTTAGCACTCTATATACTGGCATGCTGCCTGTAAAGTCAGGCGATAGATAGATAGATAGATAGATAGATAGATAGATAGATAGATAGATAGATAGATAGATAGATAGATAGATAGACAGACAGACAGACAGACAGACAGACAGACAGACAGATAGACAAACAGATTGATACGGCAGGCTTTATTAATCAGAAAGAAAATATTAGACCATAAGCTCCTTAAGTCTATAAATAGTCAAAAATAATCCCCTCTCTGATATGACCCATCTTCCCCTTGACACAATATCATCATCCACACTTAGAATAGTACTTTGGGGTTAGACTTTGTTCTCACATACATAGTTTTTAGGAATTCAAGTCCCTTCCCTTGACTAGCAAAGACCACTTACATCATTGTGTCAATGAAAGTGAAGATCCTCCACATTGTGATTTGACATTTGTTGTTTGTTGAAGGATAGCAGTAGTGACTAATCCAGAAATAACTTGTTGGCTCTCTTATTATAATAAAACAGAGTGACAAGTCAACTTTATGGATCATGTGATGAAGTTAGCATCAGAATGTTGCCCAGAATCCTGTGGGAGAAGGCAAAAAAGAGATGTCTTCCCTTGATCCTTTCACTTATGTATTAATTCATCACATTCATTCTCTTGCTCAAATCTTCAGGGGCTCCTTATATTTTGGAGTAAAATTCAAACTGTTTTAGCCTAGTATTTAAGGACCTCTGCAACTTAGATTCAACTTTTCCTTCTAGCTTTATTTCATACTGTTTCATGTCACCTACAAAACATTCCAGAAAAACAGATTTATTAACCTTTCCCTCATCTAGTTCCATACTCTTCTGCCTCTAAGTAGTTGTGGAGACTATTTCTGTGCATGGAATACAAACACTTCCTCCACATTTCTTCCCCTTAAGAGCTAGAAAAAAATCCAGCTCTGCTGCCACAGTCTTCATGATTCACTTTCTATGCCTCACTCCTTATAAAATATCTCTAGAATAAAACATGTTCTTCCTTTACAGATTATCTTACAACACACTTTGAACTTCTCCTTCACCTTTAGCATATTCTGCTTTTTAAAAATATATATTTTTATTTCATTAAGCATTTCCCAATCACATACAATTTCACATTTTAAAAAAGTTTGCCTTCTAAATTCTCTCTCCTCCCATCTCCCCTCTCCTTGATCTGACGAGCAATTTGATATCAATTTCACATGTGAAGTCATGTAAAACATATTTTTATATTAGCCATATTGCAAAATAAATCAGGCAAAAAATGAAAGTAAAAAAAAAAACAGGGCTTCAATTTTCATCCAGAGTTTATCAGTTCTCTCTCTCTGGAGCATTTTGTTTTCATCCTGGGTCCTTTGAAATTGTCTTGCATCATTGTCTTAATTAGAGTAGCAAAGTCTCTCATCGTTGCTCATCCTCATGATATTGTTGTTCCTTTGTACAGTGTTCTCCTGGTTCTCCTCACTTCACTTTGCATTAATTCAAGTAAGTCTTCCTAGTTTGATTGTTTGTTTGTTTCTGAAACCATCCTGCTTATCATTTCTTATAACTCCCCAATAGTATTCTATTACAATAACATACTATATATCTGGTCAATAACTTTTAATGGAATCCTCTTTCTGTTGAGATTTAATGCAAGCACTTACCTGATATTCAAGGTACTCTACAATCTGACTCCAACCAACTTTTCTATCCTTATTCACCATCACAAATTCTATGTCTGATCAAACTATTTTACTAACTCTCTATCTGATATGAAAGACAGTGTGGTTCCATGGAAAGATCGTTGTTCTCAGTCTCTGATCCTATTCATTCTAGTTCAACATTATTTTTTATTATTATTATTCTACTACACTTCGTTAAGTATTAATCAGTAAGATATTTATATAATGGAAGGGTTTCACTTACAAAATTTTCTGAACGATTAAGTTCAAAGCCAAATGTGGGTACAAAGATAAGTTCTTCATTTCTTTTCTGCTAACATCATTACTACAATTTCCATTCTTAAAACTCAAACTATCCTATTAGGTTAAATTAAAAATCTCTGTTCCACCAGGTATTCCCTGTGTCCTTTTTGAAACTTAGATGATAAAACAACAATGATAAATATTGCCATCTCTCCTTCATGACTGTAGAAGTTTTTTGAGTGAGTTGATTCTACCACCCCTACCAACCTAGACCAGAAAAAGTCTATTTGGGGAAGCATTCTGTTTGCATAGAAGTTTAAAAATAGTAGCAGTTTGCTCTTAGCACTTAGCAATTTGAAGGTGGAAAAAAGGGTACATAAATTATTCAATTAGTATAATGTAATTATAGTTGTTAATGTTTGTGCTAATTGTGTGTCTTTGTGGTAACAACAACAGATTTGTGTTTAGCAAACTAGCACTGAATGACCTGGCACATTTCTTCTCAATTGTAAAAAGTGTTTTCTTAAAACTCCAAGTCCTTATCTCCTGCCCATATTCTCCTGAATTGCTTCCCCACCCCCATAAGACTAGAAGCACTCCTACCTCATTAGCTATACAGTTCATTATTTTAATCTGATTTCTTAGTATTAGTATAGAATTCAATTCTGAGTTTCTGCAGTTCTACTGAACTACAGCTTAATTTGAAATTCCAAAATGACCTTTATCCTTTTACACTCAAATTTCAAACTGTGTGTGTGAAATCTATATCTTACAGAAATAACACAATGGGGGGGAAAAAGTGGGTGGAATCAATTACCCCCATTTTATTAGCCAAGGTCTTAGCAAGATGCTTGAGTTATCATTTAATATGGAAATAGAATGATAATTTGTGCAAAAAGGTAGTAATCTGTCAGACACAAGAAGCAATCATTACCTCAATGAAATTAGCACTGGGACTTGGTTAAGATTTTTATTCTATAGAGAATTCTACTAGAATTAAGATTTGTAAAATAATACTAAAATATTTTATTATGCATCCATCAGAAATTTAGGTTATTAATGGCTTAGCATCAACTATTTTTTTCATTGAATAATATCCTGTAAAAAAGAAGACACTTCATTAACCTGCCACAAGTGCCAGGAAAAGTGGCAAACACAATATCACTTCTTTGAAATACTAATGAATATTCAGAAGAACTCTAGTAAATATTTTAGTTCTTATAAGCTCTTTAGAGACTAAGTACTTGTCCAAATTCAAAATTACCTAAAGATGTTTTTTTTTAATTCTTTTTGATTTAGAGGCTGAGAACAATTTGGAAGGAGAGAAATGCAAAAAGAATGCTTTAAATATAGTCATGCCTCTTGGTTTAAATCTGTACTTTCAAAAGTGTGATTTTTTAGAATACTAAACATTTAAAATAAAGTTGGTTTCTGCTAATGTGAAGTGCATTTCTTCCATATTCAACATTAAGACTATTATAGCGATCTTGAAGTGGTGTGCCAGAGCTAGGTAGGACCCAGAGATCTAATTGTGAAATTTTCAGTGTGAACATTTGTACCTCAGAAATCAGCAATCAGAATTTGATTTTTTGCTTTGTTGATTCTCCAGACTTAGATAAGTGATGGAAAATATGTTAATAAAACAGATTAACTTAAAAGTTTGTCTTGTATATATCCCTTCCCCATCCCCAAGCCAGTTAGTAATCATTTGCCAGCACATTTAGAATCTTCTATCCCCAGTACTTAGCACAGTTTCTAGTTGTTGTTTGGCATTCATTTGAATAGGACCAAAGATGTCACATAGTGATATCCTCTTTCAAAATTGAATGGAAGGCAGAGTTGCAAAAGTCATCAGCCTCACTCTCTCTTCCAGAGTCATCTAAGTCCAGTGGCAGAACAAAAGTCAGGACGATTGGTGATGGCCCAGAATTCAGTGGATGACTTTGGCATCCTTGATGTCTGAGCAAATTCTAAGCACTCCACAGGGCTTCTTTCATTAGTTTTCATGGTTGTTGAAACAAATTATCCTCATCTTACCATTCTGTCAGGGAAAGTTTTCACATGTTTGGGGTAGACATACCCCTAACTCAACAGATTTGAGGGTTGTTGGTTGCTCTCAACCTTATTTTGCCTGTCTGCTGAGACAGTTTTACTGGAGTTTGGTTGCTGTATATGGTACAGTTTTTTGAAATCACAGGTGAGATTTGGATCACAAGTAGACACCCAAAGTGAATAAGCAGCCCTGAAAGAGGCTTGGCAGAACCTCACACCAGAGGTGCTAGACATCCCTTCACACTAGTTGTTTAATAAATGCTCATTGACTTGACATAACTTGACTAGTAGTAAAGATCCATTTATTCAATTTATATATTTTCCAGGCCCTCTGTTTTTTTCAATTTCTTTTGGCTATTTTTAAAATTTATTTGATCACCAGAGGATAATATAAAAAATAGAGAAACATACACAAATCAACCCATGATAGTCTTTAAAGCTTTAATATTGGGTTTAGTACTAAGATTTATTTGAATTGCAATTGTTACATGCCCCAAAGGCAAGGTATATCATTGGGATATCTTCATTTAGGAGAGAGAATAAAGAAACTCAACTGAAATGCTACAATGCACACAAATAGCTCTACTCCTCTAGAGAATGTTGTCCTCAGAAAATGCATATTCAAGCTCATGGTAGTTCATCAAGGATGCTACTTAATTCTTTACTACTTTTAAGGGTGGTAAAGATGGCCTTTAGAGTTACATGGAAATAATATCACTACTACTAATAATAATCACAACTAGTACTTATATAAAACTTAAAAAGTTTTTACAAGTATTATTTTATCTGATCCTCACAACACTCCGAAGGGAGATATTGTTTATCACCGCATTTCACAGATAAGGAAACAGAGGTGCATAGTTTAAGAGACTTACCAAAGATCACTTAACTACAAAGTGAATGAAGGAGGATTCAAACTTAGTTTTCCCTGACTTCAAGCCTCATTGTCCACTGTAGTTAGACCCCACTGCCCTCAACTGTTAGAATATTAAATACTTCAGTATGTGAGAGTGGTAATTTTAATTTTGAGATAGTTAAAGGGATCTGTGTTTTCTTCTGGGCAGGTAAACTTCTGCTGATAGCAATAATTCCATACGTTTCTTCTCCTAGATGATTCTTGTCCATATCTTCTCAATATATTAATTTTCACATAGCATTTGGTATAGTGGATAGAGCTCTGGGTCAGAATTCAGGAAGAGGTAAATCTAACCTCAAGCTTTCATGTGTCCGTGGGTAACTTACTGAACATCCATTTGCTTCAGTTTCCTCTACTGCAAAATGGAGATAATAACTGCATTTCTTCTCATCATTGTTGTGAATGTTGAATGAGACATTTATAAAACACTTAGCTCAGTCCCTTAAACATAGTAGATGAATGCTTATTTCCTTCCTATATAATCACTTAAAATATATGAATCACATGAAAATTAAAAGATTAGACTTTGTCTATATTGAAATGTACTGAACTGGACATTGTGTTTAAAAAAACTTTATTTTGAATACTTTTTTCTTTTTTATTTATTTATTCATATATTTATTTATTTGCTTGCTTTTTTATTTATTTGATCATTCATTCATTCATTCATTTATTTGCTCATTGATTGATTGATTGCTGCATTCATTCCTTCCTTTGCTTGCTTGCTTGTTTGTTTGTTTATTTAGTTAGTTTGTGGGAAAATGAGGGTTAAGTGACTTGCCCAAGGTCACACAGCTAGTAAGTATCAAGTGTCTGAGGCTTGATTCGAACTCAGGTCCTCTTGAATCTAGGACTTGTACTTTATTCACTGTGGCACCTAGCTGCCCCCAAACATCTTTTCTACAAACATTTTCAAATATTTCTCTATGTGAAAAGCTCTTTTAGTTATTTCAATAAATAATTAGCAATAGAAAAAACAAAAATAGATACTTGGATTAGTATAAATTCTTCAGTGTTTAGGCATATTTCAAGTTGTCTAGCGCCCTGCAGTCTGCAAAGTTTCTCTATTTATATATTAAGAACAAAATTAAAGAACACCTCTATCCTTGGGCAATAACATGGAAACATGTCAGGTTATTCTGCCTAATTTTTAGGGGAGTTTTGGAGCATATCATGTCAGGGACTTTATCTTGGTAAGTGATTTAGATGGAGACAAAAAGCCTTGGGACATACGTATACTAAAGAAAAATTGTTTGTGCATGTTTTATAATAAGACACACCCCCATGCAGGTTATTTTGAGACTAATGTAACTGGTACTAATATGGAAAGAATCTTAGTTCCTAACATAATATTCTTATATAACCTGAATTAACCTAAGGAGAAACTCTGAATTATGTCCACCACCCTCTCACTTCTGGTATAATGTAAGCTTATTGATGACAATACCTTTGTTCTTCCTTAGATTAACCAGTGCCTAGAGAAGTACCTTGGAGAGAGTACATATTTAATAAAGATTTCTGAATTGAATTTTTCCCCTTATTGTCCCCTCATTCCCAGGGGATATCCCCCATGTATTGGTCCTTAGCTGCCCATGTCCTAAAAGACTGAAGTCATTCAAGGACTGAACTTTCTGTAAACACCCCTCATTCTTTCCCATTTTAAAATTAAGCTACACTGTACTCCACTTCTTCACAACCTCATTTTCCTTTTTGCTAACCTGATAAATCTAATAGAATAAGTTATGTCTCCTAGGCAATACTCTGGCATTAGGAAAAGGGGCTTCCCAGAACAAGGCCAGCCTGATGGCATTGATAGTTTTGAATAGAATAGCCTTTTAACAATATCCAAAGCATACCACATGCTGAAGGTAGCAGTCTTCTCCACAGTGTGCTAGATGTTTTGGTTGTATATATTACTAGGTCCTAATACAACCTTGGCAGGAATAAATTTAAATTGCAAAGGCTCTGGGTACATGGTTCATGAGTACAACTCTTCAGGGTTCAGGTTGGCTGCTCTGGCTTCCATTATAGTATAGAACTTGGTATTGGAATGACTGCAAAATGGTTAATTTATTTAGGTGATAGTCCACTGCATTATAAATGGATGATCTTATCAATCATGTATACCCAGTCTATCCTTGCTTCTTTCATTTTGAAGCTAGCAATTACTTTCACATCTCAACTTCTACTTATATTATATCATAGCCACTGTAACTGATGATGATAGTAGGTGAAATTACTATAGCATCCTGAATTACCATGTATTTTGGTCTAGTATAAATGAAGGAAATGATATAAGATTATGAGACTCCTTTTCTAAGTATCAATATTGATGTATAGCTATATACCTATATAAATATCTACTATTCATATATGTATACATTATATATGTACGTGTAATTTAATATGTAATATATGTACATACATATGTATGAACATAATCATGAAATAAAATATTTGGTGTTGAAAGGATGATCAAGTCCAACCCCTTCATTTCAAAGACAAAGAATGAAAGCATAGAGATTATGCCCAGAATTACACCACCAGTAGGTATCTGAAACAGGATTTGAATCCATTTTTCCTGGCATCAAATCCAATGCTTTATGCACTATTCCACTATGTCTCTAATATCAATACAAAGAGTTTATTAAATACTTACTATGTACTAGGATCTGGGGATACAAAAATAAATAAATTAAAACAATCTTTGCCCTCAAGTATTCTGTATATGCAAAATCAAAAGATGTCACTTTTTTGTTTTGTTTTGTTTTGTTTTCTTTTCTTTTAGTGAGGCAATTGGGGTTAAGTGACTTGCCCAGGGTCACTCAGCTAGTAATTGTTAAGTGTCTGAGGCCAGATTTGAACTCAGGTACTCCTGACTCCAGGGCCCATGCTCTATTCGCTGCGCCACCTAGCTGCCCAAGATGTCACTTTTGATATTGGTTTATGGAAGGCCTCATGCAGGAGGAGATCATTCAACATGAATTTTGAAGGAAAATAAGTATTCCAAAAGTTGGAGAATGCTTATTTCAGGCATGGGAGAGAGTCTGTGCATAGGCACATGGGAGACAGAGTATCATGTGAAGAACAGCAACAGCAGCTTAGCTGGGTTATTAAGTCCAAGTGGCTAGTAATGTGGATTTGTAATAAGTCAGGAAAGGCAGCCTGGAGCCTGATTTGGAAAGTCTTTAAATGTCAAAAGGAGAGGTTTATTTATCAATCATACAAATGATAGATGGCCACTGGTGTTTGTTGAACAAGGAGAAAGATATCATCAAACCTGTACTTTCTGTTGCATGTGATTAAATAGGAGGTAGATAGATAGATAGATAGATAGATAGATAGATAGATAGATAGATAGATAGATAGATAAATGGATGGATGGATGAATAGATAGAAAGACAGATGGATATTTGGATATGTGTTTAAATATGTATATCATATATATTTGTAATATAATATAGATCATGTACATATATCTGGATGTATTTATAAGAGTTATGAATGCTTCTAAGTAGGGTTTACTAGAAAGAATTCTGGCTTTACAGTTAGAGATCATGGTTTCATATCCTGCTTTGATACTTAATATTTCAATGACTTTTAGTCAGGCAATCAGTCAACAAACATTTATTTAGAGCCTACTATATAGTATAAAGGATTTATTTTTTTCTTATCTTTTTTTTTTGGGGGGGGGGGTTGGAGTTGAGTGGCATGCCCAGGGTTGAGCAGTGGGTGAGTGTCTTGTGTCTGGGGCCAGATTTGGGCTCGGTTCCTTCTGGGTCTAGGGTGGCTGCTTTGTCCATTCTATCACCTAGCTGCCCCATGATGACATTGTTAGGGTAAAACTGAGGGGTAAGAGGATTTCACAGGGGGAGCAGGAAGGGGAGAGGTAGAATGGGGTGAAACCCCACATGAAAGAAACAGCAAAGGGCTTTTGGAGTATGGGGAGAGATGGAGGAGGAGTGGGGCAGTGAATGAGCCTTACACTCATCAGAATTGTCTCAAAGACCTTAATCTCATCAGAGTTGGTTCAAGAAGGGAATAACATACATACTCAATTGGGTGGAGTAATCTATCTAACCCTGCAGGAAAGTAGGAGGGAAAGGGGATAGGGAGGGAGGGGTAAAAGAAGGGAGGGCATATTGGGGGAGGAGACAGTCAGAAGCAAATCCCTTTGGAGGAGGGATAGGGTAAAAGAAGATAGATAATAAATTAAATATCATGGGGAAGGGAATAGGATAGAGGGAAATAGTTAATAGTAATTGTGAAAAAGAAAAGGAAAAAAAATTGGACAAAAATATTTATAGCAACTCCTCATGGTGGCTAAGAATTGGAAATTGAAGGAATTGCCATCAATTGGGGAATGACTAAAGAAGCTGTGGTATATAAGTATAATGGACTATTATTGTGCTATAAGAAATGACAAGCAGGATGATTTCAAATAAACCTGGAAAGACTTATATGAACTGAGAACTACAAAATTTACTGAGAACTGATTCCCCACCCAGTCCCCACTTTCCCAGACAAATGAATTGCCTGGGGCTGTCTTTGTCATTTCCAGACTCTTGATAGACTTCTGGACCTTCCCCCAAGTAACTTATCCCCTCCCAATGTTCCCCACCTTACTCCCCTGACTTTATGTTATTATTTTAAAAGGGTCCACCTATATTAAGTAGTTTCTATTCAGAGTCAGTAACTCCTATACTTGACTTAGGAGCAGTTCCATTATTCCTTTTGTCAAAGGTTCATTTACATTAATTAGCTTTTTGTCACTCTGGAGCAATCTTTTGGTTCCCTTTTTGTTTTGTTACCCCATAAAAACCCTGTCCTCTGTTCCCAACTTTGGGTATTCCTAGCTTTTGAGCTTTGTGATACCATGAGCTATAGTTCCTATGCCCTGATTAAAGACCTTATTTTCTCCTATATTGATTGTTTCCTTAATTTCCAGGTTAACATATGGGGGCTTATCCAGGATTTGAAGTTCTCCTGCTCAACTGAACCCCGTTTTTTATTTCAGACACTAGGTGCCAGCAGGAATCCATTGAGTTCCAGTCCAGACTCAAATTTGGTGGCTCGGTTTGGGTAAGAGTCTCTCAAATTCAGAACTCGTGTCTTTTTCGCTTCAGTTCCTAAAAAACTCTTTGATTGGGGGTCTGGCAAAACCCATGGGTACTCTGGGGTAAACTTCAACATGTCTACCAGAACGGATTGTTGCCAGTTATATGTTTTTGAAGTATGGACCAATTTCTTGCAAATACTTGAAAACCTGGCAAATTTTGACTAAGGATGTCCCACAAAATTTTTGGCCTAAATGGAGTTCCTTTGACCACAAGAAAATTGACTTTTTGAAATCTAAACTTGATTTGGCCAGCCTTAAGATAAAAAGTCCTGAATGGGACGCATTTTTTCAATGGCATTTTGAATCAACTAGGCAAGTATCTGAACTCTCTTTTCTTCTAGAAAATACCCAAGGGTTCAAACCTAGGGAGAATGAGAATAGGATTTGTGTTCCCCAAAAACAGATCTCTGAGTTAACAAAGGAATTAGAGCAGCCTGAAAGTCAGACTGAGGAGAATAAGATTGGTGTCCTTCAGGAGGACATATCAAAATTAAGAGAAGAAAAAACACAGACTAAAATTCAGGTTGAAATTCTTTCTAAAGAAGTAAAAGACATTAAAGAGGCCCTGAAAGGTACTCTTGAGAAACCAACGTCTTTGGGAGATCTCAATTCTTCCCCCAACTCATCTGAGGTTCCTCTGCCCCATTTTCCATTTTAGCAGAGGGCACTAAAACATTTCAGGCATCTTTTACCTGTTGGATCAAGGCTGAACTACAAGCCATGGTCAAGGAATTTCCTAAGGCCCATGAAAATCATATAGATTTTGCTTGGGAATTTGAAATTACACTCTCTACTTATCAACCTGGCCTCTCCAGTCTTTATCAGCTTGCTCAATCTCTCTTAGGCCCTGGAGAAGCTACCCACTGGTTTCACACAGCTCATTGGGATAATCCCATTGATCACTTAAGCCGAGTATCTAATGAAAAAGTAGGATCTGATGTGCAACTCCAGGAAGCATGAAAAATTGGGAAGACTTTATTAGAGGCGATCCCTAAGGCTTTCCCCAGACCTAAAGATTGGAAGAAAATCCAGTCCTGCACCCAAAATATAGGAGAGTCGGTTTTTGATTTTTATAATAGATTTTTGTCTACTGTTCAAGCTAACTCTGGTATCTCCCCAAATGTGCCGGACATTTTGGTCACTTTTAACTCTTTTTATGTAGCTGGATTAAACAAGCCCCTCAAAGACTTAATCAAAAGAGGAAAGTTAGACTGGAATATAACCCCTACTTCTTATCTTGTTTATTTAGCTAGTAAGTACCAGCAAACTCTAGCAGAAAAGGAAAAAGAAATAGTAGAGAAAAATAGGAGAGACAGATCATGAACCTTCAATTAAAACAGCTAAAACAATGAACTTTCTTTCCTTCTGCCTCGGATTCCTGGGGTGATAAAGTGTGTTTTTATTGCAAAAAACCAGGGCACTGGAGGAAAGATTGTTCTAAACTGCAGAAACAGAGATCATTTTCCTTTGATGAGATGCTTTCAAAAAAAACAAAGAACCACATGTTCTGCCTCAAATTGATGGGGCTCCAAGGGCAAAGAGGGGGTTTATATGGTGGTATCTACGTCTCCTTTGGGTTTCACTCATATGATGGTATCTTCTCATCCCATTGAAATTCTCATAGATACTGGCACCAAAATGTTTGTATTAAACCCCACTGCTTTTTCTCACCCCCTCCCTCAGAGTTCTAAAAAGGTTTCAATAGTGGGGATCTCTAATCATGAACAGTCTGTTTATGTTTCTCACCCTTTACCTTTCACTATTGGAGATGTGTCAGGAACTCATCCTTTTCTTCTCTCACTAGATGCACCTTTACATCTTCTAGGTTGGGATTTTCTACAGGTATACAGAGCCATGATTGAATTCTCTCCCCAAAATGACACCCAACTCTCTCTCTCTCTTCCTGAAAACCACCCTACTTTCCCCCTTATCCTGACAGCTCCTGTCTGTGTCGGCTCTTCACCACCTTTGGATGAAGTCCCATCTTCCCTTTTGGGCAACTAACCCTTCTGATATCTGAAACATTCTTAGTGCCTCTCCAATTTAGATTCAACTTGATCCCTCTAAACCTCTTCCTTGAATCTCACAGTATCCCCTCTCCAGAGAGGCAATGGAGGGAATTAAACTGATCATTAAGGAATATTTAACCTCTGGACTTTTAGTTCCTTGCACTAGCCCCTGTAATTCCCCAATTTGACACATTTGGAAGCCTGGTGGGAGAGAATGGCAGCTAGTCCAAGACTAAAGCCCTAAAGTACCTGTAGTTCCTAATCCATATACACTCCTAAGCCTCATTCCTTATGATTCCACTGTTTTTACTGTAATTGACTTGTGTAGTGCATTTTTTAGTGTGCCCCTAGATGTGATTAGCCAGTTTCTTTTTACCTTTACCTGGGAGGGCCAGCAGTATACATGGACTGTACTACCTCAGGGCTACACTGAAAGTGCCTCCTACTTCTCACAAATTTTAAAAGCAGACCTTGTTGACATTAAGTTTCCTATAGGCTCCACCCTCTACAGTATGTAGGTGAGTTATTCCTTTGCTCCCTGGATCTCCAATTTTCAAAAGCTGACTCCATTTTTTCTTACCTCATACCATAAAGTATCTTGCTCTCAGGTTTTAAGTTTTTAGGACATCTGATATTAGCCAATAGTCTCTGTCCTGAAGGATTAGAGATTTCTCTACTATCCAAAACTGAGATAGAAAGCCTGGATTATTCTTGGTACATTGATGGTTCCTGTCTCAAATGATGCTGGGTATGCTGTCACCAACACAGAAGGGGTCATTGACTCCTTCCTTTGGCTCTTCAGCACAATAGGCTGAATTTGAAGCCCTGACTTGAGATTGTGAATTAGCAAAAGGAAAACTAGAGAATATTTTTACACAGATAGCAGGTATGTGTTGGGGATTTCAGGATGTTATGGAAATATAAAAGGTTCCTGATGTCCTCTGGCAGTCCTACATATCTAGAGATTGTTTGACTCCCTTTTTTTGCTAGCAGTAGTGATTGTTAAAATGCCAGGACACTCCCATGAAGATTCTCCCCATGACGGAGTTAATGCCCTTGCTGACCTGCATGCCAAGCAGGTTGCTCAAAAAACCCCACTCCCTATTAGTCTATCTTCCATTACATCCCCTGGACCTGGCCCCAAGTAAATATTGACCCCAGTAAAGCTTGCTGTAGTCCAAAGGACCATGTCCAATCCCATCCAAGACAGGCTAAGACTAGAAGAATGTAAAAAAAAAATAAGGATAAAACTCTGGGCTCTGTAATAGGTCAAATAGGTGCCAAATCCTCCCTAACTCTTTCCATTGAGCTATGATGGAATACCTTCACACTTTAATGTTACTGGAGTCCTGACAAACTGCTTAGTTTGGGCTGCAAATATTGGTGGTAAAATTGACATGAGCTGCATATGACATTTATCGACAATGTGTCTTAAATATAATGTAAGCAAGGCCATCAAACTTACCCCTAGGAAATTCCCTTACCCCTTTTGGTAAACATTCTCTTTCACCTTTTGAAATCATCTCTGGGTGTCCTATGCCTCCCTCTCCATTAAGGTCTCCCTTCTGTCCTATTGTAAAGGACTCACCCAAACTCTTCATCATCTTAATCATCTTGTCTCTCAGTCATCTTCTAGAGGCTCAATCTTAATTCAGTCTAACCTACAGTTGGAACCTGGAGACTGGGTCTATTGGAAAAGGATCCCCTACCAAATGCTGCTGACTAACCCCTTGGCTGAAAGAATTAACAGCTGGATCCACTTATCACATCTGAAGAAGACTCTGAGCCCTGAATAGATGGCCAGAGACACTACCAACAACAGCAAGCTTCACCTGACCAGGAAAAAGAATCAGAGGACATCTGTGTAGACTACTTAGTTCCAAGATGTCTGGACATGGCCTGAGAATCCTGTTTCATGCCCCAACACTATTTCTGGTCATCAATGAATTCCAGAATTCATCTTGACCAAGAGGAGGGAATGAGAACTACAAAATTTACTGAGAACTGATTTGCCACCCAGTCCCCTCTTTCCCAGACAAATGAATTGCCTGGGGCTGACAGTCTTTGTCATTTCCAGACTCTTGATAGACTTATGGACCTCCCTCCAAGTAACTTATCCCCTCCCAGTGTCCCCCACCTTACTCCCCGGACTTTATACTATTATTTAAAAAGGGTCCACCTACATTAAGTAGCTTCTATTCAGAGTCAGTAACTCCTATACTTAACTTAGGAGCAGTTCTATTATTATTTTTTTTGTTGTTAAAGGTTCATTTACATTAAATAGCTATATGTCACTCCGGAACAATATTTTGGTTTCCTTTTGGTTCTGTTACCCCATAAAAACCCTGTCTTCTGTTCCCATCTTTGGGTATTCCTAGCTTCCAAGCTTTGAGATACCATGAGCCCCAATTAAAGACCTTATTTTCTCCTATATTGATTGTTTCCTTAATTTCCAGGTTAACAGAACTAATGTATAGTGAAGTGAGCAGAACTAGGAGAACATTGTACAAAGTGACAGCCTTATTGTTTTTGAGCAATTTTGAATGACTTAACTACTCTCAGCAATACAATGATCCAAGACAATCCCAAAGGACTAATGATGAAGCATACTATCCACCTCCAGAGAAACAACAAATATTTATTGAACACAGACTGAAGCATGCTGTTTTGCTTTCTTTTTTTTTACTTGAGTCTTTTTATATAAAATGACTTACATGCTAATGTTTTACATAATTGCACATGTATAATGTATATCTGATTGCTTACCAGTTCAAAGAGGTGGGAGGGGAGGGAGAGAGGGAATGAGAGAGGGATATAATTTGGAACTCAAAACCTTAAATAAATGTCACTGTGAAACCTCAAAAGAAAAGTGTACTACCTACCAGGTATTGTGTAATTTGTGTCTGATTCCTTTTGATAAAATGAGAGGGTTGGACTAGATTTTCTCTAAGGTTCTTTTTACCTCTAAATCTATTACATTAAGGAATTACTGGATTTGGGGAAAAGTCATAAACATCTGTATGAGACATTCAAAACAATTAAAATAGTTATCTTTCTCCCCATCTGTATCTTCTCCCTACATTGCCCCCCCTTTTTTTCTTCTTTTTCTTATTTTGAAAAAAAATTAAACTTCTAGACCAAAGAGAATGGTCTATACTGTCGAATAATTGGCAGGAATTTGTCTGTTCTTCAACTGCTCTTCTCTGCCTGTGGCAGAGATCATGCTTGGAGATTCAAAGCCCAGGAGGGTACATTCTTCAAGTAACAATGAAAGCAATTGTGAAAAGTCTTTTATCTTTTTGCATAGAAAGGAGAAATTTTTAATTCTATTTCATATATAAAGCTTTAAAAGATACTTTATAGAAAAAAATCTTTGCTGATAGAAATTGGCTGAATATTCTAATGAAAAAAAATCTCAAATGGAAGAAACAAGAAAGAGTGTAGGGCAGCTAGGTGACACAGTGGATAAAGAACTGGAACTGGATTCAGGAGGACTGGGGTTCAAATCTGATTTCAGACACTTGACATTTACTAGCTGTGTGACTCTGGGCAATTCACTTAACCCTCATTGCCCTGCCCCAAAAAAAGAGAGAAAGAAAGAATATAAAGAAAGCATTATAGACAGAAAACTGAAGTCAGGGGGCCTGGGTTAGAATCCCAACCCTGACACTGAAGTTGCATGATCAAAAATGACTCCGTTAATTTCTCAGAATCCCACCTATAGCAAAGGGATAATAATAATTATAGGATCTGTCCCATGGGACTATTTTGAGACAAGTGCTTTGTAAACCTTAAAATGTTTTATAAATCATCAGTGCCATTATTAATAATGCAATAAAGTGTAGATTATTAAAGAGTAGTCAAAGCAAATTAGTTTTAGGCTATTTGAGAGATTTTAGTGCTCAAGGCAAAATTCCCATTTTCTGTGTATAGTTTCTATTAATACTCATACAAACATGCTTATACATATAGAGTGCATGGGTCCCAATAAATTCTGATTCCTTAAAACTTTGGAAGCTAGGCACTTGGTTCAATGAGGCTCAAACTCATTTTAAACTCTGGTTTGAAAACTGTTTGCAAAACCTGTGGCATATCTTTTTTCATATCTTCAGTGATGAAAAACTATTGTTAAATAATTCAAGATCTATTATGATTTTGAAACATAGACTGCCCCCACTTACTACCTTAATTAGATGTTCTCATGAATGGATGAATAATGATATATATATTTTTAAATCATATGCTGGTCAAACTTCTAGGGCTCAGTTTCTCTGCACTGAGCTAGATTGGTCCTCAAATGACAGATTCATAGTTCTTAATTTAGGCTGTTACTGAAGGTGTTCTAGACAGGTTGGGACCTACCAAAGTTTATTCTTTGCAGGTATATTCTTCATTTGTCCCAAATCACCTGCATATCATGGTGTCTTAGTAAGGTATTAATAATATTAAAATTATTAGGAATATCAAATTTACAATTTTGATCTCCATCATTTCTGGGTTAGATTGCATTTGATAAATAAGTTAACTGGTGAGTGAGGTAAATAATCAAAATTATTAGTATTTTTCTCAAAGGCTAGATATTAACATTTTATAATCAATAAACAAAAATCTCTTCACCATCTACAATATGTAAGGCATTGTTTTGGTAACTGTGGATAAAAAGATAGAGATAAACCTGTTCCTGATGTTGAGGAGTGTGGGGACCAATTTTTAATTGGGGAGTGCTAGCTAAGCGGCTCGCCGCAATATTGGGGCAAGGAAGGAGACTGGCAGCCTCCCTCAAAACAAAACAGGATTTATTTTAACAAGAATGAATTAAAAAAAAACAACACAAACAGGATAAGTAGGATCAAGGGAAAGGAAATAAAATGGGGAAAGGGAAATTATACAACCTGAAAAAATACCACGAACCAGGAATTCAACTGAGAATACACAGCTCTGCTCCTGTTGCCTTCCAGCTTCCAGCTACAATGGCGACTCCTCCCTGTTCCCTAAAACCTCACACAGCCCCCAAACAATTGTCTGGCTGCTATGACAGTCACATGCCTGCCCTCACTAGGCTTCCAATCGTTATAATTTTGCCAGGCCCATGTAGACATTGGTGAGTGGTGATGATGTGAGGTGCCAGCGCCATGATAACAGCTACAACCAGTGGGTGGAGCACCGTGCAGTTTGCGGAGCCCAAGGCCAGTGCGCACCGAGGCATAAAAACCTCAAATAAAAAATAATTCTTTACAGGAGCTTATAATATTCTTTCTATTGCTAGATTTTTGTTGTTATTGTTTGTTCTTCATTCTCAAAGAGGACCATGACATTGGAAGGTGATGCCATGACTTGTAGTGAATTGAATTTAAGTGAGGGAGAGCTATGCAAAATCACCAACTTCACTCTCTCCTCCAGAACCACATCTGGGTCCAGTGGCAAGATATATATCAGGAGAACTAGAGATGGCCCCAGATGTTTAAGGCAATTGGGGCTAAGTGACTTGCCCAGGGTCACACAGCTGGTAAGTGTCTGAGGTGAGATTTGAATCACGTCCTCTTTACTCCAGAGCCAGTGCTATATCCACTGCACCACCTAGCTGCCCCATCAATATCTATATATCTATGTGTAGATGTATAAGTATACAGATAGTTTGATAGATAAATAGATAGATAAACTGTATATATATATATATATATATGTATTAATATCTGTATTTATATATAAAATTAACATTGAGATTGATTTTCTTTTTTTTGTCCATAAACTTGACAGCAATTCTTCTCCTCATGGCCATTTTCCTATTTTGTGGGAGAGGATATGCCAATTTCAGGTGTTGGTCAAAAGAACCTAGGGAATTAATCATAAGCAAATTCCCATTGTATTATAACCAAAGTCACATTTCCAATTTATTTCAGAAACCCATTGACAAAAAAATGGACTCTGTGTAATTCAAGATTCTAAATGTAGATTCTAATCTGTTCCCCCAGTTTTGGGGAAAACTGACTAAAATCATTGATAAAATGAGTTTAGGTTTTTAAGGGTTTATTGAAAAATAGAAAGAGAAAGATTGAGAACAGAATTTCAACAGCCTGGCATTCCTATCTTTCCTCAAATTTTCCACCACCATCAAGTCTGGAACCCAAAAGAGAGAGAGCTCTCCGAGCAGGCCCTCTTTCCTCCTTCCTGTCTCCTCCCAGAAAATAGGAGGCTCCTCAAGTTGATTGACTGGTAGCCTTGATAGACAACACCCATGAGCAAACGTCACTTCCTGACGCCAAGGAAAAGCCACATGGCCCTGCCTTCTGAGGCATTCTCCTCATGGTGGAGCCCTCCCACAGTAAGTCTCTAGCAGATGGCATCATTCCAATCATCACAATTCCATCCATCTCCACCCCTGGATTCTTTGAATTTATTTTTAATATTTATTTTATTCTTAAGTTATGAAATAAAACTATTTCTATAACATAAAATGAAAAAAAAATTATATAATGAAACTACAAATCTACTATATACAACTTGCTATTCCTTTTAAATATATAATAAAGTTATCATATTACTTTTTTTTCAATTTTTATTCCCTCCCACCCCAACTTAAACATTAGATAGAAAGTGTGTGTATACATATACATACACACATATGTGAAAACATTCTATACACCTATCAATTCTTTCCCTGGATGCAAAATTTATCTTCCTTCATATGCCATTTGAAGTTAATTTAGTTATTTATAATAGTTAAAATGACTTTGCCACTCAAAGTTGCTCTTAAACATTAAAAAGTCCTCCTTTTCTTTTTCCCTGTATGATGCTTTTTCCAACTATGACTCCCTCCCTCTACCAAGTTCCTAATCACACTTCTACTGCTTCCTTATTTGCTAACCAGCAAAAATACATTTCCTGAGATTGTGAAGGTCAAAACAGTTTGTGAAAAAGTATTTTCACATTTTATTCTTCTCTAATCTAACTAGAAATGGAAAACACTGATCTAAATGAACCCCAGTGCCAGTGAATCTCCTTTGTTATCTTTTATTTGATCCTTTACTGGCTTCTCTGAGATTGTAATTGAATGGTCCTAAAGTGGCTGGCAGTATGGTGCATAATGGAAGGGATGCTTGATTTATAGTCTTAGGACCTGAATTCAAATCAACTCTGCTTCATATTTCCTTTGTGATGTTTTGCAACTCATTACTTCTCTAGGTCTGTAATCTCTTTTATAAAATGGAACAGAAGACATCAAAGTTTCTTTCCAGCTCTAAGTCTATTACTGTTAGCCTGAATTCCTTTTCTATCCTCCTACCCATTATTCCACCTAGAATTGTTACCTGTTTTTACAGATTATATGCTTTTTTTAGGTGGAAGTAGTATTACTTCTCAAAATCCCACATGGCTCTATTAATCTAAGATTCCTGAAACTGACTCTGAAAGCAATCTCAAAAGGATAAATTCCAAAACTAATTTGAACAATGGCAACATCTTTAGAATAACTGTATAGCCTTGCAACATAACAATTTTAGAAGATCATGTATATTTAATAGAAAATAATAAATTAGTTTTAAAATGTTGGTAAAAATGGTAAAAAATGATAAAAATGCTTTTATATTTTTATATGTACATGCTGAAAATGAAATCAAACTGCAAATGATGCTAATATCAACAGCAGAGGAAATGTTAGCTAATATAGGAATTAGGTTTCTATTTTCACATTTATTCCAAATGGTGATGTACAGTATATGCATGTTCTCATCACTCCCTCAATACAGTAACATGAATATTTATTAAGCTTTATTCATTGCTTTGAAAAGCATAACTTTTTTTTGTGTTTTTTTTTTGGTGGGACAATGGGGGCTAAGTGACTTACCCAGGGTCACACAGCTAGTAAGTGTCAAGTGTCTGAGGCTGGATTTGAACTCAGGTACTCCTGAATCTGGGGCCGGTGCTTAATCCACTGCGCTACCTAGCCACCCCCTGAAAAGTATAACTTTTGATATTTAAAATCTTAATTCTTCAAAAGATATCTTTCTTTACTAAATATTAAAATCATAGTTACATGCCTCAGCATGTTGTGGATGTAACCATGATCCTAAAAGGGCATGGTATAACTACACAGATTCTACCTTAACCTATCACTGTGGGAAAGGCTTGGAACATAAAATTAGTGATGAATAGTTACCTTAAAAGCATAGTAGTCAATTTAGGAGAGTTTTCACCATAAAGTTGGTTGCCGACTAATGAGTATTTTTTTTTTTTTTGCTATGGTAACTAATGAAAATATTTGCTGAGGCACAGAGAATTTGCAACTTATGCCAATGATTATGAAATATCTTAAATATTTACCAAAGAACAAAGAGGAAAAAATTGAGGAACATGTAATAACTGTCTTCAATGATTTGAAAAGATATCACCAGGTAATTATTTTCACTTTTACTTTTGTCCTAAGAAGAAAGAACTTGAAGCAATGGAAAGGATATTGCAACTTTAGAATTTATATATTTTGATAACACTACTATTTATTTAAAACATATTATATTAATCACAATTGTATAAAAGTAGAAGGGAATCCTAAGGAGATATAGAATTTTATTAAAACTTCAGGGTCTTTAAGGAAAAGTTGGATAATAAGTAAATTTAGGGATATATCGTGAAGGGCATTTTTAGTTAAGCTTGAGTGAGTTTCTTTTTTAAATTTTGGGTCCCAAATTATCTCCCTCCCTCCTTTGCATCAGTTCATATAGGTTTTGCCATTGTTATTCTGAAACCAACCCCATGTCAATTCTTATAGCACAATGATATTCCAATAAAATCATATGACACAACTTGTTTAGCCATTCCCCAATTAAAAAAGCTTCCCCTCAACATTTTTTAACCTTTGTCACTAAAAAGGAGCTGCTATAAATTATGTGATACCTTTTTCTTTTATTAGTAGTTATATTATTGCTGATTCAATTTTATAGCCCTTTGAGCTATATAGTTCCAAATTGTTCTCCAAAATATTGTACCAATTCATTACTCCACCAAAAGTTCATTAGTGTCCTAGATTCCCTTATCCCCTGTAGCATTTTTAGTTTCTGATAGGTGTGAGTTGGTACCTCAGAGTACTTTTTATTTGCATGTCTCTAATCAATATTGATTTAGATCATTTTTTCTTACATCTATAGATAGCTTTGCTTCCATCTACTGAAAGCTACTCACAGCTTTATTTGTCAATTGAGGAATGGCTTTTATTCTTACAAATTTGAATCAAGTATCTATATATTTGAGAAATAAGGTCTTTATCACCGACACTTTTGCTATAAATTTTTTGATGTTACTTAGTTGTCTATTGTAAATTTTGGCAAAATGTTGTTTCCCTAATTATATCTCTTAATTATGTCTATTTTTACTTTTGTTTTGTTTGACATTATGATTTCTATCTCTGCCTTTTTTTTTAAACTTCTGCTGAAGCATAATAGATTCTGCTCCTGCTCTTTATTTAAACACTGTATATATCTTTCTGTTCCATGTGGGTCTCTTGCGAACAACATATTGTTTGATGGCAGATTCTAAGTCATTCTGCTTCCATTTTGCGACTTGACTCATCTTATTAACATCCACACTTATGATTATTAACTTTGTACTTATCTCCATACTTTTTCTTATGTGTGTTTTTCCTCTTCTTTTATCCTATTCCTGCTTAAAATGTTACTTTGTTTCTAATCATTGCCTTCCTTAAACTGTGATCCCTTTTATCAAGCCCCTCTTCTTCCCATCTTATTTCCCTTTTGGTTAAGTGTGATTACTATACACAACTGACTGTGTATATGTATGCATGCATGCATACATGTATATATACACATGTGTGAATGCATGCATGCATGTATATATATTTTTCTTCTTTGAATTGATTATGATGGAAAGAGGCTCAAACATAGCTGCCACCCACGTAGCTTCCATTATCACCTTCATAGTAAAATCTCTTCTTTGCAAGCCTCTTTTATGCATGAAAAATTTCCTCATTCTGTTTCTTCCTTCCCCCTTTTTCCAGTGCATTCCTGTTTCTCATGCATTTATTTATTTATTTGTTTGTTTTTACTTTTGGAGATCATTCCAACATTATTGACTCACATCCATGGCCTGTGTTTATATAAACTCCTTATAATTGTCCTAATAATGAAAATGTTCTTATGACTTATGTGAATCATATTCCCATACAGGAATATAAACAGCTTAACATTATTGAGTACATTGTGATTTCTCTTTCATGTTTACCCTATTTATGCTTTTCTTGAGTCTTCTGCTTGAATGTCAATTTTTCTCTTCAGCTCTTGTCTTTTCATTAGGAATCTTTGAAAGCATTCTATTTCTTTAAATGTCCATTTTCCTAATGAAGGATTATAATCAGTTTTGCTGAATAGAGCAAATAGGTCTCTTCTGTTCTGGAATATAATATTTCAAAATCTCCACTCATTTAATGTGGAAGTTGATAAATGTTATGTGATCCTGACTGTCGTTCCATGATATTTGAATTGTTCAATTGTTCATTTCTGGCTAATTGCATTTTTTTTCCCCTTGACCTGAGAACTCTGAAATTTGGCTATACTATTCCTGGGAGTTTTCATTTAGGGATTCCTTTCAGGAGGTGATTGGTGAAACATATTAATTTCTATTTTACCCTCTGGATCTACAATTTCCCTTTACAATTTTTTTTAATATGAGGTCTATGTTCTTCTTTATCATGACTTTATGATAGTCCAATAATTCTTAAATTATCTCTCTTCAATATATTTCCAGCTTATTTGTTTTCCTATGAAATGTTTCACATTTTATTTTCTTATTCTTTTGGCTTTGTTTTATTGTTCCTTGATGTGTAATTGAATCAATAGCTTCTAGTTGCCTAATTCTAATTTTTAAGAAATTATTTTCTTCAGTGAGCTTTTTTTTTTCATTTGGGCAGTTATGGTTTTTAAAGACTTCTTTTCTTTAGTGAATTATTACATCTCATTTACCATTAAACCAACTTTATTTTAAAGTATTTTAAAATAAAATATTTTGTGCAGTTTTTATTAATCTGTTAGTTCTCTTTTCATAATTTTCTAGTATCACTCTCATTTCTTTTCTTATTTTTTTTTCCTCTACCACTGTTTTTTCTTTAACACTTCCAGGAATTCTCCTTAGGCTCATCTCCAATAAGCATTTTCTTTGAGGCTTTGGTTGTAGCTGTTGTCATCTTTTTTTTTCTTCTTCTTAGTTTATGACTTTATCTTCCCTGCAACTGTACTATATCTTTATAGTCAGGTTCTTGTTTGTTGCTTGCTTATTCATTTTTTCAGCCAATTCCTTGACTTTGAATTTTATGTTAAAATTTGGTTCTGTTGACTTTGGAGTAAGAAGACACTCACTGAAACTTCATATTTTTTCATGTTGCCATTTTCTGAGTTACTTCTGGGAGTCTGAAAGTTTTTGGTGCTTCTAAGGTGTTATGATAGGAGAAGTGTGGTTATTCTTCTCCCCTGCAACCACAAGTATTAGCACTTCTCTCAGCCTGAGAACTGTGACCAGGGTCCCTGCTCACCTGTAACTGAAAATAATCTATCCTCCTACCTTTGAAACTGTGACACAGAAGAGCATAAGAGCAAGAGAGTTGCCTATCAGTGGCAGCTACAAGCAGTGTCAACAAAATGACCCCTGTAATCTCTTTCTAATCAGACTTCTGACCTGCTTACTGTCTCTTGGCTGAGAGGCCTGGAAACTGATGCTGGTATTGCAGCTGGTGTTGCTACCTCTTTGTGTGTGTTTAAAACATTTTACATATATTAAACTCATTTGATCCTTTGGGGGAGGTAATATTATTATCCTCATTTAACAGATGAGAACACTGAGGCACAGAAACGTAAAATGACATTCACAATCATGTGGCTAATATTTCACTGAGGCATGATTCAAACTCAAGTTTTTCTAACTTCAGGTCTAGCCTTTATGCATTTCTCTACATGACTGCTTCTAATATTAAAAGAGAATAACAGAAAGGATAAAAGGTGCTAGGAATTCAAGTTTGGTTTCCATTCTATGTGTATTATTACCAGGTCCACCAAACAAGCAAAGCAAACTATTTTTATGATGACTTCTCTAGAATACTTGTGATATCAAATAAGTTAGTCTCCCATTTCTGACTCCTATTTCTTTTATATTGGAAAATGCTCATTCTGTATGGAAATAAAAATGTTGGAGCCATGTAAGTCCAGATTTTAGAATAATATGAGTTATAGACTTAAGCAAAGTTTAGTTCTGATCCAGTTATTGCTAAGGAATAAAAATAATTCTGACCTTTTTCTGGAAAAAAAAAACTATGACTGATTCATCTCTTGTTTTTTGAAGTTTTCTTATACTCTTTTAAGATTAAGCTCATAAGACAGTGCTCTTTCATTTTTCCCTTTTCTTCTCTAAGGATCCAAGGTCAACAAACTTTTTAAAAGGAGCTTATTATTTGTGAGGCATTGCTTTACATGCTGGGAATACAAATAGAAAAATACTGTATGTCCTCAAGGATTTTATATTTTAATATAGGAAGATGACATGTAAAAGGAATCTGAGGTAGCAGAACATGGGTATGATTGAGAAAATATGAAGATGCAGGAACAGATCCTGATGGGGTCTGGTAAAGATGGAAAAAAGTCATGGGCACTTCCTTAAAATGGATCTTCTTTGGGGGACATACCCAACTGAAGGAAGGGGCCACAGATAAGTAATGTATGTCTAGTGTGAGAAGTACTAGGGTGGGCTGAATTTACAGGGTTCTTTTGTAATCTAATGGTTATACTTATAGCAGAAACTATGGTCATACTTCATCATGTATGCATGTTGAATTACATCAAAACAGATGCTTTATGTTATGGTGTAAATAATGTAAGGAAGACTAACAAGACATATGTCTTTTTTCATGTAATAGTACCAAATTAGTTAATATGAATATCTTTAGACCTCAAATTTCCTACCAATAAAATGAGGAAAATAATCATATTGTCCATTCCTCTACTAAAGAGGCTTTTAATGGAATAGAACTAATGTCTTTTTCCTTTGTTTTCGAAAGATCATCCTCCTCCAAATCATTGTGACAACATGCATTAAAGGTTTGACTCAGTAAATTAATGGGATAGGAGTGAACAATAATGGTACATGGAAATAGACTTAAAGCCTATTGTATGATAATTGATGGATCCTGTTAGTATCGTATTCCTATGCATTTTAATTACTTTTATAAATCTTTTTTGTTTAAAATACTTTTATTAGACATTAATTGACTAAAAGAATTACTTTAATTAACTCTACTAGGTTTTTTTCTTGCTCTTTATAGAAAATTTTATCCTTTCTTTAACCATTGGGGGGAAGAGAAAGAAGTAATTTCTGTCCCCCAATTAACAAGTTGATAAATTTCTTTAAATAAAAAGATAACTTTTGTAAAAAATACTTTCCCCACACCCCCTAAAGAAATGTGATATTTGTTTTCATTAGTTAGAATAGTCATTCTGGGCCATGTAAAATGACATGCTGCATTAGTGAGTTCCTAGTCAAATAATATTCTAATAATAGCTCAATAACATTCTAATCATGAGGTACACATGTGTTTAAGAGAGGAGAGAGATATATAAAGACAAAGACAGATAGTGGGAGGGAGAGGAAGAGCAGGAGGGAAAAAATAATGTATAGACTTAGTAGTTTCCCAGAGACAATAAAGGATAATAAGAGGAACAAGTAGATGTATAATTCAACTACTGATTTATATTGACATATGATAGGGTTCAAGATAAAGGGACAATGTTTATAGCTATTGAATGCAACTTCTCCAGTGGGAACTTAGTGAAATATTGTTCAATAAAAACAAACGGAGATTAGGCAGAATCTGACAATGGAGTTTCCTAGTGCCATTACTTCCTGTCTCTCTCTCAAAAAATTACTTGTCATTGAAGAGTTGGTGTTGGTCAATTTGGCTGTCCAAAGTTTCCCTAGTTTTCTAGGTTGGAGTTTGAGCCAAGAGAAATTTGATACCTAGGTCCTTCAGACCACAGATATATCTGAATCCTGAAATATTAAAATGAAGGAGGGAAGCAAAGCTTCAAAGGAACCACTCTCATGACTTCTAAGAAATGCAATAAATAATAATAATGACAATAATAATATCTTTTGTAGTAATAATATTAATTCTATTTATATATTGCTTTACTATTTCCAAAGTACTGTCTAGGCTATTTTATTTGATCCTCACAAAACCCCTAAAAATTAGACATTATTATTATCATCCTCATTTTGCAAATGAAGATACTGAGACTGAGTTTAATTGGCCTGTCCAGGATCAAAAAGCTAGTAAATGTCTGAGGTGGAATATAACTTAAGGTCTTTCATACTTTAAATCTAGTCCTTTGTACCTCTGCCACCTAGCTGCCTACATAATGTTTTACTGGTTACAGAGCTCTAGATCTGTTGTCAGTGGTCCTAATTTCAAATGTCAAAACTCATCTCCGTCATTTATCTGTGTCACTTAGGGTATTTAATTTTAAACTTTATTTTTCTCGGTCTCTTCACCTCTAAAATTGGATGGTTGCATTATTTATCAACTCCATGAACAATAAAGCTCAATATCTGGAATTTTATTCTGATGCCCAAAATGGCCTTACATGGTAGAAAGCAATATAAGTGTGAGGTAATCAGGTATAGGCACACAGTCTTTTGTATTTCCCTAATGGGTACATGCTACCTAAACAAAATTGGTAAAATCTGGCTTTTCTTTATACATGTTTTTGTTAGATCAACACATTATAATTTAAGGTTCAAATAGCGAAATCTACCACATGTTTAAGATGGACTCCTGCATTCTAGTCACCTAATAAGAACTGTGGCTTGTTCTAAGTAAGAACTCAAATATTGAAGAGTTCATTAAACACCATGTCAGTAGCTGTCCACCTGGAGAAATAAAATCAATTCTCTGTTGCTGACTGGCACAGCTTGTTCCTTCCATGGACAATCCCTCCCTTATGATATGACCAGTGAAGATATAGACCTATTCTAAATTATGACTAAGGACCTAATAGTAACAGCTGAGTTTAGTTTGATAGAAACATGATGGTAAAGCTGAAAAATGGCACAATGCTTCAAGAAATGTGGCAAATTCAATTACTTTTATATCCACAATACCTTATACATGAAAAAATAAGGAAATTATATTTTATTTTATTTATTGATTATTCTCATTTTAAGTTAGAAATAAAAAATGAAATGTAAATTCATATTTCATCATTCACCTACCAGCCTTTTGTCTTACTGTAACTTCATCTGTACTCTCAGTGACCCATGGGACAAATACAAAATGTTATTAGTCCTTGTTAAAGAAAGAAGCTGCAATTTTTGCCAATATTTCCCTTTGACAGGGGTATGTTTGAAATCTTACTGTATGTTTTTTTTTTTATAAGGCTGCTCAGGAGAAGAGTGCTTAACATATATGTATGACATATTAGATTTAAATGACAATGATATAATATTAGCTATTTTGATGTTTGATCATATAAGAATAGCTAATTGTCAATAGAGACTTAAGTCTGAATAATCAATCAGTTTTGCTAAGGTAACTTCACATAGAAACTTAGAAAAAAATATTTTTTTCTGAATGTTTTCTTAATATCCCAAATTTAAGAAAAGTCATTTATTATTTAATACTGCCTTCTGTCAACTGATGGGATACTTTATTTCTATTTAAATTGTCACCTCCATTCCTTGAGAGCACAAGACCAAGAACTGAATATTGCTTGCAGCAAATGTTTTTCATAACCTTTCATCAGCCGAACATAGAGCAGATGTAATCTGATATTGTTTTAGCCAAAAGAAGTAATATCTTAAAATTTCAAGAACATGTCCCTGTGGGCTAAAGGGATTTCTTCATTATCTGGGAAAAAAAAATTTCAAATGTGACTTTTGTGAGTAACTACATTGATTCCCTATTTAAAATGAATTCAGGTTTATGAAGGAAAAATAAGCAAAACTTCTTAAAATAAGCTCATTATGGAATAGTTCTCTATGAGATTCAGCTTAACTAGATGAAAGCTTATTTTCCCCTTTGACATTATGAATAAAGCAAATTTATTGTGGTCTTGGTCAAACTAGTGCTTCTGAAGCAGAGTCCAGTGATTCAAAAGGTATTCAATGCAACCTCCCAAATAAAAGAGGACAACATTTCTAGTTCATCAATAATGCTAATCAACATCAGTGTATTTTTAACAACCCATAAAGAACAAGACCTATAGCATAAAAGAGACCAGCAGACACATGTTAGTAAGAAATGATAAAAGAGTAGAAGCAGTATAATTGATCACTTCCAAGAAAAAAATATCTTCCTAATTATGTAAGTAGAAAATGTCTATAACATCTAATGTCTTAAATTGGTTACATATTGAAAGACTTAAATCCCTTCGTCTGGTTATTTGCCAGGATAATTTGATGTGTCTGTGATCACATTGATTTGGGTGCTTTGTCCACTTATGTAGATCTCAGCTGATGCTTGCCTGATTCTTTTTGATTCTTGTCTATGCCCTCCCACAAATCATTCTTCATAGGGAATTCATCTCACATTCCAAGGCTTCCCTTTAGCTCTTTTGATACTTGATGGATACACATGGTGCACACAGTTTCTTCCTTGGTTTTCCTTGATCTTACTACTTGACCTGTTAGTCTGTAGCTTTGGTCGCATTCATCTTTTATAACATCATTTCACTACAGCATCTCTGTCATTATTCCCCACTGATGATAAGTTGCAGCCTACTCTTGTACAATTTGCATATTTCCATTGCCATTTGTATGATCATTAACTTTGGGTTTTCAGAGATTTGTAATCCGTGCTTAACAGCTATACAACAGCACTAAAAATGTTGTTGATTTAATAAAGAGATTGATGCAGCTAAAGAATTAATTATATAATTTACTAAAAGCCATTCGAGCTGTTCTCATCTTCTAGTTCAATCACAGACCTCATTGTCCATTTATAGTAATTAAGAAATATGCATTGATGCACCAACTGTATTGTTCTCAAGCCAATGAATATCATTTACATTATATAGGCAGATATATGTTACTGAAGGCTTTGTCTATGTAATAAAATATACTATTAGCCATCTCATGTTTTCAGAAGTATAAATAATTGTGTAGTCAGTTTGATTTTATAGTAGTTAGTACATGGCAAGGGAAATATTTCAATACAAATTAATTAGATGTCAATATTTGGATACTATTTCAATATATTAGAACTTCTGAAGCTTCCACTGAATTTTTCTGAGATAAACCTGAGGATCTATTAAAATGTATAGGTCATTTGGTACTGGCTAAGAAATAGAGTGAAGGATCAATGGAATAGGCTAGGCACAGGAGACACAGTAGTAAATTACTTTAGCAAGATACTGTTTGATAAACCGAAAGACTCCAGCTTCTTTGAATAGGAACTCAGGATTTGACAAAACTGATGGGAAAACTGGAGGAGAGTATGGCAGAAACTAGGCATAGACCAACATCTTACACCTTATACTAAAATAAGGTCAAAATGGGGACATGATTTAGAAATGAAAGGTGATACCATAGGTAAATTAGGAGAGGAAGAAATAGTTTACCTTTCAGATCTTTGGAAAGGAGAACAGTTTATGACTAAAAGAGATAGAGTATATTTTAAAATGCAAAATGAATGGTTTTGAGTACATTAAATTAAAAAGGTTTTGTACAAACAGAAGCAATACATTCAAAATTAGAAGGGAAGCAGAAAGCTGGGAAACAATTTTTATAGTCAGTACTTCTGATAAAGGCCTCATTTCTAAGATATATCAGGAACTAAATCCAATTTATAAGGATCTAAGTCATTCCCCAATTGAGAAATTGTCAAAGGATAGGAACAGGCAGTTTTCTGATGAAGAAATCAAAGCTATCTATTGCCATATGAAAAGATGCTCTAAATCACTATTTATTAGAGAAATTCAAATTAAAAAACTCTAGGTACCATCTGACACCTATGAGATTGGCTAATATGAAAAAGAAAAGGAAAACAATAAAGGTTGGAGAAGTTGTGGGAAAATTGGAACACTAATGCATTGTTGGTGGAGCTGTGAACTGATCCAACCATTCTGGAGAGCAATTTGGAATTATGCCCAAAGGGCTACAAAGCTGTACATGTCCTTTGACCCAGCAATACCACTATTGGGTCTTTTTCTCAAAGACATCATAAAAAAAGGGAAAAAGACCCACATGTACAAAAATATTTATAGCTGCTCTTTTTGTGGGGGCTAGGAATTGGAAATTGAGGGGCTGTCCATCAATTGGGGAATAGCTAAACAAGTTGTGGCATATGAATGTAATGGAATTCTATTGTGCTTTAATGAACAATGAGCAGGCTCATTTCAGAGAAACCTGGAAGGACTTGCTTGAACTGATGATGAGTGAGATGAGCAGAAGAAGGAGAACATTGCACACAGAATCATCAACATTTTGTGTTGATCAACTGTGATAGCCTTGATTCTTCTCAGCAATACAATGGTCCAAGATAGTTCCAAAGGACTCATGATAGAAAATGATCTGCAAATCCAGAAGAAAAAAAAAAGAATTGTGGAATATGGTTGCAGATTGAGCCATACTATTTATTTTGTTTTTAGTGCTGATGTTTTTCTATTTTGAGGTTTTTCCTTTTCGCTCTGATTCTTCTCTTATAACATGACTAATGCAGAAATATATTTAATGTTATTGTACATATATAACCTGTATCAGATTACTTGCTGTCTTGGGGAGGGGGGGATGGAAATGAGGAAGAGGCAAAAATTTTAAACTAGAAATCTTATAAAAATGTTGAAAATTATCTCTACTTGTAACTGGAAAATAATAAAATACTTTTATAATTTTAAAAAACTTATATGTCCCATTTTTTCCAAATCTCAGACCAATTTTCTCTTTTTTATGTTAAGTATGAACCATATTAGCTACTCTTTGATAATCTAACCAAGGGATACTTAAAAAAGGGATATATATATATATATATATATATATATATATATATATATATATATATATTCCATACTGCAAAACCAAGCAAATAATAATTATCCAGAATATATTAGTTGGATGACTAATATTATGAACATTTCCACTTATCCTCTATGCTTGTGCCTCATTTTCTGCATCTGTAAAATGATGAAGTTAGACTTGATGGCAGCTAGCTGATACAGTGTATAGAATTCTGGAAGAGACCTGAGTTAAAATCTTGTCTCAGAAAAATTTTAGCTCTGTGACCCTAGGCCAGTCACTTAACCTCTGTTTCAGCTTGCTCAACTACAAAATGGGGATAATAATAGTACCTACATCTTAGGTTTGTTGTGAAAATCAAAGGTTTGGTACATAGTAAGTTCTATATAAATGTTTACTTCCTTCCCTATGTAAGGTCCCTTTAACTGGCAAAACTATAATCTGTCAGTACTATGTCTTGTATAGATATTGTACATAATAAATGAATTAGAGCCACAATCAAAAAAGATAATAAGTTCCAATGTCTTAGGGAAATTCCACTGGTTCAGTCCTTATTCTATTTCAGATATGTCACAAGATGGCATGCACTTAAATATCAAATGACCAAAATAGATATGACTACAATGAGTTCAGAGGTGAGAAATAGAAATGCTTAAGCTTCATAGAATTGCTGCAACTTCAGATGAGCCTTAATAAGTGAGTAGGATCTGAATAAATGGAGAGACTTTAGGAGTCTATTTGATAAAGAAGACATCATCTGTACACAAGTGTGGAAATGGCGATGTAATGGCATGTTTGGAGCACTCTATCAAGTTTACCTGGAGTTGAAGGCTTTTGAAGTAAAATGAAACAAATCATGGCTGAAAACAGACTGTGGAGGGCCTTGAATGCTGACTGAAGGAATTCAGACTTTTTCTTACATATAATGCAGGGTCATAAAAAGTTTTCAAATGGAAAATGTGCATGACCAAAAAAATATCTGCCATTTATGTCATGGTTAACTTGGCAGCAATGTGCAAGACAGATTGGAGGAGAGTGAAGAGAAAGACACAAGAGCCACAAAGATGCTTTGTTAAAATGATTGAGTAGTCACATATTTGGGCAGTGCTAGGCAGAAATTGTTTATAATAATGTATTCATTTGTAATAACACCCAGATACTATTCTGTATTTTTGGTAATATTCTTTCCCAAGAGGGTTCATCAGTGCATAAATTAAACACATAAAATTAATTTCCTCTTCAAAAAAGAGAACACTTTGTAAATTAGAAATATAGTACCAAAAGGTGGGGGAAGGAATACAGAAGAGGCCCACAGGGAAGAAAAATACTCTGATAATGGAGTGAGGACAAGGTTGGCAATCTTTGTGGAAATGCAATAACAGATGGGGTATCATTTTTGTGAGTCCTCCCACAGATGGTTCACCAGATGGATTCTGCTGGGTTCATACAGTTTGTGTGTATTTTGCAGCTGCTTATCATGAGCAGTGAGGCCACTCCTCTGAAGGCAAAATCTTTACTTGATTCAAGTTATGTGGAAATGTATCACTGAAGGAAACTGGCATAAAGTAACGTGGTAAAAAGTACATCTATTAAGTGTTGCTTCAAGTTAGACCCAGTCTTAGCAGTCCAGGTTTGATGCTTCAAAAAGAAGTCATAGGTCTTGAAAAAGAAAGTTCTGTTAAGTAAACTATGAATGGGTCAGGAGGTTTGCAGAACTAACCTCTAATTTGAGTTTTCTATTAACTTACTGCATGTCCTTGTTGGACAAGTCATTTTACCTTTCTGTGGCTTATTTTTTCATATGACTTATGGGCAGGTGATTCAGAGGATTTTTTTAACAGTAAACTGGATAGTGCTAGAGAATGATTGGAATAAATGAGAAATAGGTACCTTAGAGAGTTTAGGCTACAACTGGTAGTAAATTTCTATATCAGCTAGTTATTATGGAAATTGAGATACCATGTATAAGTATATTTGTGAAGAAGAGTAAGTGGTCATTCTGTTGCTAACAAAGCAATGTCTAAATCCTTATAGGAACCACATGCACAGAATTATCTCCTGCATTATTCTGCTAGGAACTAAAAGGACATAAAATGAAAATTCTGAAAGATTAAAGGAGAGGTTACCAGTTTAAAAATGAGTTTGAAAATTGTAATGGAATATTTAAACAAATTCATATTTCCAGTATTCATTTTATTATTTTAATTTTTTTTGCTGGGGCAATGAGGGTAAAGTGACTTGCCCAGGGTCACACAGCTAGTAAGTGTCAAGTGTCTGAGCCTAGTTTTGAACTCAGGTCCTCCTGAATCCAGGGTCAGTGCCTTATCCATTGTGCCACCTAGCTGCCCCCTCCAGTATTCATTTTAATAATAAAGTCCATGATGTCTTTGTTATCTGAGTGTTGCCATAAGGTACCATGGCCCTAGAATTCAAACAGAAAGGGGGTTGGATTTTGAGTCAACCAACTTGAGTTTTAATTTATGTGTTATCACTGTGGGCCCTTGGGTACAGAATTAAAATTTTCCTTTCCTCCCTTTCCTTTTCATTAAATGTGCATACCAACACCCTTATCTAATTCAGAGTTAATGTTTTGAAGCTTAAATGGAATAAACATGTGAAAGGATTTTGTTGTTATTGTTTTTAAGTCCTTTCAGCCCACTCCAACTCATTGTAAGTCCATATGTGTTCCCTAAGCAAAGATGCTAGTGTGGTTTGCCATTTCCTTCTCCACCCCATTTTTCAGACAAGGAAACTGAGACAAAGAGAGTAAAGTTATTTGCCAAGGGTCACACAGCTAATAGTATCTGCACCAAGATTTTAACTCAGGAAGCGGAATCTTCCTAATTCCAAGCCCAAATCTCTATCTACTGTGTCACCTCTCTGCCTAGAAAGGGCATTGTGAAGTGACTTTAAAAAGTAAGATGTGACAAAAAATAATAAGATTGTTTAAATTGTGAAACAGAGCAAGAAGAAAAAAAAACATTTTTTTGGAACTGGGACTTTGGAGCAAGTTGAAGATAAATTGGGATGCTTCATCACCAACAAGGTATCTACTTTCATGAGGCCAATTGCCTGACACATGATTGATTTGAATATATTGTTTGTTCAAGATGCTCTTTCTTCTGAAGTATTTCCTAATTCCCATTATCACAAGATGAAGGTGAATAATTACATTGGAAAAGCTTTAGAAAAACACTTTTGAAGTCTAGGTATCTTAAAAAAAAAAAAAAGAAAGTATGATTGGGCTTTAGAATCAGAAAAACTTGACTTTGAGGATTGCCTGTGACACATATGTCATTTGATGAAAGATAAACCAATTCACTTCTTAGTACCCTCACACAACTCTTTAAGACTTTACATTAAAGAAAAGTTTCCTATTTGTTGTTATAAGCATTTCTCTAGATTGATTACATAAAAGATGTAGACAGAAAAGGAACGGAAAGGGACAACAAAAAAAGTATTCATTGCTAAATGGATTACAAGGCTGGATTATACTCTTACCATGGAATGAACCTTTTACCTTTTAACACTATTGAAAAACTTTGAATTATATTTTAATTATTCTGCAATCACTTATTTTACAAGATTTGTCATTGAGTTCACAACATTTTGACAAATATTTTTACTTCTTTATCTTTATAATGTCCTTTGAAAACAATAAAGTTACCAAATTGGGTATTCAGTATATCTTTTTTAAAAATCCCATTTATCAATGTCTACACCTGATTATGGCCTACAGGCTTTCAAAAAGTTTAAGTCAGGTGAATTCTTATGCCATCGATGCATATCAATCTCCATTTCTGGAAAAAATGGCTTAACTTTTCATGACATATAGTATTGTTCAAAGTTATGTTGCATCATTAAATATTGATTTAAGAAGTTGTATAATACTATAAAAATTATGATTCTCAGCACGTATATGCTATATTTATCTGAGTTCATCATAACTTTCAGACCAACTCCATTTTTTTAAATGAAAAAAGAAAGATTTTTGGTAGATGTTTTGGAACATAAATAAGAGATGTTATAGGCTCACCAAAACATATTTGAACAACATTTTAGTATAGCCTCGACTGAAAAAAGTGAATTTCATCAGTAAAAGAAATCTTTTTCCAATGCCCAGTACTTCAATCTTTGTATTGTTTTATGCATAACACTTTTTTCTTCATAGTAAAAGACTATATCACGGGGGGGGGGGGGGGGGGGGGGTGGTGGTGGTGGTGCGCGAAGCAAAGATGGCGAAGAGGAAGCAGCAGCAAGCTGCCTGAGCTCTCCTTCTGTTCCCTCAAAACAAACATTAAATCAAGCCTCTGGACAGATTCTGAAACTACAGAACCTGCAAAGAGACAGAGAGACACAGTTCTCCAACCAGAGATAATTTAGAAGACTTCAGGAAAAGGTCGGTCTGACTCGGGCAAAAGGGAAGCCCAGCATAGGGCAGCAACCCAGAGCCGAGGGGGTCAGGGCAAGTCAGCAGGAGCTGTGGGCCACAGCCGAACAACTGAGGCCCCTGGAACCTGGTTCAAAAATCTGGTGGCCAAGAAGGACAGTGGAAAAACCTACCTGCACCGGCCGAGAGGGCCACGAACGGGTCAGGCAGGATCAGACATGGGGGTCCAGGGCCTGGCTGGCCGAGCACAATCAGACAGGAAGTGCAGGGCGGGGGATCTCCACACACCATAAAGGCCTCAGAGTAAAAACCCGGTCACACAGCACCTATACCCCTGCACAAGAAGCCCAAAACAGGGACCCTGGTGCCCCCAGAGCAGACCTCAACTTAAAAAATAAATAAATAAGCTGCTATAATGAGTAAGAAGCAAAAAAGAGCCCTCTCCATTGAGAGCTTCTGTATCAATAGGGAAGAAACCAACACAAACTCAGATGAGGACAATAGCCTCAAATTGCCTACATCTGAAGCCTCACGAGGGAAGGTGAATTGGTCCAAGAACAAAAAGCCTTCCTGGAAGACCTCAAAAAGGATTTTAAAAATCAATTGCGAGAAGTAGAAGAAAAAATGGGGAGAGAAATGAAAGCAAAACAAGAAAACAATGAAAAAAGAATCAGCAGCTTGGAAAAGGAAGCACATAATTTCACTGAAGAAAACAAAGCCTTAAAAAATTCATTTGGCCAAATGGAAAAAAAAAAAGTACATAATCTCACTGAAGGAAACAATACCTTAAAAAATTCATCTGGCCAAATGGAAAAAAAGGTGCATAATCTCACTGAAGAAAACAATGCCTTAAAAATTAAAGTGGGACAGTTGGAAGATAAGGAATCCATGAGACACCAGGAATCAGTCAAGCAGAATAAAAAAAATGAAAAAATAGAAGAAAATGTGAAATAACTCATTGGAAAGACAACTGATCTGGAAAACAGATCGAGGAGAGACAATCTGAGAATCATTGGACTGCCTGAAAGCCATGACCAGAAAAAGAATCTAGACACCATATTCCAGGAAATTATTACGGAGAACTGCCCTGATATCATAGAATCAGAGGATAAAATCATCATTGAAAGAATCCACTGATCACCTCCTGAAAGAGACCCCAAAAGGAAAACTCCAAGGAATATTGTAGCCAAATTCCAGAATTATCAGGTGAAGGAGAAAATACTCCAAGCAGCCAGAAAGAAGCAATTTAAATATCATGGAGCCACAATCAGGATTGCTCAGGACCTGGCAGCTTCAACATTAAAGGACTGCAAGGCTTGGAATATGATATTCCAGAAGGCAAAGGAGCTTGGATTGCAGCCGAGAATCTATTACCCAGCAAAAATGTGCATTTTCTTTCAGGGGAAAAGATGGACATTTAATGACATTGGGGACTTTCAATCTTTCCTGGTGAAAAGACCAGAACTGAATAGAAAATTCTATCTCAACATACAAGACTCAAGAGAAGTTTAAAAAGGTAAACAGAGGGGGAAAAAAAAAAGGTTACCCTATTAGGTTAAACTGTTTATATCCCTACACAGGAAAATAATACTCATAACTCTTAAGAAGTGTAAATGTATTTGGGCAGAGAGAAGGACTTTTCATAGAGGGTATAAATAAAAATTGTCTTTGATGTGATGATACAAAAGAATTAAGGGGTTAAAAAGGGAGTCTATGGGGAGGAGAGGAAAGGGGAGGTGGAATGGGATGAGTTATATCATATGAAGAGGTGGAAAAAAACCTATTACAATGGAGGGAAAGAAAGGAGGGGGGAACATTGTTTCAACTCTATTCTCATTAGATTTGACTCAAAGAGGGAATAACATATACGTTCATTGGGATAAAGAAACTTAACTCATTCTTTAGGGAAACAAAAGGGGAAGGGAAAGGGGGGGACTGATAGAAGGGAGGACAAAAGCAAGGGAGAAAAGGGAAAAGAAAAGAAAGGGAGGTGATAAAAAGGGAGGGCAGATCGGGGGAGGCAGGGGTAAGAAGTAAAACGTTGGTGAGGAGGAATAGGGTAAAAGAAGGGGGGAAAAGTACAAAGGGGGTAAATAGAATGGAGGGGAATAGACAGTCAGTAATAATAACTGTGAATGTGAATGGGATGAACTCTGCTATAAAATGGAAGCGAATTGCAGAGTGGATTAAAAACCAGAATCCTACAATATGCTGTTTACAAGAAACACATTTGAAGCAGAGAGATACACACAGAGTAAAGGTAAAAGGCTGGAGCAGAATATATTATGCCTCAGCTAAAGTAAAAAAGGCAGGGGTAGCAATCCTTATCTCAGACAAAGTGCAGGCAAAAAGAGATCTCATTAAAAGAGATAAGGAAGGAAATTACATCTTACTTAAAAGTACTATAGATAATGAAGTAATATCAATATTAAATATGTATGCACCAAGTGGTATAGCATCCAAGTTCTTAGAGGAGAAGTTAAATGAGTTACAAGAGGAATTAGACAGTAATACTATACTAGTGGGGGATCTGAATCTCCCCCTCTCAGAATTAGATAAATCTAGCCAAAAAATAAATAAGAAAGAAGTGAAAGAGGTGAATAGATTACTAGAAAAGTTAGACATGATAGATGTCTGGAGAAAATTGAATGGGGATAGAAAGGAATATACCTTTTTCTCAGCAGGACATGGCACATTTTCAAAAATTGACCATGTATTAGGGCACAAAAACATCCTAGTCAAATGTAGAAAGGCAGAAATAGTAAATGCATCCTTCTCAGATCATGATGCAATAAAAATTACATGTAAGAAAGAGCCAGGGAAAAGTAGAATGAAAATCAATTGGAAACTAAATAATTTCATTCTAAAGAATGAAACAAGAAATCATAGAAACAATCACTAACTTTATCCAAGAGAATGACAATAATGAGACAACATACCAAAATCTATGGGATGCAGCCAAAGCAGTGCTTAGGGGAAAATTTATAGCTCTAAATGCTTACATGAATAAAAAAGAGAAAGAGGAGATTAATGAATTGGGCATGCAACTTAAAAAGCTAGAAAAAGAACAAATTAGAAATCCCCAATTAGATAGTAATTAGAGATCCTGAAAATTAAAGGAGAAACTAATAAGATTGAAAGCAAAAAAACTATAGAATTAATCAATAAAACTAAGAGCTGGTTTTATGAAAAAACCAATAAAATAGATAAAATATTGGTTAATTTGATTAAAAAAAAGAAAGAAGAAAACCAAATTACCAGTATCAAAAATGAAAAGGGTGATGTTACCACCAATGAAGTGGAAATTAAGTCAATAATTAGGAATTATTTTGCCCAACTGTATGCCAATAAATTTGACAATCTAAATGAAATGGATGAATATTTACAAAAATACAAACTGCCCAGGTAAACGGAAGAAGAAATAAAATCCTTAAATAAACCCATATTAGAAAAAGAAATTGAACAAGCCATTAATGAACTCCCTAAGAAAAAATCCCCAGGGCCAGATGGGTTTACGGGTGAATTTTACCAAACATTTAAAGAACAATTAATTCCAATATTATACAAATTATTTGGAAAAATAGGTGAAGAAGGAGTTCTACCAAATTCGTTTTATGACACAAATATGGTTGTGATACCAAAACCAGGCAACTATTAAGATAATCAACCACATCAATAAGAAAACCAACCAAAATCATATGATTATCTCAATAGATGCAAAGAAAGCTTTTGACAAAGTACAACACCCATTCCTAATTTAGGAATAGGTGTTTAGGAATAGGTGGAGCTTTCCTTAGAATAATAAACAGTATCTACCTAAAGCCATCAGCAAGTATTTCATGCAATGGAGATAAATTAGAGGCCTTCCCAATAAGATCAGAGGTGAAACAGGGATGTCCATTATCAACCCTATTATTTAATATTGTCCTAGAAATGTTAGCTTTAGCAATCAGAGAAGAGAAAGGAATTAAAGGAATTAGAATAGGCAAGGAAGAAAAGAACTCTCACTCTTTGCAGATGATATGATGGTATACTTAAAGAATCCTAGAGAATCAACTCAAAAATTACTTGAAACAATTAACAACTTTAGCAAAGTAGCAGGATATAAAATAAATCCACATAAATCATCAGCATTTCTATACATGACCAACAAAGTCCAGCAGCAAGAGATAGAAAGAGAAATTCCATTTAAAGTAATGGTAGATAATATAAAATACTTGGGAGTCTACTTGCCAAAACCAACCCAGGAACTCTATCTATGAACACAACTACCAAACACTCTTCACACAAATCAAATCAGATCTAAATAATTGGAAAGATATCAATTGCTCATGGAGAGGCAGAGCTAATATAGTAAAAATGACAATACTGCCTAAATTAATTTACTTATTCAGTGCCATACCAATCAGACTACCTACAAATTATTTTATACAGCTAGAAAAAATAATAACAAAATTCATCTGGAAAAACAAAAAATCAAGAATATCCAGGGAAATAATGAAAAAAAAAATTCACAGGAAGGTGGGTTAGCTGTACCAAACCTGGAGCTCTACTATAAAGCGGCAGTCATCAAAACCATCTGGTACTGGCTAAAAAATAGAGTGGTAGATCAATGGAATAGGCTAGGCTCAGGAAATGCAGTAGTAAATGACACTAGTAATTTAGTGTTTGATAAACCCAAAGACTCCAGCTTCTGGGATAGGAACTCAGTATTTGACAAAAACTGCTGGGAAAACTGGAAGATAGTATAGCAGAAATTAGGCATAGACCAACATCTTACACCTTATACTAAAATAAGGTCAAAATGGATGCATGATTTAGACATAAGAGGTGATACCATAGGTAAATTAGGAGAGAAAGGAATAGTGTACCTATCAGATCTTTGGAAAGGAAAACAGTTTTTGACCAAACAAGAGATAGATTATATTATAAAATGCAAAATGAATGATTTTGATTATATTAAATTAAAAAAAATTTTGTACAAACAGAAGCAATGCATCCAAAATTGGAAGGGAGGCAGAAACCTGGGAAACAATTTTTGAGGCCAGTGCTTCTGATAAAGGCCTCATCTCTAAAATATATAGGGAATTAAATCAAATTTATAAGAATCCTAGTCATTCCGCAATTGAGAAATGGTCAAAGGATATGAACAGGAAGTTTTCTGATGAAGAAACCAAAGCTATCTATTCCCATATGAAAAAATGCTCTAAATCACTATTGATTAGAGAGATGCAAATTAAAACAACTCTGAGGTACCACCTGACACCTATCAGATTGGCTAAAATGACAAAAAAGGAAGATAATAAATATTGGAGAAGCTGTGGGAAAATTGGAACACTAATGCATTGTTGGTGGAGCTGTGAACTGATTCAACCATTCTGGAGAGCAATTTGGAATTATGCCCAAAGGGCGATAAAGATGTGCATACCCTTTGACCCAGCAATTCCACTTTTAGGTCTTTTTCCCAAAGAAATCATGGAAGGGGGAAAGGGACCCACATGTACAAAAATATTTATAGCTGCTCTTTACGTGGTAGCAAGGAATTGGAAGTTGAGGGGGTGCCCATCAATTGGGGAATGGCTGGACAAGTTGTGGTATATGAATACAATTGAATACTATTGTGCTGTAAGGAATGATGAGCAGGAGGAGTTCAGAGAAACCTGGAGGGTCTTGTGTGAGCTGATGATGAGTGAGATGAGCAGAACCAGAAGAACATTGTATACAGTATCATCAACATTGAGTGTTGAACTACTGTGATGGACTATATTCTTCTCACCAACGCAATGGTACAGAAGAGTTCCAGGGAACTCTTGATAGAAGAGGATCACCAAATCCAAGAAAAAAAAAAAAAAAAAAAGAACTGTGGAGTATAGATGCTGATTGAACCGTACTATTTCTTTTGTTTTGGGTGCTGTTGGTTTTTTTTTTTCTATTTTGAGGTTTTGCATCACTGCTCTGATTTTTTTCTCTTGTAACAGGATTAATTCAGAAATAGGATTAATGTTATTCTGTGTATATATATATGTGTGTGTGTATATATATGTATAGATATATAGATATATAGATATAACCTATATCAGATTACCTGCTGTCTAGGGGAGGGTGGAAGGAGGGGAGGGAGGGAGAAAAATCTGAAATTGTAAAGCTTGTATAAACAAAAAGTTGAGAACTATCTTTACATGTAATGGAAAAAATAAAATACCTTATACATAAAAGACTATATCACCAATGTGTTAGTGTGACAGTAATCATAATTTTCTTGTCATAATTGTTTTTGTTTATAACTTTACTTTTTTTTATCTTCCAATACAAGTGATCCTCTTTCATTGAGTGTTTGAAGCATTTGAAGCACTAGACTTCCCCCACACCAACAGTCACGGTAATACATCTGCCCGTGAAGCATGCTCATTATGATCTATAAGTTTTGTGTTTTTCATTGGAAAAATATAAATTCTGCTTAAGGTCTGGTATTTTTAGTCACCCTTATGTCATGAAAGACTATTACTGTCATAAGAAACCATAGTAAAATTATTCCTTAGCCCAAGGAATTTACATGACACAATAATGTTGGTATTTGTATAAAATTTTAGGATTCTTTAATGTGATTTCATCTTCATTATCTTCACTGATCTCAACATTTTGAGCTAAGATCAGAAAGCTCTAATTTGCCCTACCAATAAACAAATCACACATTCTCTGTGAATCAGTAAGTGATCCTTGAGTCATTGTGTGTGACTCTTTGTTGCTACATCAATAATTATTATTTTAATAGTATTTTATTTTTCCAGTTACATGTAAAGATAGTTTTCAAAATGCATTTTTATGAGATTTTGAGTTCCAAATAATTCTCCCTCCTTTCTTCACCTCCCCCATTCTGAAAATGGCAAACAATCTGATACAGGTTATACATGTGCAATCATGTTAATCATATTTGCACATTAGTAATGTTGTGAAAGAAGAAACAGAACAAAAAAACAGCATGAAGGAAAAAAACAAACCTGAAAATAGAGTCTGCATTCAGACTCTATAGTTCCTCCTCTGTTATATAGATAGAATTTTCCATCATGATTCTTTTGGAATTGTCTAAAATCATTGCATTACTGAGAAGAGCTGAGTTTATCATAAATGGTCATTGCACAATGTTCCTGTTACTGTGTATAATGTTCTCCTAGTTCTTCTCACTTCAATTAGCCTCAGTTCATGTAAGTCTTTTCAGTGTTTTTTTTTCTGAAATCTGCCTGCTCATCATTTCTTATAGAACAATAGGATTGTATTACATTCTTATACCACAACTTTTTTCAGCCATTTTCCAATTGACAGACATTTTCTCAATTTCCTCTTCTTTGTTTTAAGATAATGGAATGTGGTAGATGCCCAGGGGTCCAACTTGATTGACTTAGTAGTATTTGAATTGAGTGTGAATGAGGGACTACTAAGTACCCACTTAAAGGGTATTAGATTTTAGCACCTAGCCAACCCTGAGAAGGAGTGTTCTCTAGAGGCTATGGACTGCTGCATCTGCAGGAGACCACTCTCAGTCAATCAACTTGGAGAGCCTCCCATTTCTGGGAGGAGGACATTCAGTAGGAAGTGGACGCTGGCTGAGGGCTCACTTCCTCTTTTGGTTCAAGACATCAGCTTGGTGTCAGGACTTCACATGGGAGGTTATGAAGGCTAGGATTTCCATGCTATAAGAAATTTGTTCTCAGTCTTTCTCTGTCTTTACAATCTTATACCTTTCAATAATCCCTTAAATTCACCAAGAGTTTAGGCTTTTATCAGTGATTTTAGCCAGTTTCCCCCCAAAACTGGGGGGGGGCAGATTAGAATCCAAATTGTTCATATCATTTGATAATTTATGAATTAGGGAGTCACTTGCATCTTAAGAGTTTTTATTACTGTAAAATTAATTACAGAAAAGGTGATGACCCTCTCCTGACTTTATTATGCCAATCTTTGGGCAATAGATATACTAAGCAGGCTGGGCTCAAAATTTGTATAGCTCTATTCACTCAACCCGAGTTTATGTTCCACTGAAATAACCTTCAGGGTAGAGAGACATCTAATTATTCTTATTTTACAGACGATAGAGTTAGACAGATAGGTGAATTGACTTATCCAAGGTCATAAAACAAATAAGGATGGGAGTCATACCAGAAGCCAGGTATCTGCCGTCTTACCTAGTACTCTATTAAACCATGCTACCTTTCCCTTAGAGGTGTAGATATATCATAGGTCTAGGTCTACAATAAGCTAAGCCATATTACACTGGAACTCTGGGAACACAATTTCTTGTTGGCCTCAAACTACACATAAAAGAAAAGGCAAACATAAAAACATATTTTTAGTGAAAATGCTTTCCTCTGTGAAGAAATTTACAGGATTAAAATGCTTAACATTTTGGACCTTTAATTTGGGACAATGGTTTTTTTTCTAAAAAGTAAATATCCACTTGAGTTCAACCAAAACACACCAGTTTCCTCTAACAGTTGTGATGTTCAGAAAGATTTGAGAAATAAAATTTCTGTGTAATTTAATAATTGTATCCATGGTGCCAGCATTTTAATAAAAGGATGGTCATTTGGCCATACCTATCTTAGACCAAAGACAATCATGGGTGTGGGCTCATGGTATTTATGCCCTTTGAAGAGTATGTGTTCCCCAACATGGCAATAATTGGCTAAGAATTAAGAAGAGAATGAAGATTACAATGAGAGACTAGACCTGAAGTTTTAGCATGTCATCTACTTCTAAATTAGCCCCAACCTTGGGCAATCTATACAATTTATCAACAACCAAATCTGATTTGAACACAATACCTTGACCACCAGTGTGGGGTATGAATGGAGGAGAAGGTTAGCTCAGTCTTTAGAGACTGGGGTCTTGAGAATCAAGGAAAAAGGAGGAAGTCTGAATCTCCCCAAATCATTGGTTATTAATCATTATTTCTCTCCTGGTATAACACCAATATTCAGTGTAACCAAAAGCATTTCATCATGGCCTCCTGAAGTTACTTCCAAAGTTCAGTGCCAGGAATAATCTGCATAATACCCTACTGGAGTCACAAACATATACCCAAGATATTCTTCCACTGCCATAGTAAGGTGGAATTCAGGTAAATACAGTAAAGTACAGGTATGTAGTTAAAGGATTTCTGTTTGTTTATGGGTACTCCCTCTAATAAACAGATGATACTGCCTCTGTAACTTAGTGAATGATCCTAAAAACTCTTTACTGATGATAAATTCATCACTCTTGGGGTGGTACTGTGGATAGAGTACTTGCCCTGGAGTCAAGAAGACCTGAGATCAAATCTCACCTTAGACATTTACTAGCTATGTGACCCTGGGCAAATCACTTAACCCCAATTGATTTAAATGTCTATCTATCTATCTATCTATCTATCTATCTATCTATCTATCTATCTATCTATCTATCTATCTATCTATCTATCTATCTATCTATCTATCTTGCCACTGAACCCAAATGACTCCGGAAGAGAGTGAGGTTGGTGACCTTGCCCAGCTCTTCCTTATTTAAATCCAATTCAGTGTAAGTCATGACAGCATCCGGATATCATGGGGTTCTTCAAGAATGAGCTTTTCCTGACTATATTAGGCTGATCTTTGGACAGTAGACATAAAACAATTAACCATCCTGGTCTCAAAGTTTTTCTAACTTTATTGACTCAACCAAAGATTATGTTGCTCTGAAATAACCTTCAGGACAGACAGACATCTCTGTCTCTCTCTCTCTCCATTTCTCTCTACCCATCTCTGCATCTCTCTGCCTCATCTTTCTGTCAATGTCTCCCTCTAACTGTCTGTGTCTCTGTTCCTCTATATATCTCTGTGTCTGTTTCTGTCTCTCTGTCTCTGTATCTCCATCTCTCTGTCTTTGTCTCTATCCCTCTCTGTGTCTCTGTCTGTCTCTAAGTCTCTGTCTGTCTCTGTTTCTGTCTCTTTCTATCTGTCTCTGTGTCTTGCTGTCTCTCTCTGCCTCTGTCTCTCTCTCTCTGTGTATCTTGGTCTCTCTAGCTCTCTCTGTCTCTGTGTCTCTGTCCCTGTCTCTGTGTCTGTGTCTCTGTTTCTGTCTTACTCTTTCTCTATTTGTCTTATTCCTCCTCCTCCTCCTTCTCCTCCTCCTCCTCCTCCTTCTCCCTCCCTTCTCAATGTAGCTTGCTAACTCTTTTGCAGTAGTCTTAAAGAATCAACAAAAGCATGGAGAGATGAAATTAGTCACCCAGCAACACACCAAACATGAACTTGAGCTCAAATCTTGCTGATGCTGAAGTAAGTTCTGTATCCTACATGGCATGCTGTGCACATATCTTCTCCATGTCCTTACTATGTGTTACTACAAGTTGAATGTGCTGCTTCCCTTTGACCATCCTCTTCATCTTATGTAACACAGTAGGTCTCATTTAGTAATTATGTCTAGTCATTCCAAGGAGATGCATTTGGATATGAGGAACTATTGGGGAGAAGTTGAGGTAATCTGTCACAAGTTCCTACACGAGAACAGAGTGATTATTCCAAAAAAACCCTGACAGAGTGATTTAGAGAGAGAGAGATCCTAGGCCATTGGGAATACCGTGTCTGAAGAAGGTACCATCTAGAATAGGACTTCTTAAACTTTTTCCACTCATGAATCCTTTTCACCCAAGAAATTTTTACATGACCCTGGGTATATAGGTATATAAAATAGGTATACATAACCTTTTATTGATGCCAAATTTTTCATAACTCCTACATGTGACCCCACATGGGTTTGTGACCCACAGTTTAAGAAGCTTTGAACTGGGATCAGCTAGATGGCACAGTGGTTAAAGCGTTGGCCCTGTATTCAGGAGTACTTGAGTTCAAATCCAGCCTCAGACACTTAACACTTACTAGATGTGTGACCCTGGGAAAGTCACTTAACCCCCATTGCCTCACTAAAAACAAACAAACAAAAAAACCAAAACAAACAAACAAAAAAGAAACTTTGAACTAGGAGACAAAGGGGCAGGTGTCTTTTGTTTACCTTTCTGAGCCAACTCTCAAGAGATTAGAAGTAAGCAGAAATAACAGAAGCAAGAGAGAAGCTCTAAGAGTCACAGAGCCTTATTCAACACTGTATTAAAGTTGTGGATGAAGAGAAGATTTTTATCTCCTTCCAAGACAGGGAAGCTTTGTAATAGCCATCTCGGCAGTGGAAGCAATGTCTGAAAAGGGATTTTTTTTTTTTTTTGGTAAAGGGTTAGTTTCACTGGAAGACTTACATAACACATTAACAGCTTGAGGATATGTAATGAGTAACAACATCTAATAGTACCTGCTGAGAGATATAAGAAGAGTGAGTGAGTGTAGTGGTGAGCAAAACTGTCACCACCTAAAGGACTACAGGAGGAACAGACCCTCTGAGAGCATTGTCTACTTATACCTTTAACTAACCAAAATTCTATACAGATCTCTGAAGGGCAGAGTTATTCATTGGGCAGCACATTTATTTTTCATGTGCATTTTATTTTGTTTTATTCAACCTGTCAATAAAATTTTCCCTCTTTGACTTTTCTGAGCTATGTGCTTACAAGCGGAATTGGTGTTAAAATGATGGTTGAAGCTATGTAATGATTTTTCCAGATTTTCTGTGGGAGACTATGAATCAGAGTGCTTGAAGGTATACTTCTAAGTCAGTCATGGTCAAATTCAGCAACTTTTTAAAAAATCTATGTTCTGCTTACCTACTCTTCACAAAAAGATATTGATGAATAACTTGTTTTTTTCCCCTCCAAATACCATTATCTTAGGGCATGTGCAATTAAATACACAATTACTTGAGAAATTTAAAATGTAAGGCACCCCTCCAATGATAGAATATTAATTACTGAACTTCTCTGCTCCTTAGTCTTTTTCTCTATTTTCAAAATGTCTCTATAACTTTTATTGATAACCTTAGTTCCAGTGACATGGAGACATATATGTATATGTCACCTTTTGACACTAGTCACATTCATTATTATTCCTCCTTTACAAGGCATATAGCAACTCATCATTTTCTAGTGCCAAAAAAGATTATTTTCATCTTGACATAAGTTAATAGAAATAGATACTTAGAATAACAAAAAAGAAATGGCCTAAATGAAATATTGCACAAAATATCAAAGTACTTTAGGACTTAACTATATTAGTTAGTCCCACTCTGGATTTCAAGCAACAATAACAGAGTAACACATACCTCTTATCCAGCAACAACACTTATTAATAACTAAGTGCCCATAAAACTCACGTGTCATATCTCCCCCGCACAGCCCCCCAAGAAAAAAAAAAAAACCTTTATAAAGAACTTTATGTTACTACTTTATCACCACCTGTGAGTACCACTCTTACTCTGGGTCCAGGAAATGAAACTATGCACATCATATAACCACAAAATGGAAAACTGACTGTTCCTAGCTATAGGCTGGTTTGAAATGATCCAAACCATGAGAGCTATAACATGGTGTAGTAGAAATAAGGGTGAAATCTTCATTTGAATCCCACTTCTTATATGTACTAGTTATATGACCAAGGGCAAATCATATAGCCTCTTTAAGAGTCATTGGTTTTGTTTGTTTGATCGATTTTTTTTTCTCTGAAAAAAGGTAGGATAATTATCCCACATTATTCTTTTGAGGTTTCAATGAGGTAATTGAAGTAAAGTTATTTTCCAAGGCTTAAAATCCTACATAAATGTTGATTATCTTTTTATATAGTGAAGTAGATAAAGGAAGGTGGAGTCTATTACAAAAATAGCACTCTAAGATGAGCAGATCCTAGATATATTTGCCTACATTGATCAAGAATGGGTTAAGTAATGATAAACAATTATTAGAGGAATTCCTTTTTTATAAGATTCTTCATTTATGGACTTACCATTCATTGTAGTCTTTTGTATCAACCTGCCCCTTTTTTTGCCTCTGTGGGAATGGCCCCAATCTTGTGAAAATAAGTGGGTATGGTTTTTAAGTATGAAAGGATCCCTAGTAGTGAGTCAAAAGTATTTTGACTAAAACATCACAAAAACATAAAACTGAAAAGAGTACTAGCAATCATCTAATCTCACCCTGTCATTTTACAAATCAGTAAACAAAGGCCAGAGATGATTTGCATAGTCATTTGGCTATCCTTAAATCCAAGATAGGTTTTAAATGATGCTATATTATGATATTACATTCATAAATAGAAATCATGTGAAAGTTGTTTAATTTCTAGCATGGAATATTTGTATCAAATCAATTTAAAAATATTATGCACCCACTTTATGTGAATTACTGTATTAGCATCTGGAGATATAAAAACTGAAATAAAAATCCCTAATTTCAAGGACTATACAAGTAGATAGTGAGAATAAGGTATATAAACATATAACTATAATTTGAGCCAGAAGAAAACAAAGCAGGGCTGCTATAAGAAACAATGTGAGAACTCTATAAAGTTAAAGGAATTATGTGTGTGCATACATGCATATGTATTGTTGTACAATTGTTCAGTCTTGTCCAACCCCTCATGATCTTGTAGACCATACTGTTAATGGAGTTTCCTTAGCAAAGATATTGGATTGTCTGCCCATTTCCTTTTCCAGAAGATTAAGGCAAAGAGAGGCTAAGTAACTTGCCCAGCACCACGTAGCTAGTAAGTGTTTAGGCTGAATTTGAACTCAGCTGTTCCTGACTCTAAGACCAGACCAGTATCCATTGAGTCATCTAGCTGTCCTACACACACACACACACACACACACACACAGAGGTAAACTGTTTTTTACATACATACTTTATATTTCTGTTTCTCTGAAAGTGGAAGTGACTTGATGACTTTGAAAAATCCCTTCCATTCTTGTGAGCCAATGATCCTTATCCCAATTATCTTTTCTCCTTACTTCCCTACCCACCCTACAATGTCATTTTTCCATTGTCAGATGATCCCAAAGGGAATTTTTACAATATCTATGGTAATAATTGCTTTGGGGCACATCCTTGTGCTAACTTTTGCTTTGATATCCCTAACTTTAATCTCTATGTTCCACAGGGACAATTGTATATGATGCTACGAGGTGCTACAAAAGAGCTTTCTTACAATTCATAAACACCATTTCTGATCCTCCTCTTCCATCAAAACTTTCTTGACTTTAGTGCTATATCTTCAGGGCATAACAAAATGACAACAAGATAATTTGATAAACTCTTAGCAATAATGCAATACCTGCTACTAATGGGTTTGTGTGTGACCCCTTTAGGTAACAGAGGCTTCATTTTAAGAGAAGATTTCTGAAGACAATGTCATAACTCAAACATGGGTTCAAATGATGGGGCTTTCAGAGAGCACAGTAGCTGGGTAAGGAAGATATTTAGGAGAATGAAGGCCTTGGACTATCTTTTAAATTATGCCATTTAGAAAAATATTACCTATTTTTTCCTTTTTATTCTTTCTTTTTTTAGACCTATGTGGTAAAATATGAAAGTTTTTAACAGTCGGTTAGGATAACTGAAAGACGCCAGTTTTTCAAGGACCACCCTTTTGGGGAGGAGATGAACAGTCCGCCTGCTGCGCATGTCAGACTGCCTGCTGGGTTTTTGACTTCCGGGGTGGAGAGAACGAGAGTAGCCCTTTTTGCCTGCTTGGCGGGACTCCTGGCGGCGCGGCACAGACGGTCTCCCTCTCTCCAAAGGTGGCCTTTTCGGTTTGGTGAGTTTTTATAAGGAATATAGACTAAGCCTAGATTTAAGACGATTTGTACTGTATTTCTATTTTCCTATCCTTCTAATCAACAACACCTTATATACAATAAAGGCTCTATCTAGAAAACCAGAAGCTTCTTCCATTTACTAGTCTGGGAGATAAATTAAGGGAAAAGTTAAGTAGGGGAGATTTATGATCTAATATCCAATTTTAAATCTCACACCTATAAGGGCAATTATGAGATAGGGACTGAGTCTGCAATTTCATTGTTATAAAGAACCAGGCCTTTAGTTAGTGTCCAAGTGAGGAAACTTCTTATCAATGCAAGGCAACACCAACTCTGAAATTTATAGGATGATGGAATAAAACCTAGAAAGGGCCTAAAAGGCCATCAAACTCAACTCCTCCTTTTTACACATTAGGTAACAGGCATAATGTATGTAAATTGCCTGGGCTCACACAGTCAGGGTATTTTGGAGAAGGTACTTGAACCTAGGTCTTTCTGACTTTAAAGCCAATTTTCTGTCTATGAAAACACTGTGTTTCTCATAAGGGGCAAGGAGAAAAACAAAATGGACTTTCTCAAAGCTCTACTTTGCAGCACAAGTTCTTGAAATTCATATTTGTTCTAAGCATATAGTCTAACCTTTATCCTTCACAATATTCTAATTTCCTCATACTGATTTTTTTTTTGTGGGGAAATGAAGGTTAAGTGACTTGCCCAAGGTCACACAGCTAGCAAATGTCAAGTGCCTGAGGCCGGATTTGAACTCAGGTACTCCTGAATCCAGGGCTGGTGCTTTATCTACTGCACCACCTAGCTGCCCCCCTCCTACTGATTTATGAGCCCAATATCTCCACATCTGTTTCCTATATCTTAATTGACAATACAATTATTTTCGTGATGTGTTATTATGAACACTGAATCATCAATACTTTTCAAAGAATATCTTATTGATCATAAATATCAAGTGACTAAAAGAAAAAAGGCATAAAACTGAGTGGATATTTATTTGACTTCATTAAACAACAATTTATTTGAAGGATTATAAGGCAAGCACAGCATTCAGATTAGCTTTATTTTGCTTCCTGTTTACATCATTTTAGTTATTATGTATACTATTTTCATGTTTTTCTTCATGCTATATTAGATCATACATGATTTTTAGGTTTTATCTCTTTCATCATTTCTTACAATATAACAACATTCCATATGTACATATACTTTGGTGTATTTGCTCCTTCCTTAAACAATAGGCACTCTCTTTTATTCTAGTCCCTTGCTACCACAAAAAAAAAATGATATGTGTTTTCTTTACATATGTAGAAAAACTGGGGACAAGCAAAGAATACTACCAATTTTCTGGCAAACCCAATCAGAAAAGCACCCGGAGATACAATGATATAATTGTGGAGAGAGGAACTTTTTTTTTTTTCACATATTGATTTTACATCCTAGATGTGGTCCATCCCACAGTTCACCTATAAAATCAATGTCATTGCTTGTGTCAATGATGTTCTGAGAAAAGTTAAGCAGAAGAGCTAAAAATAATCAAATCAAAAGAAGAGGCCCACAGACTGTGTTGTCTCACTTAGTGTCACGACACAAGTAGTTAGATCTGGGATAGGTGCCACATATGCTTGGAGGCATCTGACAATGCATCAGTGATTTCTGAAAAGGACTTCCAAGGAGACAGTTGATGGTTCCCAATAAAATATATTACTTTTTGGTAAGTCCTTGTGAAAAAGAGAAATCAAAAATATTTAAATCAGATGAGTGGGACAAACCCTAACTTCTGTGAAAAATGCAGAAGTACAATTAGACAAAAGGGATAAAAGAATTCATACATGGAGGATAAAGCAAGTATTTTGTAGTAATTATCTCTGGTCAAGGTGTTCACACATCCTATCTTCCTACCTATGAACAACTCCAACTGGGGTCTTCTGAGATATCTTTTTCTTCATAATCCTGTCTCTGAACACCTTTCAGGCAGTAAAAACTGAAAAGAATATCAAGAGTATATTTTATTGCTTTTTTATTTAAAAAAAAAAGATAACTTTAGTCAAACTCATAGGATTAATAATTTGGAATAAAAAGGGGCCTCAACTTACAAACCAATAACTTCAATTTATAGAAAAGGAAAAGGAAGCCCAGAGAATTTAAAAACTCAGCAAACATAAGTAGTAAATGGCAGCACATGTATTTGAACCAGTTTCACATTACTCCAAATTAAAATTCTCTTTCTCCTATACAATGTTTTCTCTAAGGGATAAAATATGTGGGGGAGGGGAATTAACTACATAACTTAGAGAATTATACTGAAGAAATGTTCAAATTATTCCCAAACCTAACACAGGGTGGTAGAAAACAAATTTCAGTTTTGTAGGGTGACACAAATAATTTTATTATATTTGCACAGTGGAATATAATAAAATTGAAAATGGATTTTTAAACCAGTCCCTATAAAAAAAGCACTCAATACATCCTGGGTGCTATATTTTGTAGCCTATTTAGCCTTGCTTTTAAAGTTATTTTCCATGCTTTAATGGGGGCATAAAAGCCCCAGCCTGTCAAAGAAATACAGTGCAATGTCATAGTAGTTGGATACATAAGTGTTGTCAATGGTTATATTTGAACTTTATTGATCCCCATTGAATAATGTGATACTCGGAGTTAGGTACATTAATGTATCCTGATGTCATCCTGGAGTGGTTCCTAAACAAGTAGGTTTCATTTGAAATTGACTTTCATGATTCTGGAAAGAGTAAAGTCCAGAAGAAATAACAACAGTAGTAATGGGTTAGTAGAAAGTGAATTCTACTCATGTCTCTCTTTGTCTCTCTCTACCTCTATCCTTCTCTGTCTCTCTCATCTCTCTCTGTTTCTGTTTCTCTGTGTCTGTCTGTCACTCTCTCCACTATTATTCTATCATATATATATATATATATGTATATATATACATATATATATGTGAGTGTGTGTGTATATTATAGATACTTCTTACCAAATGGATGGTTATTTTTTTTCCTTTTTAAAAAAAAAATTTCTTTAATAATGACAATAAGAGGGGGCAGCTAGTTGGTACAGTAGATAAAGCACTGGCCCTGGATTCAGGAGGACCTGAGTTCAAATCTGGCCTCAGACACTTGACACTTGACACTTACTAGCTGTGTGACCCTGGGCAAGTAACTTACCCTCATTGCCCCACCAAAACAAAAAACAAAACAAAACAAAAATAATGACAAAAAAACCCAAAAATAATAGATTAGATTCCATATTTTCCATCTCCAATGAAAATATAAAGAAATCACCAGCTTTGAGGAGAGAATCATATTAATAACATGCAATTTAGCAAATAAGGCTTTGTTTGAAGTGAATAAATTAATTATGGGCAACATTCATTTTTTCTTATACAAAGACCTGCTAAGCAGGAGAATGGAATTATTTTACTTATTTAATAATTAGTTATTTTTTCCTATGTGGAAATATAGTAAATTCATTATATGTAATGAATATATGTGTGAGAATGTCTTATTTTTGCCTCCTTAACACCATTCTACTAACTTATAAAAATGCAAACCATTATCTCATCTCTAAGAACTACCAATACACTCCAAATCATTTACTGCTTTTCTTTTTTTTTCTAGTTCCAAGAACATTGTGGCACTATTTGATTTAAAATTCATAAAAAATCCAAGATAGATGGTGAAACATATATTTAGCAAATATTCTTGCACAAAATCACAAAATTTCCTACAGAATTTGAAGGGGGTAGCAATGGCCATTTAGCCTAATACATACTTGAACAGTAATTCATTCTACAACTTACATGACAAGTAGACATGCTGGCATTGCTTGAAGAACTCTGACAGGAGAGAAGGCAACAAGAGGTAATATTCATTATGTAGCAGAAAAAACACCGTAGAGAGAGTCAACAGGCTTGAATTCAAATTCTAACATTCCCATTTATTAATTATTAATGATAGAGTTTTAAATAGGTTCTCAACTATAAAATAATGAGCTTAGACTAGATAATCTTAATGTCTTTTCTCACTGTTTAGATTAATTGATTGTGAGTTCATACCTGACCTAGTGATTTTAAAGTGACCTTATAAACTAAATTATATAATTTGTTTATATACATATATACAAATATATTCACATACTATTTTCATGTTTTTAATATATGCTTGTTTTAGTATATATAAATTAGATGCATACATATGTGTATATATTTATACATAAACATATACTTTTGTGTTTTTTTCTTATTTCAATGTGTATCAGATTTTACACACGTACACAAAATCAATCCACAAAATTTCCCACTAGAATGTCCTGGTCACTGATATCATTATTCATCTCAAGATTATGAATATTGTTAAGCTAAAGTGGTACCATTACAATACTAATCAAAGGATCACCATATCATAGGTCTGGCACTTATAAGAACCTCAAAGGCAAGCAAGTCGAATATGCTTCTTTTACAGATGAAAACCAAACAAAGACCTGAGGGCAGAGAACATTAGGTGTTTTTCACTGGTCACTGAAATCATAAGCATCAGAGGTGGATGATGAGTTGAAACTCTTATAAAGGATAAATATCAGTGAAATTATTCATTCTTGCAAAATTCTATTTTAGACACCAATATTCTCTGATGCTTTATGATTGTAAAGCACAGAATGTTTTAATACTGGAAGAAGCAACGCTACAAATAACATAAACAACAGTGGAAAGATACATAATGAGTATAAATAGGCTGAAGTATATCGCCAATAATGACTTTTGCACAAGAAATAGAATAAAACATAGTATCAAATAGCTTTATAGAAAAATAACAGCTGTATAGATCTTTGGATACAGTGAGCACATTATATATATATATATATATATATATATATATATATATATATATATATATATAATTTTTTTTTTGGTGAGGCAATTGGGGTTAAGTGACTTGCCTAGGGTCACACAGCCAGTAAGTGTTAAGTGTCTGAGGCCAGATTTGAACTCAGGTCCTCCTGACTCCAGGGCTGGTGCTCTATCCACTGCACTACCTAGCTGCCCCCCCAAATAGATATTTTTTGAAGAATAAATACTACATCATTGACTGGATTTAATAGTGGTCTGCATTGGTGGAGGAAGTTAAATTATTAAAGTAAGCACTGTCCTAGGTAAGCCAAAAGTCATGAATACTTAATAACTCCTTTATTTTCATTTTTAATTTATAGTACTGTAGAATTGCATACAGTATCTATAAAAATGAGTTTACATTGTATATGAAAAATCGAATCTTGTAAATGGCAAAAAATAAAGAAAAATAATTTTCAAAAAGTTATTAAAACATAAGAACCTTCATGACTTTTGGCCCACCCTGTATTATCACACAGTATTTTCAATTGTTTATTGTAATTTTTCTTTAACATCCTAATGTCAAGTACAGTGACTTGCATGTAACATATTCTCAAGGAATATTGATTGAGCATTTGATAATTGTATGAAACAGCTAAATTTGATGAGAGAAAATAAAAACTATTCTATGGTCAAACCATATATCCTTATACCCCCAAAACAAGGATTTCACATGGTTTGGAATAACAATAACAAAATAATAATAATTAGCATTTATATAGTACTTTAATGCTTGCAAAAATTATATATTTTTCTTATTTTATATTCATAACAAATCTTTGAATTACTATTAACCACCATTGTATAGATGATAAAACTGAGGTAGAGGAAAGTTAATTGACTTACACAGGCGTATACAATTAGTAAATATTTGAGTCCAGATTTGAACTTCAGTCTTCCTGACTCCCCATATAGGACTCTATTCCATTTTCCAAATATATGCATAATGAAGAAATATGGATGGTTCAGAATACCTCCCTTATGACTCTAGTGTAGGAAGCTGGGAATAGTGAAATTGTAGAGACTGATAGCTTCTCTCATGTTGGCTTCTTCCTAGAATCCTTAGTAACCTGCAGTGGAGTTAGTATCTTCCATTTTCTTTTTCAATGCTAGAGGCCAGAAGTGCCCAAAGCAACTGCTGAGCCCAAAACAACTATGGCAACTCGCAAAGAGATTAAAGCTATCTCCTCTGCCACTCTGTTCAACTTGTCTCTGCCCCTCATCCAAATATAGATCTCCACCAAAAACAGAGTACCATACCAGAAGACTTTAGAAATGGGGGCACATATACATTAATTCATTTTATCCTTACATCAAACTTAAGTAGAAGTTACCTCAAGAAATATTTTCCCCCATCATAGCAATAAGGAAACAGAATGAGAGGTTAAGTTAATCAAGAGGGAACAGGAACACTGGGTACTGCAGTGGTGAAGTTAGATTTCTAATCTTGTTGTCTTAACACTGTCTATTTATCATTTTACTATCCCACAACTGTCAGTATTCCATAATTTCTGGCTTACCCTCTCTATGTTTTATTGGAATCCAGAATCAATAGCTAAATTTTAACATTGCCCTTTGTCTGCTTTCAGTGTCTAGCATAATTTATTAGCTTTTCTAGTATATGGATAATTTCCCTTCATTCCCCCTCCCCACTATTATATACAATACCTAGTTATAAACTTTTAAATAATATTACATAGATCAAAAAAGCTCAGTTTTTATTCTAAGTGAGCTACTATCTTAAATAGAAATTTATAGTACATACTTAAATAACTATAAGGCATAATTAATAATGCATTAAAAGGCAATTGCATATTATCATAAAATCTGAGATCAATACGCACAATGTAAAAGTGTACTTTATGGCATGGCATATTTCACATTTTTCAAAAATATTCTTGCAACAGTCTGACACATAGCTCTGAATTTGCATGTGGAATAAGAAGCAAAGGAACTGAGTAAAAAAAAAAAGCACAGACTGTGGTAGAAATACAGAAACTAATACACCCCAAATGTTTTAATTTCTTGCAAAAGATGTTCTTTGAAACATGATTAGATTATAGAATACAATTTTAACATGAAATGACCAACGATTACAGAGTGAAAACAAAGAATTCATTTGTGAAAGTGTATGTTGTATCTTGCTCCCCCCCCCCACTTTAAAATGGTTCCAAAACAGGCATCCTTTTTCCTTAGGCCCTTGCCAAGTATAGCATGCCTCTCAGTTACACCATATTCATCATAAGCACATAAGAACCATCAGTCTTATCATTTACTGAGGTCAATACTACAACTTACAGTGACACACATATGACATAAACTTTAGGCTTAATTATTTAGGCTCCAAACAGTCTTTTGTTGGTATTTGGTCATCTCAGTCATGTCTGTCTCTTTATGACCCATTTGGAGGTTTTCCAGGCAAAAATACTGAAGTGGTTTGACATTTACTTCTCCAGATCATTTTGCATATGAGAAAATGGAAGCAAATCGAGTTAAATGATATGCCCAGGGTCGCACAGTTATTAAATGTCTCAGGCCAAATTCATGCTCAAGTCTTTCTAAGTCCAGAGTTGTATCCACTGAACCACCTACCTGACCAAAATCCTTAGCTTTCCTTAAAATATTTAACGTGTAATGTGCACGCACACATGCACACACACACACACACACACACACACACACCACTATAAAGTGTATCTAAATGCTTAGACCTATTTATGTTTTCATCTAGAAACACTCTTTTGGAAAAACAAGTCAGCAAGGAGTGCCTTGTCCTCTGTCTTCATAATTACTAATTTTATTAGTCCTAAAACTACTTGTCTAAGGGTATCTTTGAGGTGTTCATGGAGGATTAAGAACTCTAGTTGTATAGGCTTACCAAGTCATTTTCAGGGGCTGTACATTCATTTTTGGTGTCTACCTGTCACTCAACTCTCACCTGTGGCTACATGCATAGCAGCAATATTTGGGTAAAAATGTCTTCGTAGATGGGCAAAACCAGGCTGAGGGTAACCAACAGGCATCAGATACATCAGTGACTTCTACCTAAAGCATATGAAGACTGCCTTGGGGAGAATGGGCAGATGAGAACAATTTGTTCCCACAAGCATGAAGACTGCTTAAGCAGGCATTGTGAAGCACTTAGATTGTGGATAGACATCAAAGATGCCAAGATCATCCACTGCAGCCCAGGCCATCACCATTCATCCTGACTTTTGTCTTGCCCCTGGACTTTAGCCTCACTCTCTTCCAGAGTGATTAAAGAGTTTGTGCAACTCTGCCTAATTTAAACCTATTCATTTGCAAATCAAGATATCACCCCATGGTGTTATTGGGCCCCTTTGAAAATGAAGGACAGATAATAAACAGGAGAAATATTTGTCTAAGGCATCAAGGTTCAGTGTTATAAGATTCAGTAAACAGACCTGAGTTCTCACTTTCATTTTATATGCTTCAATAATATGTTCTCTAAGCCTTTATCTTTCCACACTTAGGATTCTTGATTTTTTTCCTCTGCTTCCCACTGCTCTCATCTAGAACCTTGACTCATCTAGTTGAATTTTCTCATCTTAATGCATTGGGAATACTAATCAGGAAGACTTAAGCTCAAATCTGGCCTCAGATACTTACTGGCTATGTGAACCTAGGCAGGAAATAGAGTTAAATGAATATACTGGCTCTGCAGAGGTAAGTTTTGAACCCCATCCCATCTACAGAGCCAGTATTCTTTTAACTGTATTTCTGCCTCTTCACTGTCATGTTTCTGTGATATTTTGTCCTAAGAAGGGAAGGGAAGAAGAATAGAGAGGAATGAGCACTTATATGGTACCAATTTTGTGCCACTCATTGTGCTAAGTGTACAATTAATCTCCTACCTGGAGATTAATCTAAACTGATTGAATTAAGTGAGAGTGATTGACTTTGCTGATTAGCCTACTTAAAGTTAATTAGATTGTAACCACACCTGGCCGACCCTTAAGAAGGTATTGTTCTCAGAAGCTAAGGACTTTGAACTCAACTGGTGACCACCTTCAAGTCCAGTGAACCAATGGATTTGGATGATGCCTACCAATAATCTTGTAGCAGTGTGTAAGAATGGCCTCTGCTCTGGACCTATAAAAAGCTTCCACAGTCAGTTTGTGGGAACAGTTTGTGGCTGAAGCAGGCTCATGGTAGAGGACTTAAGGAAGAACCAGACTAGGTTGGAGCTCTAGTTTAGGTAGTCTTTTCTTAACTTTCTGAACCTCACGTGTTCTCTTTTTACTCTAATACCTGGTATGCTTTAATAAATGTTTAATGCCAAAAGACTGGTGCTAAAGCTTCTAATTTAAGGTGAACACAAATTAGATTTTTAGACATCATAGTTAGATTTTTTTAACCTTCAAAACCTCTACATTTTGCATCTTTTATTCCCCTTTTTTAATATCATTCTACACCACACTTAGGTACTACCACACATAATTTACTCAATCCTACCTACCAAACCCATTCCCATTAAAGTCATAGAACTAATTTGTCTTAAACTTTCAAAAAAGATATGAAGTCATGTGTTACTACTTTCATGTTTTATGGAGGGTTGTTTTGGGGTGGGATTGTTTTTTAAAAAATCAGTCTTAAACTAAAGGAACAAAATTCTCAAGATAGAATTTTAGGTATCATGGAAAAGGACATTTTGAACAGCAGGGCAAATTTTGGTGGTCCTGAAAGGACCATTTGTGATTTCTTACCTTTTCAGCATGTGTGTAAGGCAATGTTTCCATTTGATGCTTATCAGTGCTAATCTACTAAAGAAATATTTGTTATGGTCCATAAAGCCAGCAACATTTGGTAATTATACCAAAGTTTGCTGATATTGGATATTTTTATGGAAACAATAATAGCATACATAATAAAATGCAAAGCCTCTATTATTCAAGCAATTACAAATAAAAGTGTTGATTCAGAATTAATTTTTAAAAAGTAAAAAAATAATTAATTGTAATGATGAGAATTTGACTGTTTTTACTAGATTCTTTTTTTCCAAACTTACTTCTCATATGCTCTACTGCGACTTGACAAAAAAAAAAGGTGTCAATTAATTTCAAGAGGATTAAGATTATTTGTATTCTCTTAGGGATTGAATATAGCTGATCACAGAAGACAGAATGAAAATAACCTTTCCTCCTCACCCCATTCCATAGGCCACAGAGCAGCAATAATTTATTTCACTCATAATTAATTTAAACTAAATTAGAATCTCACAGCTGACTGTATGTCCTATTATCAATCAATTTAAAGGCTAAATCTACTTAAGGTGTCCATTTAGAGGAAAACAACTCAACAGCATCAAATTGAGCCTCCTCAGAAAAATAAACTTATCTCCTGCAGTTGACAGGCCTCACTTGGGAAAAAAAATATTCTTGTTTGTTCATTCACTTTAAAGGAATTCTGTTCAAGAACTTAATAAAATAGAGTTTTCTTTATGACTTTCATTTAAAAATATATTATAAATGCCAGTTGGTTCTTCTTTGCACTTGCCAACTTTGAATAACCAACTGCCAGAGTGACCACAGAGCCAGAGAGAATTTAACATATTACAAAGAAATGTTTTCTTAAAAGTTTATGACAACTAACACCAAAGTGAGGAGTTTTATCATTGCAGAAGATAGGCAGTGACATCTTTCAAGCACAATACCAATTGAAAATTCAACTCAATTCAAGATATAGACTCTAATACTATGTGCTCTATAAACACATGTTAGACTCATTTAGGGTGCATGGGGTGAGTGGCATTGGGAAATGAATATTTCCAACTGTGCGACTAGATATTGGATCATCAACTCAATTCAATTTCAAGATATTCCCATTCCCCTTAAGAACTCCATTCTCACTTTGTATCCTGTTTCTATTTCAACTATTCCCCTTTCTTCAGTGCTTCATACTTCCTCACCTTTCAAGTAAATATATATAGGAGTCATTTGTGATTCTTTCTTTTTCCCACACTGAACATCCAGTTCAAAACCAAGTCCTGTTATTTCATTGCATCATAGAATAATAAATTCAGAGTTAAAAGTGACCATATAGATCACCTAGGATTGTAGGATCATAGAATGGAATTGTAGAGCTACAACCAGAGGAAGGACATAGGCAATTATGTATAAACCTAGTTTTACCAAGGAGAAATCTAAAGCCTAGAGAAATGAAAATTTGCCTGCAATGTCAAATTGGAATGGAGAGATTTGAAATTAAAACTGGGGTCACTAGACTCTAAATCTTACACTATTTCTATTATGCTATGCTGCCTCTCCATCAATGAATCAACAGTCATTTATTAATAATTTACTCTGAATCAGACATTGTAGTGATCATTGTATATACAGAGAAAAAAAATATCCCGTCCTCAAAGAGCTTGTATTCTAATGGGGGTAGACAACATGTACATAAATAATTATAGCAAGACATTTACAAAGTAGAGGAAAAGAAACCTTAAAAAGAAAGGCATTCACTGATGGTATAGAGGCCAAAACACTAGGAAATATCTTCAATATTTCTGTTTAATTTGAGCTTTCTTTCAATTCTTATTATCATCTGTTTAGGTTAAATGACTTATGACTTCACTTTAAAGGTTGCTAAATCTCTCAATGGATACAGTGTTTTGCCTGGAGTCAGGAAGACCTACATTCAAATCCAGCTTCAGCTAATTGTGTGACTGAGCATATCACTTAACCTCTGCCTCAGTTTCTTCACCCAACACATAGAGATCATAATGGAACCTGCTTCCCAAGGTTGTTATGAGGATCAAGGGCTTAACACAGTCCTTGGTACATAGTAGGCACTGTTTAAAAAGTTAAAATATTTCTATAATTATTTTCATTCACACTTGGATTCGTGAACTGGTATTCTTCATGATATTCTAGAGTCCAATCTCTGTCCAATACATCTCTACACAAAACTTCCATACTAGTCATTCTGAATGCCTCTCTCATATAGTATCATGCTCTTCCAAAGGATCTTATGATTCCCTTTCTCCCTCTTATATATTACCACATTCAACCATTTCTCCCTATTTCAAGGTTACAATTATCTGGCACCAATCTATTCATTTAATATTATTTCTCAATCCTCTTCCATGTAAAAGTTGTCAAATAGTTGACTAAACTGATCATGATTCTTCTCTTATTCAAGCTGTTGTCCATGTTCACCTGATCCTCATGTGTAATGTACTTATGACTTCACATCCTGGATGGTTTACTCAGGCTGAATACTACTCAGGTTATAAATTTCCTTCTTAAGGTATGGTATGCAGGCCTTAACATCCCAGATGATGTATAAAAATGGCAGAATGCAATGGAATTATCACTTTTCTGTTTGTCTAAATTATGCCTCTCTTAATGTAGCAGAAGTCCACATTAACATTTTGGTTGCCACATCATACCTCCCTTTTCTAGTCCTATTTTACCTCTGCTGTTTTCCATGATTTTTCCCATTGAACAGACTGGCTTACCAATATGAATGAAGGAAATGTATTAAGCATTTGCTATGTTCCAAATAAAGCACTGGATATTGGAAATACAAATAAAACCAGGCATGTTCTGCCCTCAAGGAGATAACATCTAATAGGAGATTTAACAAATATAGGCAAATAGCAGACAGAAGGTAGTTTCAGTCTCAGATGTCACAAAAAATTATAAAGAGAACAATATTAACATTATATAACATTGTCCATTAACATCACATTATAATGTTTTCCAGAGGCAATGATAGTGATTGTTTGATTGTAATTTTTTTTTTTGTTTTTGGTGAGGCAATTGGGGTTGTGACTTACACAGGGTCACACGACTAGTAAGTGTCAAATGTCTGAGGTCAGATTTGAATTCAGGCCCTACTGACTCCAGGGCCAGTGCTCTATCTACTTCCCACTTAGCTGCCCATTTGATTATAATTCTAAGAAGGAAGAGGAAAGGAGGAAGAAATGAAAAGAATACATTTTGAAGCAGGGAGAAAAACAGGGGCTGGGGGTGAATAAGAGAATTCACATATAAGAGAGTACAAATCTAAGTGTTGTAAGTCCTCCTAAATATGACCTCTGATACTCTAAAACTGAGGCATCAAGAACATCATCCACAGGCCACATGAAGCCCTCAACACTCCTGAGGACAGTCAAACTAATTGAAATGCAATCAGGGCCCATATTAGAAAAGGAAATTGAACAAGTGATGAACTCCCTAAGAAAAAATCCCCAGGGCCAGATGGGTTTACAAGTGATCTCTAACAAACATTTAAAGAATAATTGATTCCAATACTACACAAATTATTTAGAAAAATAGGTGAAGAAGGCATTCTACCAAATTCTTTTCATGACACAAATATGGCATTGATACCTAAACCTGGCAGAGTCAAAACAGAGAAAGAAAATTATAGACCAATTTCCCTAATGAATATTGATGCTAAAATGTTAAATAAAATATTAACAAAGATATTACAGCAATTCCTCACCAGGATAATATACTATGACCAGAATGGATTTAACCAATAATGCAGGGCTAGTTCAACATTAGGAAAACTATCAACATAATCAACCACATCAATAGCAAAACAAAACAAAATCATATGATTATCTCAATAGATTCAGAGAAAACTTTTGACAAAATAAAGCACTCATTCCTCTTAAAAACACTAGATGGTATAGGAATAGGTGGAGTTTTCCTTAAAATAAGAAGCAGTATCTAACTAAAACCATTAGCAAATAATATATGTAATGGGGATAAGTTAGAGGAATTCCAAAAAAAATCAGGGGTGAAGCAGGGATATTCATTATCACCTGTATTATTTAATATTGTACTAGAAATGTTAGTTTTAGCAATAAGAGAAAAAGAATTAAAAGAATTAGACTAAGCAAGGAGGAAACAAAACTATCACTCTTTGCAGATGATATGATGGTATACTTAGAGAATCAACTAAAAACTACTTGAAACAATTAACTTTAGCAAAGTAGAAGTATTTTTTAAAAACACATAAATCATCAAAATTTCTATACATGACCAAAAAAAACTCAGCAGCAAGAAATAGAAAGAAAAATTCCATTTAAAGTAAGTGTAGAAAATATGAAGTACTTTGGAGTGTTCTTGGCAAAACAAACTAGGAACTCTATGAACAAAATTTGAAAACACTTTTCACAAAAATAAAATCATACCTAAATAATTGGAAAAATATCAGTTGCTCATGGATAGACTGAGCTAATATAATAAAAATGACAATTCTACCTAAACTAATTTACTTATTCAGTGCCATACCAATCAGAATACCTAAAAATTATTTTATAGAGCTAGAAAAATAATAACAAAATTCATCTGGAATAACAAAAGTTCAAGAATATCAAGGAAACTAGGGGCAGCTAGGTGGAACAGTAGATAGAGCACCAGCCCTGGATTCAGGAGGACCTGAGTTCAAATTCAGCTTCAGACATTTGACACTTACTAGCTGTGTGACCCTGGGCAAGTCACTTAACCCCAATTACCTCACTGGAAAAAAAAAAGTATCAAGGAAACTAATGAAAAAAAAATGCACAGGAAGGTGGGCTAATCATACCAAATCTGAAACTATTCTTTAAAGCAGAAGTCACCAAAACTATTTGATACTGTCTAAGAAATAGAGTGATGGATCAATGGAATAGGTTAGGCACAGGAGACACAGTAGTAAATAAATATATACACACAAAACTTACCAACAAACATAGATTTTAAAAGAAATGTACAAAAATTAAATCAACATCAAGTAATAGAGAATAAATACAATGTGATAATCTCTTATAAGAATTCAAAAGTGATGAAACATTCCAGTTTTAACTCAATAAAAGAAACTGGAAAGGTAAGATAAGTTCACGGAAATTTAAAATTATTTTTAAAGCTGAATTCAGAGAAAGGGAAAGTCAAAAGAAGGGATTGGACCTTTATTTGTTAATTGACTGATTAGGATTAAATGGAATGATGATCTACTGTTTGATAAACACAAAGACTCCAGTTTCTGGGAGAGGAACTCAGTATTTGACAAAATTTGCAGGCAAAACTGGATGATAGATTGACAGAACCTAGGCATAGATCAACACTCTACACCATATACAAAAATAAGGTCAAAATGGGTACAGATGATACCATAGGTTATTTGGGAGAGGAAGGAACAGTTTACCTGTCAGATCAATGGAGAGAATAATATATGACCAAGGAAGAGATAGAGAATATTTTGAAATGCAATGTGGATGATTTTCATTACATTAATTTAAAAAGTTTTTGTACAAAGAAAAGCAATGCAGTCAAAATTAGAAAGGAAGCAGAAAGTTGGGAAACAATCTTTACAGCCATTTTTTCTGATAAAGGCCTCATTTCTAAAATATATAGGGAACTAAATCAAATTTATCAGAATGCAAGTCGTTCTGCAATTGATAAATGGTCAAAGGATATGAACAGGCAGTTTTTAGATGAAGAAATCAAACTTATCTATTGCTATATGAAAAAAATGCTCTAAATCACTACTGATTAGAGGAATATAAATTAATACAACTCTGAGGTACCACCTCCCACCTATCCAATTAGCTAATATGACAAAAAAGTAAAATAATAAATGTTGGAGAAGTTGTAGGAAAATTGGAACACTAATGCATTGTTGGTGGAGTTGTCAGCTGATCCAACCATTCTGGAGAGCAATTTGGAACTGTGCCCAAAACACTATGGGATCGTGATTATTTTGGCCTTATTTTAGTATACATTGTAAGATGTTGATCTATGCCTAGTTTCTGCCACTCTATCTTCCAGTTTTCCCTGCAATTTTTGTCAAATACTGAGATCTTATCCCAGAAGCTGGAGTCTTTGGGTTGATCAACTAATCAAGTAAAGGTTTATCAAGTAAACTCTTTGGGTTTACCCAGTAATACCACTATCAAGTCTGTATTCCAAAGAGATCATAGAAAAGGGAAAAGGAACCACATATAAAAATATTTATAGCAGCTCTCTTTGTGGTGGCAAGGAATTGGAAACTGAGGGAATGCCCATCAAATGGGGAATGGCTGAACAAGTTGTGGTATATGAATGTAATGGAATACTATTCTGCTCTAAGAAATAATGAGTAGGCTCATTTCAGAAAAACCTGGAAAGACTTCAGTGGACTAATGCTGAGTGAAGTGAGCAGAACTAGGAGAACATTGTACACGGTAACAGCAACATTGTATGATGATCAACTGTGATACACATGGCTTTTCTCAGCAATGCAATGATCCAAGACAATTCCTAAGAATGCATGATGGAAAATGTTCTCCACATCCATAAAAAGTACTGGATTTTGAATGTAGATTTTAACCATACTGCTTCTATTTTTTTGGTAATTGTTTTGTTTTTCTTTATTGAGGTTTTCCCCTTGTGTTCTTATTCATATTTGACAACATGACAAATGCAGAAATATGTTTAATATGATTGTACATATATAACCTATATCAGATCTCTTTCTGTCTGGGGGAGTGGGGAGGGAAGTGAGGGAGGGAAAAAATTTGGAACTAAAAATCTTATGGAAACAAATTTTGAAAATTACCTTTACATATTACTGGGAAGATAATAAAATACCTTTATGATTAAAAAAAGAAAAAAATCTTGTTAGAATTCCTAGGTATGGGTTATCGGTCCCAGTTTCTATTAGAGCTTATAATCGTCATTCTACAAATGCCAAGGATATAGTTTATTTGAACCAGATGAGCTGGGTCTTGAATTCATCAAGGGCAATCAGACTGTCTCTAACATCTTATTTATGTTGTGTTTCAACTCCCTGCTAGTCAATTTTTGTTACATCACTTCCAGTGCAAAAACAATTATCCCTAACAGAGGAAAAAGAAGAAATAATTCTTGAGCATCTATACTATCCCTCGATTGTCAATTCTCATCATTCCATTTATTCCTAATCAGTCAATTAACAAGCAAAGTTCCAATCCCTTCTTTTGACTTTCCCTTTCTCTGAATTCAGCTTTAAAAATAATTTTAAATTTCCATGTACTTATCTTACCTTTCCAGTTTCTTTCAATGAGTTAAAACTGGAATGTTTTAACACTTTTGAATTCTTATAAGAGATTATCACATCGTATTTATTCTCTATTACTTGATGTTGCTTTAATTTTTGTACATTTCTTTTAAAATCTATGTTTGTTGGTAAGTTGTGTGTGTATATATGTATATATATATACATATATATATATTTCTATGTGTATATGTATGTACACAAATATAGTTGTATATAAGTCATATATACATATGTTTATATACACAAATATGTAAAAGTGTGTGTGCAGAAATGCACACATATACATCAGTCTCTTCAGAGGAATTCCATTTTTTCCTCCTCTTTCCATTTGTTCCTTATATCCATTTCTTTTCCTTTGTGTTCTCAGACATTCAATGCTGAGTTGGGTTTCTTCTCCTTTTGCTATATAGCCTTTTAAGTTCATTTATTTTATTTACCTTTCTTCTGAAGCCTTTGAGATTGGCTTTCTCAAAATCTAAGCTACATGTGAGACTGCCTGTATTCATCCTCCCCTGTATATTGTGAGTGCTTTCTTACCTGTGCCTTTGTTTATTCTGCTCCTTGCATATACGGTCCCTTACATCCTCCTCCCTACTCTGTCAATCACTTTAATATGGAAACACCATTTCAGCACTTGTCTTTGTTCCCTCCATAGAGGATCTACCCAATGTGCTTGCTAGAGAACTATCTTTAAGACTTTCAAAAATCATCTCACATTTAAATATAATAGCTAAACACTTTACATAGGTTATACCATTTGATCTTCACAACAATCTTGTAAGTTAGTTAATATTACTTACATTTATTTTCAAGATGAGGAAAGAGGCTTGGAGAAGCTAAATGTCCTCCCACCATACCACATTTAGAATTTGAAGAGGGATTCAAACTCATTTCTCTCAGACTTCAAGTCTAGCACCCTATGTACTATACTCCTTTGCTCTACATTTCTTTACTTCTTCTCTGGATACAAGTATAACACTTAAACTATTATCCCTAAATGACTGACTTCCTTCCTCTTTCTAACATACATTTTTGGAGAATATATTTAGTAATACTTCTTTCATGCAGATCATCATAATTTTAAGCTCCATAGAATTTAAGCATGTCATGTGTGTTTTCTTTGCATTTCGTATTACCCACAATTTGGATTCTTTTGAGATGGTGGAATTCCATCATCCATAGGCTTATAATATTGTGGGTAAAATGCTGACCTTTCAGACAAAAAAAAAACATGAAACAATTACCAAAAAAGGCAAGAAAAATGTTTTTGAAATCTACCTTGGAATAAACATGATATTGGATTTGAGAGAAAAAGATTCATCAAGGGAATTTTTAGGACTTTTGATAACTGAGAGAAGAAAGGATATTTCAGGTAAGAATAGGAAAATCAGAAGTAAAGGTAGGAAGTGAAGAGTGTGTGTGTGTGTGTGTGTGTGTGTGTGTGTATTGGTCTGGGAAGATTGAAAAGATTGGAATGAGTACAAGAAATAGTTCATATAAATGAGTACTAGGGGAGAACATGATGAATATCTTTATGTATATTAAAATGTTAGTTTGGTAGCTTTAGCACATATAATTTTAGATAAAATGAGATTTGAGGTTTGATTTTATACTGAGTTACATCTGAAATTTTCAAAGTGCTTTCCTACAGGATAGAATGAGCAGGGTTGAGTAGAAAAAGCATTTACTAGGAGAGGTAAGAGATCCATGTTTGACTTCTAAACATGCCACAACACTCAGTTATGTGAATTAGGTAAGTCACTTTTAGAGAAACATTGGGGATGCACTAAATGTTAACTGATTGACACCTTTAAAAAAAACTAATCATTTCATGTAAAATCTGGAGTATTCATTAATTGTTTCTGAATGATTAAATACTTTGAAAAATTGGAACTCTAATGGCCTGTAAATGTCTAAATGATGTCCTTATTACTGGCTTTCACAGGGGAAGTAACTTAGTCACAAGCAATATTCTGTTCTTATATAATTCTGTGATGTACAAGTAACATTTTATATAGATAGATAGATGATACAGATACAGATACAGATACAGATATAGATATAGATATAGATATGTAGATATGTAGATATATAGATATATAGATGTTAAACTTGCTTTGCAGGCTGACTACCCTGTAGCACTGTATCTAATATTTTAATAAAATTTAAATAAAGATATGCATGTATCACATTCTAAAAGCATCAGAAATATTTTTCTGATAACATGAAACCAGTTGGTTGTCTTTCAGAAGAATTCCCATTAAATAAAATTTCAATGTCAGTTTTTCAACTCTTCAAAATCCTTTAAAATGTTTGCGTGTATTTCAAACAGCTTTCACTGTCTTGGTGCCAGCCTTGAAAACTACTGTCAATTACACCCTCAGGATTTTAATTCAGTGACAGGAAGTCACAGTCCAGTTAACACAAGACAGAGCTAATTCACAGTTACAGGCATAAGATGTTTTTGTCTTATGGTAATACACATATTCTCTGGGATATATGTCTGCAAGGCTGTTCTTCAGAGCTAAAGACCACTTTGCATATCATACAGAAGCTTGTACACAGCATGACTGCAATGGAGAATTGAAAAACCAAATGAAATATTCTGTTTATTTGTGAAGTTCAGCATTATTTATGCAAAGGGTATCTACTAATCCCTGAAAAAATAGCATATTTATGAGGCCTGTTGGGTTAAAAATTAGTCATTAGAATTGACAAATATTTATATCATTTTTTTTATGTGTGTTGAATACAAAGAAATAATGTATCAGCTTGACAATGATGGAATGCAAGGAGTTTAGGCAAAAGTATTTGCATGCAAGAAAGCAAATCCTAAGGATTTAAATAAATGACATAGAAAGAATGAAGATCTTGAAAGCTCCTGGTAAGGTTTTAGTCACAGCATTTAATAAAATCAAAATTTTGTCTCTTCTTTTGCACTCTCAGAATATAAATTTTATAGAGAGTGTTGAATCTGTTAAAAAGCACTTTAATTTCTCAGTGATGTGCATGTGATTGAATCCTGGAATACAAGAATTCTAAAAACATCGAAATCATGAGAGGCTCAAAGAGTAATGCAGATCTGTATGGTAAGCAGAAGCTGCCAATATTGCATCACTATCTATGTGTAAGTAATCAATCAATTAGCAAACATTTCTTAAGCACCTCTCATGTGCCTGATACTTTGATAGGCACTGGGGGAGACAAGTAGAAATAATGAAACGATCCCCACTTGAAAGGAGATTCCAGCATAACTGGAAAAAATGAATAAATACAAATATATACAAAAGTTAAATAAAGGATAGTTTCAAAGGGAGGGCACTAGTACCAGCAGGCACTACTTGAGCTGATCAGAAAAAATAATGCAGATAATGTTTCCTGAACTCTATTTTGTAGGGTGAGAAAATAAGGTAAGAGAGTAGCAGAAATAAGGAGAAAATGTATGTGAGTCACTTGGAATGGCCAGTGTTAAGGGTACAGTCATGGGCTATGGCTTGTTCTATGTAACAGAGAAAAGGTCAGAATGGTTAGATCAAGGAGTGTGGCAGGAGGAACAACATCTAAGAAATCTGGGACAAAGTATAATAAGGTATATCAGTGAAGAAAAATATGATCAGACATATTTGAAACAGAGCATAAGTTAAGCACTGCTACCACGAGATGTAAGATACACAGGGAAAACAAAATAAAACAAAAAAATCCAGTACAGTGTATAGATATTTTAAGTAGTGCCTTTGGGAAAATTTGGCTAAAAGTCATATAAGAGAAATAAGTGGAAAGGTAGTGGCCTGCTATGACCTAGAAAGTCTAGATCTCCCACAAATTTACTCTCCAGTAAATCTTTAAAATGCACCAGTTTCAAAGAGAATAAGTTACTTCACCTGTAGATTGCTCTACCCAGCCCAAGGTTATACAGAAAGATTACAAATATCCTCTTGAATCATTGAAGTAAACAAGACAAGATAAGGCTAGAGGAGGTAAAGAAAATGTGCATTTATATAGTCCTTAATATGTGCCAGGTATTTTGCGAAGCACTTTATAAATATTATCTCAATTTATCTTGACAACAACACTGAAAGGTAGGGGTTATTATCTTCATTTAACTGAGGCAGGCAGAGGTTAATTGATTGCTAAGGGTCACATAGATAGTAATTACCTTAGTCCAAATTTTAACTCAAGTCTTCCTGACGCTAGGCCCAGGGGTCCATCAATTTCAACAACTCAGTGGGATGAATGGTGCAGAGCAATCCTGGGGAAACTGCACAGTGGCTTCCTGAAGTCCAGACCTTGTAGGGGGATGTCCCAAACCAAGTGACAGCAAAAAAACTACAGATAAAGATGACCCCAAGGTGATCCTCAAGACTTGTGACGACTTTCTAAATTGGAGCAAACTCAATCCAGTAACAGGGACGGAAAGGGAAGGGAAGAGATAGAACGGAACATAAAAAGGCCATTTCACTGATAGATCATTAGATCAGGCAAACCACCTGTTTCCTAACATTCTTATTTGTAAAGAGGTTGGTAGGGACAAAGAGAAGAAAAAAAGCATAAGAAGAAAGAATAGGGGGGGCGGCTATGTGGCGCAGCAGATAAATCACAGCCCTGGATTCAGGAGTACCTGAGTTCAAGTCCGGCCCCAGACACTTGACACTTACTAGCTGTGTGACCCTGGGCAAGTCACTTAACCTGCATTGCCTTGGAAACCCCGACACCCCCCCCCAAAAGAAGAAAGAATAGATTGAATTGTTGATATAATTAACCTGATATTACCTATAAAACTGAAAAGGATAGCCAAATAGATTACAAAATAGAATACAACAATATGGTGCCCTACAAAAGATATAGTAAAAATAAAAAGATTTACAAAGAGTTAAAATGAAGAATTGGTGCAAAATTTATTATCCTTCACACAAACCCCCAAAGCAGGAATAAAAATCCTGATTTCAGATAAGGCAATAGTAAGTACAGAAAAAAAAAATAGAAAAAACAGGGAAATTATATTATTCTTCTTTTCTTTTCTTTTCTTTTCCTTTTGCAGGCAATGAAGGTTAAGTGACTTGCCCAGAGTCACACAACTAGTGCCAAGTGTCTGAGGCCGAATTTGAACTCAGATTCTCCTGAATCCAGGGTTTGGTGCTTTATCCACTGCGCCACCTAGCTGCCCCCTCTTATTGTCATTATTAAAGGGATATAAAAAATATTTAGGTGTTTATATACCAAGACACAGCCAGGAACTGTATGCATCCAGTCATAAAATATTCTGAAGAATCAAGACAAACACTATACTATCTTGGTCTCTGAGATAGTGGAATTAGATATAGCATAGTTTATATGCAGCACTGGTCCCATCAAGTTCACAAACAGGATGAAGCATTGTTGTCAAATGGGCTGGTTGGGTGATGGTCACTTCTGAAAGTCATTCTTTGCTCCTCACAATATCAAAACTGAGATTTCTGCAAAATCTGGTCCCTAGAACCTCACAGCAACCAGCAGAGAATGTCTGCAAATGTCTTGTCTTGACATTTTAAAACCAATAAGGTCAGAGTCTCCCAATTAATATCCATCACCTAAAACAAATGGTAAGGTAAAGAAGAAGATTTGTTTCATAAGTCACATTTTGGCCTTAAGGGGATGAAGGACCAGAGCCTCTATACTTGTAGCACTGTGTCACCAGACACCATCAGAAAAGGAGGAAACTAAAAAATAGCAATAGAAGAGAAAAATGACTGAGGCTCTGGTCACAAATACTGTCTGATACCCTCTATAGATTTCAGTCTTTTATTCACTGTATACTTAGCTGATTGCAAGCAGTTATAGAATGTCCATGCACGCTCTGATCTCTCTCCATGGTACTTCCATTTCAAGTCATTATAACTCTTTTAGGAAGCAGAATACTCTCATTTGGAGAATCAGCTAAGCACCTAATTTACTCTATGCACGTTAGTCTCCCTGTTTGACTTAAATTGTTTTGATAGCTATTTGCTATTTGTGATGTTCTTTATGTAGCCTGTGTTTGATGGGAAAGAATTAAGTTTATGATAACTGAGCATAACCTTCACTCTCGAGTGACCAGGGAAGTGGGTTTTTGACCCCCCTAAAACTCTAACTCCCTAAACCAATCAGGGAACAGAAAGATATAAATATAATCCAATAGCAATTTTGGAGACAGGGAAGGGAAGGAGAAAGCATCCAGATATTTTTTCCCTGCTCTCCTCGAGGTAGAAATCAAGGCTTCCCTTAGTAGCAAGGTACATAAGATTCAAGAGATATTTATCCATTCCACCTGACAGCTGTGATTACATATTTAAAAACCCCAGTTGTACATACCTATTATTCACAGGCACACACAAATACCTTTTATGTATTTCCTTATCTCATCTGAAGCTCAAAAGTAGCCTATGAGATAAGGACTTAAAGTTTTATATACTCCCTTCCATTTTACAGATGAGGAAATGTATGGTTTAAATAATTTAGTGACCTACCCACAGTCTTATAAAGGAGGGACCTGAACTCAAGTTGTCCTTATTCTAAATTTAGCACTTTACTTATGAGTTATTGTGATTGTATCTATCTGAGCTCTGAGAAGCAAAGGAAGGTCTGTCTTATAGTCTATGTTTTATTGCTAACATGAGCACGTAAGTGCCAACCATTATTAAGTTATGCTGTGCTTCACCTCTGGGTTATGTTATACTTATCTATATCCTCTCAGAGTTTATACATTTTCATTCTATGCCATGTACAATGCCTTTCAGGAAAGAAAAGGAAATTGTCTCAAGAGCTATCTTTTTTTTCAGTGTGACATGCCAAGTAGTCATGTCACAAGTCATCCAAAATAGGCAGATATGAATGCCAGGTATCTTTAGATTTGCTTAGAGAATTTTGTTACAATGTAAGATCCTAAGATCTACCTCTAGCAGCCTCTGTTCCAACAGTGTTAAAATTGTAGTCTTTAAAATTCTGTTTGGATAATAAGCTGAATTGAAATATATTTTGCTTATTTTTTAAGAAAATTATCCATATGATACATGTTCATGGATGAGGAAAGGTGGCATATGGGTAAGCATCCCATGGACTCATGAGTCAGCAGAATGTCTCCACGGACACGATTTGTATTTTTCATTTGATCTCTGATTTAGCTGTAAAATAGCCTAAAAATCACACTCAGAGATTCCTGTCGCAGATGAGATGAGAACACAGTGATGCATGTTACATTTACATATTACAATTTAGCACCATTGAACATTATTTCTAATTATTTAGTTACATAATAGCACACTGACTATGCTTTTTTGGAGAGTATTGTTCATTCCTGGAAGATAAGTTAATTCAAAGAAGCAAAGACTCAATTAAGCTCACACAATGTGGAGAGGATCTGTGATAGGCATTGGGGGAAACAAAATGAAGAAAGTTTCTGCTCTCAAGGAGCATATGACTTATTAGGCTGGAGTAAAATAAGTTCCATTTAGCAATTATGAATTCAATTGATAAGAAGAAGCACAATAAAAAGTGATAAGATTTCTGAACCTTAAAATCAGGACTTTAATCCTCCACTAAAATTCACCTTCTGATAGCTTGTGAATATGAGCAAGTCTTAACATCATGCAACTCTGTCAGTCTTAAATTTCAAAGATGTTTCCATCTCAGCTTGGGGAATGATTTCTCATACTGTGAATGTGCTCACCAAAGAAATTACAGGTCCTTGACATTGTTGATGAAAAGTACCAAGAAAAGTCTACACAAAGTGGTATGAGAAATTGGAAGATCATTTATAACAGGGAGTGTAGCAGGTTAGCCAAGGCTCAGTGGGAAATGGGAGTACCCTAACTGGGTCTTGAAGGAAGGAAGGAATTTCAGCAGGTATAAGTAGAGAAAATCCCAGGCATGTTAAAAGGATTTTACAAAGTTTTGCCTTATAAGGAAATAGTAGAAGGCTGGAAGACACTGGGAGATTCAATTCAAGACAGAATAATTGTGAGACTGATTATATGTATGGCATCATGAGAGACTCTGGAACTACAAAGGTAAACTAAAATCATCTATGACTTCAAGAAATGTGCATTCTACTAGGGGTAGGGATATCAATTTTAACCAGAAAAGTATACACTATGTATTTGAGGTGGTTTAGAGCACTACCTGAGCAGATCAAGAGAGAATTTATACAGTGACACCTGAGGGTAATCCTGGAAGAGAAGATAGAAATAAAAATTTTAAAAGGGGCAGCTAGATAGCACAGTGGTAAAGCCCTGGCCCAGGATTCAGGAAGACCTGAGTTCAAAATCCAGCCTCAGACACTTGACACATACTAGCTATGTGACCCTGGGCAAGTCACTTAACAATCATTGACCGCCAAAACAAACAAACGAAAAAGTTAAAGAAAAGGCTACATTTAGAGGTAGCCCTTCCAAAAGAGAATAAAAATCCTTCATACATACTTACCTCCTTCTTTTAAGCTAAATAGAGGCTAATCCTCAAGGATTTCCCTCTTTTGAACTCTATCTTCAGAGCAGCAAATTTCCCCTTTTTACATATAAGAAACACTGAAGAATCTGCTGTTTAAATAACATGCCATACATCATAATTCATGGGATAATGAACTTAGGACTGGAAATGACACCAAAATATCTAGTTCGGGACCTTCATTTTAGAGATCAAAAAGTAGAGGTACAGGGAGGTTTTCCTAGGTCAAAGGGAAGTAAAATATCAAAAGTGGTATTTAAACTGGTTTCTGATTCCAGAATGAATGCTGTTTCTATTCAATGACATCTGCTTCCTCATGTCCCATCACATATATTAATCTTGGATCTTTTATATTCTCTCCACTAAATATTCAGAGGACCTAATGAGCAAATGTAAATATATGAATTAGTATGGAGTCATATTCTATTTGGTACAATTCCCATTTCTCTTTGACCTGGAGAATATGGAAGGAAATATTGTGAAGCTTCTGTGGATACTTTGATTTGTCATTAGTGCCTATGTGACTGGGAGATTAGATCCAAAATAAACAACTATATTTGAAACAGGAGGAACCTTACAGATTTTCCTGTTTCCACAGAGCAATGCTATCTCATCAATTTGTTTAGTGGTATATGGTACGAAACAATAATTGTTAACAATAAATAGTGCTTATTTTGTGCCAGGCCTTTGTTCTAAAGAATTTTATAATTATTATTTCATTCAATCTTCACAATAAATATGGGAAGTAGGTGCAATTATTGTTTTTACAATTTTACAAATGAGGAAACTGAGGCAAACACCAAGTTAAGTGACTTACTTAGGTCATACAACCTGTATCTGAATACAGATCTGAACTCAGGTGTTCCTGACTACAGGCCCAGTTCTCTATTCTCTATACCATCTAGGTGCCCTGAAATAAGATACTCTGCTATGAAATTGGTCATGTGGTGATAATATTTGCTAAAAGTTTGACTATGAGAATTTACAGGAACATGAACAAAAATTGCCCAGGCTAGACAGATATGGATGGACTCCAATCTGCATCATTTCTCCAAAGGGATCACAGATCCTTTAAAACACAGAAGTATGAATTTTAAAAATATGAACACTGCAACCTATTTCCAGTAACAAAGTAATTACAATTTTAATGGTCAGAATATAGCTACCACAATTTTCTCATAAATTAAGCAAATAAAAATGCTAAAAGTGTTACCCCTTGAGAAAATCAAACATAATAAAAATAAGTAAGGGCATTGTATTTCATGACAGGGATTTAATATGATATCTAAAAAATGAAAGAGAGGGATGGAGGGAAGGAGGAAAAGGAAGGAAGGGAGGGAGGGAGGGAGGGACCGGAGGAAAGAATGGATGGTGGGAGGGAGTTAGGGAAGGAAGGAGGAAGAAGCAAAAGAGAAGAGGGGAAAGAAGAAAGAAAAAGAAAGAAAGAAAGAAAGAAGAAGAAAGAAAGAAAGAAAGTAAGAAAGAAAGAAGAGAAAGAAAGAAAGAAAGAGGAAAGGAAGAACGGAAAGAAGTTTAATTATATATATTTTTTTGCTAAAAAGGTAAGACCAAAATGATGAGGAGAAGACTAATCTTAGGGCATCTTAATATGACTCTATAATTAATAAGAACAAGAAAAGAAATATCCAAATAATTGACAATTGGGCCTTACATTTTCATTATTTAAAGAACAGTTGATAGAAAAATAACACTTGCAATATGAATAAAGAAAAAGAGAATTAAAAATTCAACTTTCTGATTGATGTGTTTGCTTTGGTTAAATTGTCACAGCTGTAAATATTATTGTCATTCTACACTGACATTAAATAGCAACTATTCACTACCGCTATACAAGAGTTACATGGAGGGTTAATGCTCACTAACCCACTTGAAAGCATTTGTGATTTCCAAGTGAGGATCTATGCATAATTATGGCCTCTATTCCAGAAAGAGAATCTGATTCACAAATTGCTTTCCTCAGCAGAGATCATGGTAGCTAAGCAAGAAAATGGTAAAAGAAAATTGTGGAGACAATTTGCCCCTATCATATAGATAAAAGGGCATTCATGTATACATATAGAAATACGGTATAATAATAATGAGAGGCAATGTGGTATACTGAATAGAGAACTGACTTTTGAGTCAAGAAGACTTGGGTTCTAGTCCCATCTGACAAATACTGTATATAAGCCTGTGCAAAATATGCTTTAGAAAGCAGTTCACTAAGAGCATAAGTTACAAAGATGGTACTAATATGGATTAGAGAGTTTCCTCAGTTCCTTACACTAGTGAAATCACAGGTCTGCAGATATAATGACTGCCCAATGAGTTCCATATCTGGATCAATAGATCAATCAAACCTCAAGAGTTCAAAAAATCATTCTTTTACTAAAAACATATTTCAATATGCTTAGGTAGAAGGTCCCAAGGCAGATAATAGTGATAAAGGGATAAAAGCAAATAAAAACAATTTCAAGGATATAAAAGGTAGTTAGCAAAGAGGGGAAACTCTTTGTGTCTCAGAGGCCTACTACCAATAATCCTAAAGACTGCTTTTCTAGTCTGTTTGCCAAAAGAATCACAATTGGATCTCAGGTCTAAACCACATAGGGATATAAATAATTCAAAATGTTCCAGGTTTCACCATATTTAGTTACTCATCATTCTTAGCAAGAGTTGCAACTGTTCCCTGCTCTACCCCTTCTCTGTCTGCAAAACTGATCACAATGGTGATGAAGATGGTGCTGATGGTGCTGATGGTAGTAAGAGAAAAGTATATGATGGCTATTCAGGACAAGGAGACTGCCCCAGGAAAATTCAGAAAAGTTCTCCAGAAGGAAGTTAAAAAACATAACTAAAGGCTGTAAAAACTTAGCATCTACCTAACACCAAGCAAGACATGATCTTGTGGCTAGAACTATAAAACACCTCAATTTTATACATTAATTTTAGAGTGGTACACAAGTTTCATGAAATTTTTTTTTTAAGTAGAAGCAAGGGTATGCTGGGGCAGCTCCTAAGTGGCTTGAAGACCATTCTTAAGTTTTCAGTGTGAGCATTTACATCTCAGACATAAGCAATATCTATAAATCAGGACTTTAATTTATTGTTCTGTTGATTGTCTATGTTTAAGAGAAAGTGTTATAGGGGCAGCTAGGTGGTGCAGTGAATATAGCACAGGCCCTGGAGTCAGGAGGACTTGAGTTCAAATCCGGCTCAGACACTTAACACTTACTGGCTGTGTGACCCTGGGTAAGTCACCTTAAACCCAAGTTGCCTCACCAGAAAGAAAGAAAGAAAGAAAGAAAGAAAGAAAGAAAGAAAGAAAGAAAGAAAGAAAGAAAGAAAGAAAAGAAAGAAAGAAAGAAAGAAAAGAAAGAAAGACAGAAAGGAAAGAAAGAAAAGAAAGAAAGAGAGAAAGAGAGAGAGAGAAAGAAAAGAGAGGAAAGAAGAGAGAAGGAAGGAAGGAAGGAAGGAAGGAAGGAAGGAGGAAGAAGGAAGGAAGGAAGGAAGGAAGGAAGGAAGGAGAAGGAAGAAAATGTTAATAACATAGATTACACTTTCAGCACTTGCTTCTGCCCCTAACCCCTTGTCAGCCATTTGGAGGATGGATTAGGTTGGGGGAAAGGCTGGATGCAAGGAGACTAATTAAGAGGTCTTTCAGTAGCCCAGAAGGGAAGCAATGAGAGCCTTAAATGAGAGTCATGGTCTTGTGCATAGAATGAAAGAAGTGAAATCAAGAAATGTTTTGGATGTAGAATTGAAACAAAATTTGGCTTGGAAAAAACTGATTTTTTTGGAGGGGGTGATGAGAATGAAAGATCAAGGCTGAATCTCATGTAGATTTGAATCTCTGGCTAACAATATTAGTGGATCCTTTCAATTAGGAAAACTAGGTTCAAATAACAAATCATAGATTAAATAGTTGAGTGACTCGTGGCAAGATAATTTAGCTTCTATATTTTTAATTATAAAAGTATTTTATTATTTTCCAGTTATATGTAGAAATAGTTTTCAACATTTGTTTTTATAAAAATTTCTAGTTTCAAATTTCTTTCTCCTCCTCCCCTCTCCCTAGACAGCAAAATAATCTGATATAGGTTATATACATACAATAACATTAAACATATTTCTGCATTAGTCAATTATTATTAGGGAAGAATCAAAGCAAAAAAGAAAAACCTCAAAAAGAAAACAACAGCACCAAAAACAAAAAGAAATAGTATGTTTCAATCTGAATTATATTCCACAGTTCTTCTTTTTTCTGGATTTGTAGAGCCTTTTCCATCATGAGTCCTTTGGAAGTATCTTGTACCATTGTACTGCTGAAAGAATCAAGTCTATCTCACAGTTGATCAACACATTATATTGATGATACTGTGTATATTGTTCTCATGTTCTGTGCCTCTCACTCACCCTTCAGTTCATGTAAGTCCTTCCAGGTTTCTCTGAAATCCACATGCTCATTGCTTCTTACAGCTCAATAGAATCCCATTACATTCATATACTGCACTAGTTCAGCCATTCCCCAATTGATGGGCCAGCCCTTCAATTTCCAGTTCCTTGACACAACAAAAAGAGCAGCTATAAATATTTTTGTACATGTGGGTCCCTTTTCCCTCTTCTATGATCTATTGGGATAAAAGACCCAATAGTAGTATTGCTAGGTCAAAGGGGATGCACAGCTTTATAGCCCCTTTGGGTTGTTGAATTCCAACTGGTCTCCAGAATGGTTGGATCACCTTCACAGCTCCAACCCCAACAATGCATTAGGGTTCCAATTTTTCCACAGCTTATGCCAACATTCATTGTTTGCCTTTTCTGTCATATTAGCCAATCTCATAAGTTTCAGGTGGTTTTAATTTGCATTTCTCTAATAAATAGTGATTTCGAGCACTTTTTTCATATAGCAATAGATATCTATGACTTCCTTCATCAGAAAACTGCCTGTTCATATCTTTGACCACTTTTCAATTGGGGGAGTGACTTGGATTTTTATAAATTTTCATTTAGTTCCTGATATAGTTTAAGAAATGAGGCCTTTATCAGAGTACGGGCCATAAAAATTATTTCCCAGCTTTCTGCCTCCATTCTAATTTTGGATGCATTGCTTCTGTTTGTAAAAAGAACTTTTTTAATTTAATGTAATGAAAATCATCCATTTTGCATTTCACTAATATTCTCTATCACTTGTTTGGTCATAACCCTGTTCTCCTTTCCAAAGATCTGAAAGGTAAACTATTCCTTTTCTCTCCTAAGTACCTATGGTATCAACTTTCTACGTCTAAGTCATGTGCCCATTTTGAACTTATTTTAGTATAAGGTGTAAGATGTTGGTCTGTTCCTAAATTTCTGCCATACTATCTTTTAGTTTTCAAGCAATTTTTGTCAGATACTGAATTACTATCCCAGAAGCTGGAGTCTTTGGGTTTATCAAACAGTACATTACTGAAGTAATTTACTGCTGTGTCTCCTGTACCTAGCCTATTCCATTGGTCCTCCACTCTATTTCTTAGCCAGGACCAGATAGTTTTGATGACTGACACTTTATAGTAGAGCTTCAGATTTGGAATTGTAACGATTGGAATAACGCCAACTACTGGAGACTTACTGTAGAAGAGTTCTGCCCATGAAGCAAAGGTCTTTGAGGGCAAGACCAGGAGTCTATCTTTGGCGTCAGGAAATGACGCGGGCTAGAGGGAGGAGAAAGGAAGAGACTGGTGCTTGCTTTCGGGCTCTTTCCTCTGGACTCTGGCGGAGAAGGGAGCTAGAAATGTGCTCTCCCTTTAATAGATAGGAATCTAGGCCTTTGTCTCTCTCTTTACCAAATTCTTATTCTCCTTAATAAATGCTTAAAAGTCTAACTCTTGCTAAAGATCTATAATTGATTGGCGACCACTCATTAGATATTTTAGACAGACTAGCTAGAATTTTAGCCCTTAACAGAATAACTAACCCACCTTCCTGTGCATTTTTTTCCATTAGTTCTCTTGATATTCTTGACCTTTTGTTTTCCCCAGATGAATTTTTGCTATTATTTTTTCTAGCTCTATAAAAATAATTTTTAGGTAGGTCTGATTGATTTGGCACTGAATAAGTAAATTAATTTAGGTAGAATTGTCATTTTCTATTAGCTCAGCCTATCCATAAGCAATTGATATTTTTTCCAATTATTTAGATCTGATTTGATTTGTGGGAAAAGTGTTTTGTAATTGTTTTCATAGAGTTCCTGGATGTGTCTTGAAAAGTATACTCTCAAGTATTTTATATTGTTGACATTTACTTTATTTGTTTTATTTTTGTTTTTGTTTTTGGTTTTTGTTTTTTTGTAGTGAGGCAATTGGGATTAAGTGACTTGTCCAGGGTCACACAGCTAGTAAGTGTAAGATGTCCTGAGGCCAGATTTAAACTCAGGTACCCCTGACTCCAGGGCTGGTGTCTATCCACTGTGCCTCCTATCATGTTTCTGCTTTTACTTTAAATGGAATTTCTCTTTCTTTCTCTTGCTGCTGGACTTTGTTGGTCATGTATAGAAATGCTGATGAATACATGATTTATTTTATATCCTGCTAAATTGCTGAAGTTAATTGTTTCAAGTAATTTTGAGTTGATTCTCTAAATATACCACCATTTCATTTGCAAATATTGATAGTTTTGTTTTCCTCCTTGCCCTATTCTAATATCCTTTAACTCCTTTTTTTTCTCTGATGCTAAGCTAATATTTCTAGTACAATATTGAATAATAGAGGTGATAATGGAACATCTCTGTTTTGACCCTGAGCTTATTGGGAAGTCCACTAACTTATCTCCATTACATATAATGCTTGCTGATGGTTTTAGGTAGATACTGCTATTATTTTAAGGAAAGCTCCACCTATTCCTAAGCTTTTTTTTTATTAGGAATGAGTGCTGTATTTTGTCAAAAGCTTTCTCTGAATCTATTGAGATAATCATATGATTTTTGGTTTAGTTTTCTTATTGATGTGGTTGTTTTATATTGATAGTTTTCCTAATGTTGGACCAGCCCTGCATTCTGGTATAAATCCCACCTGGTCATTTTGTATCATCCTGGTGATCGATCACTTGCTGTAATCTCCTTGCTAATATCTTATTGAAGATTTAGCGTCCAATATTCATTAGGGAAATTGTCTATAATTTTCTTTCTCCTGTTTTGCTTTTGCCTGCTTTGGTATCAACACCATATTTGTGTTACTAAAAGGAATTTGGTAAAACAGCTTCTTTACCTATTTTTCCAAATAATTAGTATATATTGGAATTAATTGTTCTTTAATTGTTTGGTAGAATTCCACCTGTAAACCCATCTGGCCCTGGGGATTTTTTCTTAGGGGAGTTCACTAATAACTTCATTGAGTTATTTTTCTAATATGGCTTATTACAGATTTTTATTTCCCTCTTCAGGTACCTGAGCAATTTGTATTCTTGTAAATATTTATCCATTTCATTTAGGATTGTCAAATTTATTGGCATATAGTTGGGCAAAATACTTCCTAATTATTGCTTTAATTTCACTTCATTGGTGGAAAAATCACCTCTTTCAATTTCGATACTGGTAATTGGTTTTCTCTTTCTTTTTTTTAATCAAATTAACCAGTATTTTATCTATTTTATTGGTTTTTTCAATAAAACCAGCTCTCTGTTTTATTGATTAATTCTATACTTTTCTTGTTTTCATTCTTATTAATTTTAACAATTTATTTTCAGGATTTCTAAGTTAGCATTTTAATTGGAGATCTATGATTTGTTCTTTTTCTAGCTTTTTAAGTAGCATGCCCATTAATTGGATCTCACTTTCCCCTTTTTTATTCATGTAAGCATTTTAGAGATATAACATTTTCCCTAAACACTGCTTTGGCTGCATTCCATAGAGTTTGGTAAGCTGTCTCATTATTGTCATTCTCTTGGACGAAGTTGTTTATTATTTCTATGATTTGTTGTTTGACCCACCCATTCTTTGGAAAGAAATTATTTAGTTTACAATTAATTTTCAGTCTACATTTATTGGCTCTTTATTACATGTAATTTTTATTGTATCAGGATCTGAGAAGGATGCATTTACTATTTCTGTCTTTCTAGATTTGACTTTGTGGTTTTTGCACTCTAATAATGGTCATTTTTTGAATATGTGCCATGTACTGCTGAGGAAAAAGGTATATTCCTTTCTATCCCCATTCAATTTGCTCCAGATATCTATCATGTCTAACTTTTCTAGTATTCTATTCACCTCTTTCACTTCTTTTTTATTTATTTTGTGGCTAGATTTATCTAATTCTGAGAAGGGAATATTCAGATCCCCTACTAGTATAGTATTACTGTCTATTTCCTCTTGTAACTCATTTAACTTCTCTTTTAAGAATTTGGATGCTATACCACTTAGCACATACATATTTAGTATTGATTACTTCATTACCTTTAGTACCTTTTAGCAAGATGTAGTTTCCTTAATTATCTCTTGTAATTAGATATATTTTTGCCTTTGTTTTGTCTGACACAAGGATTGCTACCTCTGCTTTTTTTTACTTTAGCTGAAGCATAATATATCCTGCTCCAACCTTTTACTTTTACTCTGTATGTATCTCTCTGCTTCACATGTGTTTCTTGTAAATAGCATACTATAGGATTCTGGTTTTTAATCCATTCTGCTATTTGCTTCCATTTTATGGCAGAGTTCATCCCATTCACATTCACAGTTATTATTACTGTCTAATCCTCTCTATTCTATTTTATTCTATTATTACTGTCTATCCCCTCCTACTTTGTTCTTTCCCCCATTCTTTCACCCTATTCTTCTTCACCAACATTTTCCTTCTTACCCCTGCCTCCCCCAATCTGCCTTCCCTTTTATGACCACCTCCCTTTTCTTTACCCATTTCTCCCTTGCTTCTGCCCTCCCTTCTATCATCCCCCTTTTCCCCTTACCCTTTTATTTCCCTAAAGAGCATGCTAAGTTTCTTTATCCAAATGAATGTATATGTTTGAATCAAATCTAGTGAGAGTAAGGTTGAAACAATGCTGACCCCTGCCTTCTTTCCCTCTATTGTAATAGGTTTTTTACTCTTCTTTGTATGATGTAATTCACACTATTCCACCTCCCTTTTCATCTCCCCATAAACTCCCTTTTAACCCCTTAATTTTCTTTATATCATCATATCAGAAACAATTTATATTTATACCCTATGTGTAAACCCCTTCTGTCTGCCGGAATACATATACAGTTCTCAACTGTTTTCCTTTCCAAAGATCTGATAGGTACACTATTCCTTTCTCTCCTAATTTACCTATGGTATCACCTCTTATGTCTAAATCATGTATCCATTCTGACCTTATTTTAGTATAAGGTGTAAGATGTTGGACTATGCCTAATTTCTGCCATACTATCTTCCAGTTTTCCCAGCAGTTTTTGTCAAATACTGAGTTCCTATCCCAGAAACTGGAGTCTTTGGGTTTATCAAACACTACATTACTAGTGTCAATTACTACTGCATTTCCTGAGCCTAGCCTATTCCATTGATCTACCACTCTATTTTTTAGCCAGTACCAAATAGTTTTGATGACTGCCGCTTTATGGTAGAGCTCCAGGTTTGGTATTGCTAACCCACCTTCCTGTGAATTGTTTTTCATTATTTCCCTGGATATTCTTGATTTTTTTTTTCCAGATGAATTTTGTTATTATTTTTTCTAGCTGTATAAAATAATTTTTAGGTAGTCTGATTGGTATGGCACTGAATAAGTAAATTAATTTAGGCAGTATTGTCATTTTTACTATATTAGCTCTGCCTATCCATGAGCAATTGATTTCTTTCCAATTATTTAGATCTGATTTGATTTGTGTGAAGAGTGTTTGGTAGTTGTGTTCATAGAGTTCCTGGGTTTGTCTTGGCAAGTAGACTCCCAAGTATTTTATATTATCTACCATTACTTTAAATGGAATTTCTCTTTCTATCTCTTGCTGCTGGACTTTGTTGGTCATGTATAGAAATGCTGATGATTTATATGGATTTATTTTATATCCTGCTACTTTGCTAAAGTTGTTAATTGTTTCAAGTAATTTTTGAGTTGATTCTCTAGGATTCTTTAAGTATACCATCATATCATCTGCAAAGAGTGAGAGTTCTTTTCTTCCTTGCCTATTCTAATTCCTTTAATTCCTTTCTCTTCTCTGATTGCTAAAGCTAACATTTCTAGGACAATATTAAATAATAGGGTTGATAATGGACATCCCTGTTTCACCCCTGATCTTATTGGGAAGGCCTCTAATTTATCTCCATTGCATATAATAATTGCTGATGGCTTTAGGTAGATACTATTTATTATTCTAAGGAAAGCTCCAACTATTCCTAAACTCTCTAGTGTTTTTGTTAGGAATGGGTGTTATACTTTGTCAAAAGCTGTCTCTGCATCTATTGAGATAATCATATGATTTTGGTTGGTTTTCTTATTGAGGTGGTTGATTATGTTAATAGTTTTTCTAATGTTGAACCAGCCCTGCATTCCTGGTATAAATCCCAGCTGGTCACAGTGTATTATCCTGGTGATCACTTGCTGTAATCTCCTTGCTAATACCTTATTTAAGATTTTACCATCAATATTCATTAGGGAAATTGGTCTATAATTTTCTTTCTCTGTTTTTGCTTTGCCTGGTTTTGATATCACCACCATATTTGTGTCATACAACGAATTTGGTAGAACTCTTTCTTCACCTATTTTTCCAAATAATTTGTATAATATTGGAATTAATTGTTCTTTAAATGTTTGGTAAAATTCACCTGTAAACCCATCTGGCTCTGGGGATTTTTTCTTAGGGAGTTCATTAATGGCTTGTTCAATTTCTTTTTCAAATATGGTTTATTTAAGGATTTTATTTCTTCTTCCGTTAACCTGGGCAGGTTGTATTTTTGTAAATATTCATCCATTTCATTTAGATTGTCAAATTTATTGGCATACAGTTGGGCAAAATAATTCCTAATTATTGACTTAATTTCCACTTCATTGGTGGTAACATCACCCTTTTCATTTTTGATACTGGTAATTTGGTTTTCTTCTTTTTTTAATCAAATTAACCAATATTTTATCTATTTTATTGTTTTTTCTTCATAAAACCAGCTCTTAGTTTTATTGATTAATTCTATAGTTTTTTTGCTTTCAATCTTATTAATTTCTCCTTTAATTTTCAGGATCTCTAATTTAGTGTCTAGTTGGGGATTTCTACTTTGTTCTTTTTCTAGCTTTTTAAGTTGCATGCCCAATTCATTAATCTCTTCTTTCTCTTTTTTATTCATGTAAGCATTTAGAGCTATAAATTTTCCCCTAAGCACTGCTTTGGCTGCATCCCATAGATTTTGGTATGTTGTCTCATTATTGTCATTCTCTTGGATAAAGTTATTGATTGTTTCTATGATTTCTTGTTTGGCCCATTCATTCTTTAGAATGAAATTATTTAGTTTCCAATTGATTTTCATTCTACTTTTCCCTGGCTCTTTCTTACATGTAATTTTTATTGCATCATGATCTGAGAAGGATGCATTTACTATTTCTGCCTTTCTACATTTGACTAGGATGTTTTTGTGCCCTGATACATGGTGAATTTTTGAAAATGTGCCATGTCCTGCTGAGAAAAAAGGTCTATTCCTTTCTATCGCCATTCAATTTTCTCCAGACATCTATCATGTCTAACTTTTCTAGTAATCTGTTCACGTCTTTCACTTCTTTCTTATTTATTTTTTGGCTAGATTTATCTAATTCTGAGAGGGGGAGATTCAGATCCCCCACTAGTATAGTATTACTGTCTAATTCCTCTTGTAACTCATTTAACTTCTCCTCTAAGAACTTGGATGCTATACCACTTGGCGCATACCTATTTAATATTGATATTACTTCATTATCTATAGTACCTTTAAGTAAGATCCAATTTCCTTCCTTATCTCTTTTAATGAGATCTATTTTTGCCTGCACTTTGTCTGAGATAAGGATTGCTACCCCTGCTTTTTGTACTTTAGCTGAAGCATAATATATTCTGCTCCAGCCTTTTACCTTTACTCTGTGTGTATCTCTCTGCTTCAAATATGTTTCTTGTAAACAGCATATTGTAGGGTTCTGGTTTTTAATCCACTCTGTAATTCGCTTCCGTTTTATAGCAGAGTTCATCCCATTCGCATTCACAGTTATTATTACTGACTGTGTATTCCCCTCCATTCTATTTACCCCCTTTGTACTTGTCCCCCCTTCTTTCACCCCATTCCTCCTCACCGACGTTTTACTTCTTACCCCTGCCTCCCCCGATCTGCCCTCCCTTTTTATCACCCCCCTCTCTTTTCTTTACCCTTTGCTCCCTTGCTTTTGTTCTCCCTTCTATCAGTTCCCCCCCTTTCCCTTCCCCTTTTGTTTCCCCTAAAAGAATGAGTTAAGTTTCTTTATTCAATCCAATGAAAGTATATGTTATTCCCCTCTTTGAGTCAAATCTAATGAGAATAGGGGTTGAAACCATGTTCCCCCCTCCTTTCTTTCCCTCTATTGTAATAGGTTTTTTTCTCACCTCTTATTATGATATAATTTCATCCCATTCCACCTCCCTTTCCTCTCCTCCCCAGAGACTCCCTTTTTAACCCTTAATTCTTTTGTATCATCACATCAAAGACAATTTATATTTATACCCTCTATGGTAAAGTCCTTCTCTCTGCCCAAATACATTTACACTTCTTAAGAGTTATGAGTATTATCTCCTGTGTAGGGATATAAACAGTTTAACTTAATAGGGTAACTTTTTTCCCCCTCTGTTTACCTTTTAAGACTTCTCTTGATTCTTGTATGTTGAGATCAAATTTTTCATTCAGTTTCTGGTCTTTTCACCAGGAAAGATTGAAAGTCCCCAATGTCATTAAAAGTCCATCATTTCCCCTGAAAGAAAAAGCACATTTTTGCTGGGTAATAGATTCTCGGCTGCAATCCAAGCTCCTTTGCCTTCCGGAATATCATATTCCAAGGCCTTGCAGTCCTTTAATGTTGAAGCTGCCAGGTCCTGAGGCATCCTGACTGTGGCTCCATGATATTTAAATTGCTTTCTCTTTCTGGCTGCTTGGAGTATTATCCTCCTTCACCTGATAATTCTGGAATTTGGCAAACAATATTCCTTGGAGTTTCCTTTTGGGGGTCTCTTTCAGGAGGTGATCAGTGGATTCTTTCAATGATGATTTTATCCTCTGATTCTATGATATCAGGGCATTTCTCTCCGTAATAATTTCCTGAATATGGTGTCTAGATTCTTTTTCTGGTCATGCTTTCGGCAGTCCAATGATTCTCTAGATTGGTCTCTCCTCGATCTGTTTTCCCACCTTCAGTGACTTTCAATGAGTTATTTCACATTTTCTTCTATTTTTTCATTTTTTTTATTCTGCTTGACTGATTCCTGGTGTCTCATGATTCCTTATCTTCCAAACCTGTCCCACTTTAATTTTTAAGGCATTGTTTTCTCAGTGAGATGATGCACCTTTGTTTCCATTTGGCCAAGTGAATTTTTAAGGGTATTGTTTTCTTCAGTGAGATTATGTGCTTCCTTTTCCAAGCTGCTGATTCTTTTTTCATAGTTTTCTTGTTTTGCTTTCATTTCTCTCCCCATTTTTTCTTCTACCTCTTGCAATTGATTTTTAAAATCCTTTTTGGGCTCTTCCAGGAAGGCCTTTTGTTCTTGGGACCAATTCACCTTCCCTTGTGAGGCTTCAGATGTAGGCAATTTGAGGCTATTGTCCTCATCTGAGTTTGTGTTGGTTTCTTCCCTATTGATACAGAAGCTCTCAATGGAGAGGGCTCTTTTTTGCTTCTTATTCATTATTGCCGGACCCCGGCATCTGATCCCGCCTGACCCGTTTGTAGCCCTCTCGGCCGGTGCAGGTAGGTTTTTCCACTGTCCTTCTTGGCCACCAGATTTTTGAACCAGGTTCCAGGGGCCTCAGTTGTTCGACTGTGGCCTGCAGCTCCTGCTGACTTGCCCTGACTCCCTCAGTGCTGGGTTGCTGCCCTGCGCTTGGCCTCCCTTTTGCCTGGGTCAGACTGACCTTTTCCTGAAGTCTTCTAAATTATCTCTGGTTGGAGGACTGTGTCTCTCTGTCTCTTTGCAGGTTCTGTAGTTTCAGAATCCATCCAGAGGTTTGATTTACTGTTCATTTTGAGGGAACAGTAGGAGAGCTCAGGCAGCTTGCTGCTTCCTCTCTGCCATCTTGGCTCCGCCCCTCTTTCAATTGATTTTTAAAATCTTTTTTGTGCTATTCCAAAAAGGCTTTTTGTTCTTGAGACCCATTCATCTTCCCTCTTGAGGCTTCACATGCAGGCTATTTGAGAGTATTGTCCTCATCTGTATTTGTGTTTGCCTCTTCCCTGTTGACACAGGAGCTCTCAATGGTAAGAGTTCTTTTTTTGTTTCTTACTCATATTGCAGCTTATTTTTTTTAAATTTGAGGTCTGCTCTGGGGCCACCAGGGTCCCTGTTTCAAGTTTCTTGTGCTGGGGTATAGGGACTATGTCACTGGCTTTCTACACTGGGGCCTCTATAGCTCTTGGATTTCTTACCACCCTGGGCTTGCTCCTTGTGCTTGCTCCCAGTGCACTGTATGGCCAGCCCTGGTCACACCTGGCCTGTGGGTGGCCCTCTAGCTGGCTGCCTGTCCTCTCAGCTGGTGCTGGTGGGTCTTACTTCTGGCCTTCTGTGCCACCAGATTGTTAAGCCTGTATTCAGGGGCCCAGATCCTCAGCTTTGGCCTACATCTTCCTGTTAACTTGCTCTGACTCCCTCCATGCTGTGCTGTGCTGCAGTGTGCTGTGCCTCCATTTTGCCTGAGTGAGACCAACCTTTCCTGAAGTCTTCTAAATTATCCCAGGTTGGAAGTCTGTGTCTCTCTGTCTCTTTGCAAGTTCTGTAGTTTCAGAATCCATACAGAGGCTTGATTTAATATTATTTTTGAGGGAACCAAAGGAGAGCTCAGGCAACTCACTGGCTTCTCTCTACCATCTTGGCTCTTCCCCCCAAACTTACTATTTTTTTTAGTTTCCTCAATGGTAAAAATGGAGATAATAATGCCTGATTTCCAAGGTTGTGAAGTTCAAATGAGATGCAGAATACAAAGTATTTTGCAAGCCTGAAAATATAATATGAATGTTCATTATTCCTGGAAGGAGTGATGCTAAAAAAAGAAATAGGGAAACCGGAAGAGAAAAAATAAGACTCTTTTGGACTTGTGTTTGAGATGCTCAATAGGCCATCAGAAATCTGTATTAGAAAATGTATGTAAATGAATGGGTCAATAATCTTCAGGTAGTGTGAATTGGGTGGCAAAATAATCATTGCTACATCAGACATAGTTTTCAGATCTGGATTCTCTCATTTTCTCTTCATAAATATGAGTTTTCTAATCTTGATTGTTATGTTGAGTCAGAGGTATGGTATATGAAAAAAAATTTCATATACAATATTCCCATCTCTATGCACCCTAGAAAGCATAGCATAGGTTCTTCAGACTTCAGTAGAATTCCCAGCTCATAGCTAAATTTTGCCCATGGATTTTTTCAGGAAAAGAAGGAGAAAATTACATCTTCCCTAAAATGATTATACCTAAATTTCTCTCTTATTTCAGTTCTAAACAGATTTCAATATCATACTCTCCAGAGACAAAAAAGGGGAGAAAATTTTCCCTTGTGTTACACCCTCAGGAGGGAAAGAAAGCTATTCTAAGCCTGGAGGCTTTCTAGTTGACTGGTCTCTGATATAGACTTTACATTATAGTAGTGATTCATCCAAACTTTCTCTCCTACCTCTTTTCAGTTTGTATTTGGTATATTTATTTTTAATACAAAAGAAGGATCTTGACCTTTGCCTTTAGAAAACCTGTCACAAGTAGGAAGATTTTGTAGTACAAATGGAACTTCAGGCTCTATGGCTTATCTTATTACTGGGGATTTCAAATTGTACCTCATGATTTACACCACGATTTCTGTGCTGTCATTTTCATAACACTGGAAAAGTGAGGCTGAGGTCAAACTCCTATTGCTGCGGTATGGTTCAAATTTAGGGCTTTTTGCTCAATCTGTTGTCTTAAAAGCTATCTAAGTTGCAAAGCCTTCGAAAGGAAATAATGATCCTTGGACAAATTAGGCAACTCTTAAAGATGGGGTAAAGTAAATGAGTTCCTTTCAATCACCTGTCCTAAGGTGATTCTCCTGCCAGAGAATGAACAGATTAGCTTAGTTATTCTGTCTAAATCTTTGATTCCAAAAATGGAGTTTAAATATGTGTAAATAGAGATTTCCATTAACACTTGTGAATTTGACCAGTTAACACTATGTACTTTAATTACAACATTTGGATGAGGGGTCCCTTTCTCTCTCCTAGTAGTCAAATCAATCCCTCAAAAAATAAAGTATACAACTTCCTTGCCCCTCCCCCTTGCCCACTTTACTTTCATTATGTCACTGATCAAATTAAATTTGATTCCACAAGCCTTTATTAATTGTATCTTGAGCTCATTCCCAAATTTTAAGAAACATTGAGTAGGGGCAGCTAGGTGGCTCAGTGGATAAAGCACCGGCCTTGGATTCAAATTCGGCCTCAGACACTTGACTTACTGGCTGTGTGACCCTGGGCAAGTCACTTAACCCCCATTGCCCAGCAAAAAAAAAAAAAAAAGAAAAAAGAAACATTGAGTAAAAAATGTTCATCCATAGGCTCTGATAACCATTTAGTAAATACCTGTTATTCATCAGGCATTGTGCTGGGTGCTGGAAATCAAAAGAGAAAGATGAAACAATTCCTGCCCTCCACAAAAGGAAAATAGTATATACATATGCAGATTAGTAAAAAGGAATACAATACATATATGTTAATTTAAATTTTATAAACTTGAAGATGGTTTGGTGTAATGAATAAGTAGAATAACCTCAGAGCTAGGGTCAAGTCATGATTCTGGTATTGCCATTCTAATATTGTCTTTTGGGGTAAGATAGTTACTCTCTCTGGGCCACCAGACAACTCTCTAAGATTGTAAACTACAGGGCAGTATTTGACCTGCAATACTAGAGGGGCTTTCCTCACCACAAAATTTTTACACAAATAAAATCAGACACATTTCTTAATGGATGAATGGAGTGAATGGCTGATTTACTATCACTTGTATTTCTATCTACCTGACAGGTAACATTTTATAGTGGATGGAGAGTTAACCTAAGTGTCAGAAAGACCAGGGGTCAAGAGCTATTGATACATTATACTGACTAGAAAACCCCCAAGCAAGCCTGTCAACCCCCAAGGCAATTGAAATACACATTTTGTTCAGACCTGTGAGTTCATTGGTATAGGAAACTCCCTGGCAAGCAGGAGCTCAGACTCAAGTTCTTCTTATGCAGATTGAGGTCACCAGCAATTGAGGTCACTGACTGTCAATGAGAGAAATCATGCCTACCAGGGATATATGCCCTCTCAAAAGTTGGTTCCTATGGAACAATTCAACTTTCGTTATGATCCAAACTATGACCTCTATGGAGATGGCTTCTCTCAAACCTTTAACACTCATCTCGGGGGGCAGCTAGGTGGCACAGTGGATAAAGAACCGGCTCTGGATTCAGGAGTACCTGAGTTTAAATTTGGCCTCAGACACTTGACACTTACTAGCTGTGTGACCCTGAGCAAGTCACTTAAACTTCACTGCCCCGCAAAACAAAACAAAACAAAGAAAAAAAAACACTCATTTCATTTCTAGATTCATTTTTCCTAAATCTCCAGAGGATGTTTTTTTTTTTAAATCTGTCTTGTCTGTCTGTCTGTATGTATGCTTCTTATCATCTATCAATCTATTGCTTATTTATTTAAATAGAATAAATGCAATAGTAAATAAATGATGAGGTATAATGAACAAATACATTGATTATACATATCTGGTTCTATAATGTTAGTCCATCATCTCTTAGCTAAAGGTGGGAAATTATCCATCTAATCCAAAACAAAAACAAGACAAGATGATATTCATAATATTCTCTTCTCAAGAAAAAAGTTACTCTACAAAATAGAACATTTTCAGAAAGCATACTACTATTGCCTCAAGTCCCTTGGACTACTTGTATTAATGTTCTTTATTTCTCTCCTTTATTATTTATTTGAAAATTAACACTAAAACCTATTTATTTTTCTGTGGCACATGAGTAATTCAAATTTAGCACTTATTATATATTAAATATCTACTATGTTCCAGGTACTCTGCTAGCCATTGAAGATACAAAGACCAAAATTAAAGATTCTCAGCCCTCAAAAAGTATACATTCTATAAGAGGATAAACTATAAACTGTTTTTCACAAATAAGTACATCAGAACCTATACAGTATTATTTATAAAATTGCTTTCAAGAGATGGGAGTATTAATAACTGAAGGAATAGTAAAGGTCACTTTTAAACGTTCATAAGTCAGATGATTGAACAAAGGAAAAGATTGTAAAACCAACCAAACAAAACAAACCAAAGAGGTATTATATTCTAGATTTGGGTAATCATCTATTCATGGGACAGAGTAGGAGATCAAATGCTACTTCTGGAGTATGGTTAGAAAGCTAGTAGGTCAGGATCTGAGAGTATGTGGAGGATATTTACATGTAATTAGTCTAGAAAGGTAGGGATGATAAGATTGTGAAGAACTTTAAATGCAATGCTTGAGGAGTTTGCATTTTACCCTTGAGATAATAGATTTGCTAAACCATTTTTGAGTAAGGGAATGGCATGGTCAAATATGTGGTTTAGGAATTTAAATTTGGCATCATCTATTTGGCAGATGGGTTGAATAGAGGAAGAAATGGAAGCAGAAAGCCAGTCAGAGGTTTTCATAATAACCCAAGCAAGAGCTGATAAGAGTGTGAAATAATTGGGGAGAGAGAAGAGAAAGGACTTGGGAGAGGATATGGAGGCATAATTAAGAAGACTTTGGCAACTGATTAGCTGTGTGCAATGAGGAAAAGAAAGGAGTTAAGGATGACTCTGATGTGAATCTGGGTAACCTGAAGGTTAAGAGTGTTCTTTAAATTAATAGGGAAGTTCAGAGGAAGAGGTGGGTTTGAGGAGTAGGGTGGGAAGATAATAAGTTCTAGTTTGGACATTGATTTTGAGTTGCCTATGGAACATGTACTTCAAATATCAAGGGAGAAAATTGATCAAAAGGACTAGAACTCAGGGTCAGATATGTATGTATGTATTTGTATTGTGTGTATGTATGTGTATATATGAATGTATATGTGTATGTATATAAACACACACATATATAAATATATGCCAAGCATATATAAATATATACATATAATGTTGGGCATCTTTATATCTATATCTAATACCTATAATATTCATACACATATACATGTATCATACTGTATATATAGAGAATGTCATTACATGTACGTATATGTGCAAGTACGTGGATGTGTGTATACATGTACACACATGTATGTGCATATACCCATATATACATACACATACACATACATATACATATACATTTTGTAATCTTTTTAAGCCTCAGGAAAGGAACTAGTTAATCAGCAAAGACTAAAATTATCCCCTGATTTGGATTGGGTTAGTTACTTTCAAAACTTGGATTTTAAAGGAAGTACACAGGCCAGATATTTCTCATCGTTCCTCCTGTATCTCCTAACTTTTTCCATTATGCTTTTGCTTCTATCTCCCTTCCCTTTCCTGCCCTTTTCAGCTTTTTTGTTTGTGTGGTTTTTTTTTTTAGTGAGGCAATAGGGGTTAAGTAGACTTGCCCAGGGTCACACAGCTAGTAAGTGTCAAGTGTCTGAGGCCAGATTTGAACTCAGGTACTCCTGACTCCAGGGCGGTGCTCTATCCACTGTGCTACCTAGCTGCCCCTTGGTTGTCTGTTTTAAAGGTGTTGTCTTCACTTTTTAATAGTAAACTTCTTGAGAACAGGGATTTAACCTGATTTAAGAAATTCATTTTAACCCTCATAAATTTCATTTCCATCATAATTAAAATAGAGATATTTATAATGCCAACTTCAGGGAGTTCTGAGGGAAGTGCTTTGAACACTTAAAGCTCTGTAGAAGCATTGATCTCATTAATATGTTTTGGAGAGGAGGGAGTTTACCAGGGGGAGTCCAAAGAAGAGAGGAAAGATTAGGACTTTTACCCCAAAATCAGAGCTCAATATAACATATACATAGGCAATTGCTTCAGGATAGAAATGATGTGTTCAAGGCAAAGGAATGAGCTTCCATTACCTAGAAAAATTGAAAGATCAAAGATGGCAAAAAGAATAATTTCAGTACAGGCAGTATTATAGTCTTGGAAGCCAGGGAAAAATCTTTGAAGCTGAGGTTTTTCTCATTAAGGAATACAATGTGATTAAACATAGTTTCTTTGGCTCCACTCAACAAGACCAAGAAGGTTGACAGGAGGCCTGAACCTAAGGGCTCATAGAAATCAGAGTTGGAGAGTGTTAGGAAACTGACTGCTAAAAGTTTGAGGTTGATATACAATAAACTAAGATTAAGAAGCAAATCTATAAGGGTTGAAACACCAAAGAGCCTTGTTGAAATCAATGAATACATATAGAAACCTACACCCAGGCTTAGACCTTTTAGACAGCTAAAGGTGGGCTAGTCAAAACTTCTAATAAGATCTGGAAGAAGGAATAGAATTATGATTAATGTTTAGATTTAAATAACTTGAAAACAGCCTTGGTGAATAGAATGCCTGGGTAAAATTTTGAATGTATCTCAAAATTGGCCTCATGTGAATTAACCTTTTTAGTGTTACTCAGCAACTTACTAAGACCATAATTTTCAACATAAGGATTTTATCTGAATGAGTGAAAGGAGTTTTCCACCATATTGATAGTTAAAAATAGGTTTTAACATTGATAGTAGTAGTGGTAGTGCTGGTGGTAAAAACAGTATTAATAATTAGCTTACATTTTACATGATAATTAAGATTTTCAAAATTCTTTTCTCAAATAAGCCTGGGATGGAGTTACATTACTCTCTTACTCCCCATTTTGCCAACAAGAAATAGAACTTAGAGAGGTTCTAACTTTCCCATGGTCACACATAATATTGGAGACATGATTCAAATCTAGATCTTCTGACTTTAGCCTTCAATCTACTACATAACTAAGACCTGTAAATGCTTCACAGGATCGTCCTGTCATTTCCCCCAAATCTGTAAGTGTCCTTGAAAGTAGGGACAATTCTATTATAGTCTCTCCAGTAGGAGGACCCTTAAACATTTTGTGAGTCTTTTACTGCTTTAGACAATCCAATGAAACTAGTGGATACCTTCAGAATAATATTTTTAATGCATAAGGTAAAATCTATAGGATTCCAGGAGAAAATCAATTATATGGAAATATATCTACTATATCTATATCGATAATCTATCTATACACACATATATATACATATATATATTTTAAATTTCACAGGTCCCTAGTATGAACCTCTCCTTCACTCTGATAGAAATATAAGAGGACCACAATATACATTTTAAATATTACAAACTATACATTTGTAAAAGCCAATAAATTTTATTTTTTAAATCAAACTATCAATACTTTGAACTACCTATCATGAAGTATTCAATACAATCTTTATGCCTTCTTTAAAAATAATTAATCAATTGCATGTTAGTTAGCCTTCCTAATTACTGAACAGATTCCTTTCAGGAAGGAGCAAGGAACAACTTTGCCTCTGGTTTCTTTCTAACTCTTGCAAGAATAATTGAATATTTATTGTTATAGCTTTAAATTATTCAGTATGCAAGAAGGTGGGTGACTAATATCTCAGGAAGAAGTCAGTCTGAAAAACAGATACTGAAGGATAAGAATAAAAGTATTTAACTGAAAAATTTCAGAGGGCTCATTGCTCACAATTGGCAAAACTGAGTGAAGAAGCCCTAGTGTAGTGGCAGGCTTCTACAGTACATATAATGAACACAGAAGGCTAAAATTTGAAGTTCATCACACTTTTTGATTATTTAGCTCTTTAGATATTCATATCTCCCAGAGAGACTAGTTTCAGTAGGATGAAATCAAATTTTACATTATCTGCTGCAAGATGAGATATTATCCCATTTTTTTTTCTCAAACTCATTCACCTTGTATGTAGTCTACATCTTCCTTGGTATTAAGACCTTAATCTGGACCTGTATCTATGCATATATGAACACATGCCATGTTAGTGTAGTCTTGGAGTAAAACAAAGACCTAGATGTGATGCCATGTGTCTGACAAATTCTGTTTGACTGTGGAACAGGCACTGTCCTCAGTATCCCCAGACAACCCTCTACATTATAAATTTCTGATGGCATGCTGCTCTGCATAGCTGAAGGACTATTATATCCCATGGTTTCTTCAGATCAACTAAATCACCAGACCTCAACCATATTACCCCTTCACCCTGAACGGGGAAAAAGATAGATAAGACAGAGAAAGAGACAGAGACAGAGACAGAGACAAAGAGGACAGAGACAAAGAGACAGAGACAGAGACAGAGACAAAGAGAACAGAGACAAAAGCAGAGACAGAGATGAATGGATGGAAAAGGGAGGGAGGAAAGAGAAAGAGAGAGAGAGAGGTAGGTAGATAGACAGATAAGCACTGAATCATCCCCATAGTAAATGAAATCCCTATATAGCAAGTGAAATACCCCAAGTTCATATCAAATTCATATTATTTATTTCATTCAATCTGCAAAATATTTTTAAAGAACTTTAAAGAACTGAATTCAGGTCTTATTACCTAATTTCATTATTATTTCCTTAGATTCTTAATTGCTTTCCAGCAATTCAGTTTCCTTTCCCTCCCTCTTCATTCAGTAATAATAACAATGGTTTACTTTCAATTCTATAGTGAGATCTATGGTCTCATCCACCACGTATTGGCTGAGTGTATAAACATGGATTCTGAAAATTCTATAACAAATGTTGATAAAATTTGAAACAAGACTATTGCCAATATGCATTCAATCTCTCTATAAAAAGGAGCAAAGATTTATTCAATTCAGACGATTGTGACTCTCAAGTATTTTTCTGACTCTTTCTCCAAGTAGAGTTTAAATATTTTTAGCTTTAAAAATTATAAGTATAGTTATCTATAATCTACCCCTCCATTAATGTTAAATTAATTGCTATTTTATCTTCAATTCATGTACAGAAATAGCTTTTTTTCCTACTCTTGTTAGAAATGTGTATTACTATTAATATTAATGTATTTTAATAGGCTCCCTAATTGGTATTTCCTTGTGATGTGAAGGAGATAGTGAGGTCTTAATGGCTTTTAACAGAGTTTAGATTTTGCATACCCTCCCAAACCATAAAGAGTTCAAGTATCGACTTAAAAATTTACTCCTCTGAGGACTATCAGTGTTTCAAGAAATATGAATGAAATTCCTATTATACAAACAAGTATTCCCTTCTGTAGTTGCAAGAGACAAAAACGTCAAGACAAAAACAATCCCTGCTCTCAATAAGCTTACAGGGCTACTAAGGTATACAAATATTTACACAGATCATTAAAACAAGATAATGCAAGGAAGAATGGAGATTTGAAAGCAGGAAACATCAGGAAAGGTTTGCCTAGGAAGTAACAAATGGACTAAGTCTTGAAGGAAAATTAAGGAATCCCAAACCTGGCAGTGGAGAAAGAAATGCCTTTCAGATACTGAAAAAAGTGTGGGTCTAGGCATAGAGTGAAATACAAGTCCATAAGCATTAATGCAAGTACTTGACACATAGTGTCAGACTCAATATTAAGCACTGGAAATGAAGACAAAACAGTTTTGACATAAGTAACTCATTTTCTTTTAGGAGTAAAAAGAATATAAATAAGTAAATACATGTATATAAAATAGGTACAAAGACATTTGTAGGAAGCATTTTAAGGGACTGGGGGAGGGTATCAAGATAAGTTTTGTGTAGAATGTGGCTTTTGAATTAAGCCTGGAAGGAGAGTAGGAATTCTACAAGCACAGATTGAGAAAGGAGTCTGTTGGGAAGAGTTTTTACATGCTCTGAGACAGACAAAATGGAATGTGATGTTAAGGGAGAAACAGCTGGCTAGCCTAGAAGAGTTATTGTAACATAAGCCTTGTAAGACATGAAGAAGCCATTTTTTGAAAATCCACGAGAAAAATCTATTTCATTCTAGAGGCAAGAAGGAGCCATTGGACATCTGAGCAGAGAAGCAGCATGCGCGGGTCAGCTCTTTGGAGAATGGATTTTAGTAGAAAGAAGATAAAGAAAGGGAGACCATTTAGGAGGCTATTGAAATATTAAATTCAGCCTAATAACAAGTATCCATTTTTGTCTTAGCTTACATATTGTGTGAAGGGGTGTGATTTAGAATGAATTGGAATGACAGAAAGGTTTGTGGGAGCTCAGTAATTGAGGGGCTTAAATGCCAGACTAAGTATTAGTAGTATGTCCTAGAAGCAATTGGGAACCATTTAAACTTTTTGAGCATGGGAATGACAGCATTAGTTCTGTGCCTTAAGAAGAAAAGTTTGAAACTATGTAGGATGGATTGTAGAAGGAAGAAGTTTAAGCAGAGAGACCAATTAGGTGCTTTTTGAAATAGGTTACTCTAAAAGTGATAAGACTTTTCACTAACCTAACAAGTTTGGAGAGGCTTGTTACTCACATATTGGTCAGCTGGTAATTAATTCCTGAGGATTGGTTATTAAGAGTTTGGAAGAATTGTGATCTTTATCAGTGAAGAAACTACACAAATGGAATAGGATTGGAATGAGGCAGAGTGCTGAAAAATTAAAGTATTTCCAACATAAATGTACTATATTAAACTTATAAAGCAAGATGTGGATAAATCCTTCCTTAGAGGCAAATGACTCCAGGTAGTCATTTAAAAAGATGTTGACTGGGACAGATATGAAATGTTAGCTGGGATAGAATGTGTCCTTTTCCCAGCCCTGTATTTACGCTGAGAAGTACCAAGAATTTATTAAGCATACAATGGGTATCACTTTGAATGGGAGGAGAATAAAGTTAGATTTAAGCTTCTGGGAGGGGCAATTTTAGTCTCACTCCCAGAGAACCATGGGAAATGCTTCATGTCAAGAAGGACAGGGGCCCTAGTTAGAGACTAGTTAGGTGGCAAAGAAGACAAATTATCCTCTGACTGATTTATGAGATTAGGAACATCTCAAAGTATGAGTTTCTATTGGAAATCACCAATTCTTCATTCTACACATAGTTTTACTTAACATTTTACACTTAACTACTAATAAAATAATACTTTAAAAACATACTCAGAAACTTGTCACTGGTGTGCTAAGAAGAAGGAAAGTTTTAAAGACGGAAGGAACACTGGAATAATCTGGTCTAGGGTTTTTAAACTGAGGTCCCTGCACTTTAAAAAAAATATTTTGATAAATATGTCAAATTGGTTTCCTTTGGAATAATTCATTTTATTTTATGCACTCAGAGATCATATCTGAGAAAATGTCCAGGTTTGCATCAGACTGCAGGGGTTGGGTGAAGGGGGAACTTTACACAAACACATAAACTCACATAAATCTGCACAAGAGGTTAGCTCCTGATCTAGTCATTTCTTTTTATTTTTATGGATGAGCACCTGAGTTGAATGAGTTAGTCACATACATTTATATGCACTTACTATATTCCCAGTGCAGTGCTAAGTGGACTTGAATCTGATTTCTAGAGTATAAAAAGAAATTTGCCTCAGATTATACCAATATCAAATATCAGATTAAGTGATTTAATGCTAGCGTCTTTAACTTCAACTTGGTCCTTTTTATCACTGTATCATTCAGGTAGAAAATACACTAGCCAGTAGCAGATGGAAATTCCTATTGGATTCCCTTTGAAGGTTTTATTGAGAATTGTTACCAGGTTCATATGCTCCAAAATTATATTTAGGTAAATGTTCAATGTAAATCCTTTCTGGCCTAGATTAGACACATCTAGTATTATTCTATGTATTCTATCTGGATATTGCCCCCATTTCCTCCTAGAGTTTCCTGGAAGGGATGGTATACTGCTCTTAGGCGTGATAGAGTTGAAAGAGCATCAAACTGGGAGTTAGGACATAGAGTTCAGGTCCTAGATTACCATTCATTAATGCCAGGTGACTCTTGGGGAAATAATTTCCTGCCTCTAGGCCTCAGTTTCCTCATTTCTTAAGTAAAGGGGTTGGACCAGGTGACTGCCAAGATCTATTCCAGCTCTAAGAGTTTATAGACTTCTCCATACAGAATGTGTCTATAGGTCACTGGGTACACATTGATTTCCTGTGGCTCGATTGAAGGAACTAATTTACCTGAGTTACTGCCAAGGTAATAACAGTTATAGCTCATAAGGGGACTGTCTATGTTTTCCTGGGACTTCATGTAGTTTGTAATGTTTTTACCTATTTCATACATCATGGTTCACCAAGTGCTGCCCCAATTCTAGAAAAGCTTGAAGAATGTTAATGAAAAATAATAATTTGTTGCCATGTTGAAGGACTTTTTAAAATCTACTTTTGAAAAAATATAAGAAATTTAGGCAAGGGGGTACTTCTTTCCAGGAGATTCCAAATTTATCCCCTCATTTCCCAGCAACTACAAGTTCTTTTTTTCGTCTCTCTCTTAGGAAAGGAAGGTAATTACAAAAGAAAATGAGAAGCCTTTTTTTTTCCTTTAGTTTTTGTCAAAATCTGTAGACTTGAAGGGCAAAACATGCTGGACATCATCTGTTACTCATTTTCATTGCACCACAGTGACAGAAAGTCATTTATCTCCAAGCTAGGATATAAACAAAAATACACTGTAGGTGAACAAATTTGCAATGCCCCCCCCCCACGTCCACCTCTCCTTACAAACACAATGTAACTATGAGACATCTTAGAGGAAAGGTTTAATTTCCAATTTGTTTCTTGATGGTGTACAGCAATCATTATATTTAAAGGAATGCTACCTTCTTTTCACTTTGTATAGATCATGGGTTCATTCCCTTTCCATATGCAAATGACCTGGAGTTTCTATTCTTGCATCATTTTTCTGAAATAGAAGTTGTATCTTGTTTAGTATACACTAAACTTGAAGCCCAAGTTAAGATAAAAAAATCAATCTCTATATTATGGTTGAAACAAAGAAGATCCAAAAGTGCCCTAGAAAATCAAATGTTACAAACCATAATATCTTTTTTGACATAAATACACTCTGACTGTGAACATACTATTAGGTCATCTGGTTTTGTTATCCTGTGACCAAAACAATGACATTGCCACTGGGATGCTGTTGTAAAAGAAATATAGTTTAGATTTAAGCTCCTTAAAGGGTGGGACCATTTAACTCCTGCCATAACCCCAGAGGCTGCAACAGTGCCTGACATATTTCTTCTATGAATGAAATCTCAGGTTTCTTAGCTTAGAGGCTAAACAATAATAAATCAGTCACACCCTTACCTAATCTCAGGTTCCTATATTCCAATGGACAACATCCATTGCCTAGTCACTGATGGAAAAATATGGTGATAGTGGATATGTCACCCTTTACATAGTAAACTCCAGTAGTATCCTGTTAAATACAGCTTCAAAGGGAATGCCTTTTGTTGGGTCTTTAAAATTCTTCAGAATTAATCCCTTTACACATTTCCAATCTTTTTTTGCACTTTACTGCCATCCACACACTTGGCAGTCCAATGGTACTAGCCCACATTCTGTTTCTCCATCTCCTGACTCCACAGATTTGCAATAATTATGCCTATGTCTAGAACACTCACCCCTTGACCTTGTCTATTAGTTCCCCTAATCAATATTTAGCTCAAATTCCACACTTTACAAGCGACTTCCTTAAAAAAAAAAAAAAAAAAAAAGGTCTTGGGGTCAGCTAGGTGGCGCAGAAGATAAAGCACTGGCCTTGGATTCAGGAGCACCCTGAGTTCAAATCCAGCCTCAGACACTTGACACTTACTAGCTGTGGACCCTGCACAAGTCACTTAACCCTCATTGCCCTGCCAAAAAAAAAAAAAAAAAAAACAAAAACAAGAGGACTTCCTTGACCTCCCAGTTGTACATGCTTTTTACCTTCAGTTTATCTCCCATCTCATCTGTATATATCTTCTATTTACATAGTTATTTGCATGTAGTTTTCCCCATTATAATATATAAATACCTTGAACATAGGAACAGTTTGGCCTTTGTGTTCCTATTGTTTAACATATTAGCCAAGACATAAAAGCAATTAATAAATGCTTCTGGATTTGCTGGCTTGAATAGATCTAAATCTATATGTTGGGAAGCATCCATGTTAAAAATCCATCCAAAAAATATTAGCAAGTACTATACTAGGAGAGAAGAGGCATTCATTGCAAAGTCATGATTACTAAAGTAGCAGACAATGGGTACAGGGGAGAGAGACTATGGGAAATTGGTTTGTGGCCTGGTTCTATTAATGTTACACTTCTGAGGATGGAACTGGCCAGTTTCTCCAAACTAATTTTTCCATAATTTTAGAAGAATTAGCTCACAGTGTTTAAAACGTACATATTATTGCTAATATCTCATAGGTATTTCAATTCCTTTTAGACTGTGTCTCAGGTTTTAACTAGACCAAAGGAAAATAGAGAATTTTTGTTTCAGAGAGTACATATTTTAACTTATTAAACATTGCTACTATTTGTACATTTTATCAAGGGAAGAAAAAAAGTAAGCCTGGGGGACTAAAAGAATAACAATGAATAGCCCCCTAGAGAAACTGAAAGCAATGGACTGGTAGCCTAAGTATTTGTTGGGCTTTGATTTGTAGAGTTAGTTTTGTCCTCCTTTGGTCCATGATTTGCTGTATGTGGGGCCCAGCTAGACATGTACCACTTCTAGGTGATTCCATGGACAATTCAGAAAATTAGATGAAAAGGCTATTCATACAATAGTGGAAATGGGACCTGTATCTGCTGAATGGGATGAATCAATTTGGTGCTTTGTATAAAAAACAAAAGAAAAATAGAATGCAGTAAGTTATCAATTATGGAAGCCCCTTCATCTTCAAAGACTTTACCCTACATTAATTAATTAAATCAGGAAAACAAATTAATCATTCCCTTGCTCTCTTATTCTTTACCTGTAAATCAGAGGTAAGAAGTGGACTATTTAAATGCATAAATCCTAAAAGAGAAATATATTCAAATGCTCAAATATTCCAAAGGGTTCTGTGGTCTCCACAATGTGGCTATCCCCTTCAAATTAAGCAGATAGGAATCTCTTCTTTCCTTTCTATCCTCGACAACTCTTGTTGATGTCCTCCCATAATTTTGCTAAAGGGGGGTACACCTGGAATGCTGGTTCTTCCTCAAATTTTCTTAACATTTTGAGGATACCATTGGAACATATGTTCTCTCCTCACTTTCATCATGAATCCACCTCATCTTCTTTATCAACTGTACATTAATTCCTAGCATACTTAATATCATCCAAATGTCATTCTTTTTATTTCTCGTCATATTGTGCATTATATTTTGACACACCACATACAATCCCATTGCCTCTTGGGTGATTTTCTATCTCAGTCAGAAACTTTCATGTTTCAGGACATACAAAACATAGAAAAAATATTGATATTAAAAAAGATCGACCCTTTAGTATAGGAAAGAAACTGGGGGTTAGTAAAATGACTGCAAATCAAAAAGGCAAATCAAGCTCCTTCCTCCTGTTCAATTCTGAATACTTAAGAGAAAAATGCATTTCATTCATTAGTACATTCCTTCAAAAATCAATTTACTGTAGTATAAGAATGAGTTTTTTCTTACATAGCAACAGAGAAAAAAGTTTATTTCTTTCTACATCCTGACAATTGAAATAACTTGTTCAGATTTTCTTTTTTTTCTTACAATTAAAATGAATCCCAAGCCTCATTCTAATTAACAAGTATTTCACAATACTACGTGGACCAACTGCTTCATTTAAAGTAATTAGGTATTAATGGTAAGTAGGTAAGTGGAAATAATGGCAAGCATGCCTTGTGGACTTGTTTCTTTTCTTAGATCTAAGCCAAATTTGTCCAGCCGAAGATCTCAAAAAATGTTTTAAAAGAAGTATTATAGTATTATAGGGTAGAAAGTATTAGATTTGGAACCTGACCAACGTTAATCTGGAAAACAACATGTGTGCCTCTATTGACCTTTGGGTGTGTTTACTTTCAATATTTCTAAGACTATAGTGTTTTATGACTTGTGGACATATAACACATGAGAAAATGGAGAAATTCCAGTATGAAGGAAAGTAGAGTATACACTTTGATGAGGAAATAATTAAAATCAGTACCTTATGCCATTTAATAAATGTTTCATGATGGTTCATTGTACTTTGCCTAGAGGCTCCACGTGGGAGAATACAATAATGCTATGCATCAGTTCCACCCATTTCTAAACACTACCTGTTCCTAAACATCCATTATAAAATAGCCTGGAGGAGGGAGAAGGGAAGAGATGGTCTGGGGAGAGGTAGTTCACATGAAGGAAACAAGAAAAAAGCTTATGGAGGGGAGGAGAAGGGAGGGAAGGAGTTGGGGAGTGAGTGAACCTTAATATCATCAGAACTGGCACAAAGAAGGACTAACATAAATACTCAAGTAGGTATAGTAATATATTTTTTCCCTGAGGGACGGGAGGGATTTAAGGGGGGGGTGGAGAGAAGGGAAGGAGAGAAGGGCAGATTGGGGGAGAGAGCAGTAAAAAGCAAAACACTTTCAAGGAAGATGGAGATGTTCTGCATTACTGCACAAGTATGACATATTGAATTGCTTGATCTCATAGGGAGGGTTGAGGAGGGAGGGAGGGAGGGAGGGAGGGAGGGAGGAAGAAAAATTTAGAACACAGAATTAGCTCAGGGACCTTGATCTCATCGGAATGGGCTCATGGACAGAATAGCATTCATACCCAATTGGGAGGAGTAATCTATTTAACCCTGCATAAAAGTTGGAGGGGAGGAGGATAAGGAAGGAAGGGTGAAAAAAGGGAGTGCAGAGTGGGGGAGAGGATAGTCAGAAGTAAAACACTTTTGAGGAAGAATAGGTAAAAAGAAGATAGTGTAAATGTCATGGGAAGGGAGTGGGATGGAGGCAAATAGTTATGATGATTGATTATAATGGCAAAACCTACTTTTCTGGGCTTTTATGAACAAAATTCTCTGTCAAGCTTAAGGTACTATATACAGGTTATGATGAACAGGATACTATCAGAAAAACCTGGAAAGACCTACATGAAGTGAAGCAGAGTGAAATGTACTGTATGCACAATAACCGCAGTAGTGTGGGATGATCTGCTGGGAAGCATGTGGTTATTTTCAGCAAGGCAATGATCCAATATAGCCCTGAGGGACTTATGAAGATTGCAGCTCATCAGCAGAGTAAGCACTGATAGTATCTGAAAACAGATGGAAACACATTTTAATTTTTTTCGTCTTTGACAATTCCTTACTGTGAAGTTTTGGGTTTTTTGACTGTTTTCTCTCACAAATAGCTAATATGGGAATTTTTCCATGACTACTCATATATAACTAATTTTGAATTGCTTGAGTTCTTATGGGTGGGGGGTGGGAATGGAGGGAGGAAGAGAAGTTGGAACACAAAATTTTAAAAAATTGCTGTTAAAATTTGTTTTTACATATATCTTGGAAAATAAAATTCTATTCAAAGCAAAATAAGAAAAGAAAAGAAACAAAAAAAAATCCAACATTTATTTGTCAATGGGCAGGTCACATATCTTTGTCTATTAAATGTGGAGACTGGGTTTATTGATGGTTCTGTCCTCTTCAGATTCTTGTGATATCAAGTTCCTCAAACTCCTAAAAAGATTCATATGGGGGGAGGTAGTAGTCACCCTAACTATTGTGTTAGTAGAACCTTACTAGTATTATGAAATAACAGCTACAGAAATGGCCTTGGATCCAGGAACTGAGTCAAATTCTTGCCTCCAACAAGGGAGTTTTCTCATGCAGGAATTCCCCATACTAAAGAACTCACAAGTTCCATATTTCCTACTTACCAAGGGACAAACCAGTGAGGTATTGCAGCTCTGTAGCTTCCTTGGCCCAAAAGCTCCTGATTTAGTTCTTAGGAATGGGGTAATAGGGATAAGAAGGGGAAGTTGGTTGCCAAAGATATTCCATGAAGCCTAAAGCTTAAAGGATTGCTTTTATGTTCTGATAATGAGTATTTTATATGAATTGTATCTTTGAAAAAAAATAGGTACAACTTGTTTTCATTTCCTTTAGGATTTAAATCTGACCAATTTGGCAAAACATAGAAAAGAAATGTAAGCAAGTAGGTTAATGGTCAGAGAACCTGCATGGAATTTACATTTATATAATTTTAATCTTATTCTTACTTCCATCACTAATCTAACAAGGTAAAATGGTCTACTCGTTAGAATGCCCACTTTGAAGTAAGAAAGACAGGGTTCAAATCCTATTTATGATATAATAGCTTTGTGACCTGGGCAAATTTATTTAACCTCTAGATGTTCCAGAAAAATCTCTAAACCTGGAAGGTTTGTTTATTTGTATATATCCAGTGAGCCACCTAGCTGACCCAACCTTTGTAAAATGGGGATAAGAGCAATACATACTTTGCAAAGATGTTGTGACGCTCAAACAAAATAATATTTGTAAATTCTTGAGCACAGTGCCTGGCACCTAGTAAGTAGATACCACTGCCCTTCCTCTCCCTGTTTTCAAATTCCTTTTGTATGTTGTCTTCATCCATTACAGTATAAGCTCCTTGATTCTTGTTTTTATTTTGATTTGTATCCCCAGTTTTAAGCACAGTGCCTTCACATGGTAGGTATTCAATAATTCTTTATTGACTAACTAATGGAATCATAAGTTCATAGAGAAATAAAAATCATGAAGGGTAGATGGTTTTCCAATGAATGCCCTCTAATTCTTGAGTCTTCCCCCTCCCCTGACATGCTACACAACTAATCATACTACAAATGCCTGATTCTGTTATGTCACCATGATGTGGAATAATATTGAGTACCAAAAAAGTATGTTATTGCAGGTCAGGTTATTTTATATCCTACACAGGCTAGAAAGGATTTCAGTATGAGTCTGGGGCTAAATGAGCACATATCACCTTAATAACTGACTTAATAACTAGAGCTCACACCCCAGCTTACAAGCGCCCCCTTTGCCCCACTTTATGACAACTTCTGAGTACTAACAACTAAGGATTTGGGGTGGGAAAAGGTGATCCATGTTGGTGGAGGACTTGGTGGTGTTTTCTGAAATAATTACAGGAATTATGTTATTATTTGGTTAACCTCTGATGTTTGGTGCAAGGAATAATGAGATGATATCTGCAAATGCTTTGAGCTCCTTGGAGAAAGGTCCCATATGAATACAAAGGATTATTTCTGTTCTCTATCCCAGGAGTTGGTTATTTTTTTTTCATTCTTTGAACTGTGTACAGACTTTGTCAGATAGCATTTTTTACCTAACAAAGAACAAATCCAGAGAGCATTTTTTATTAGGTCTCTCCATCTTTTAAAACATGAACCTCAGCTTTGCTGTAGGAATCTCTGGCAAATCCATCCACCTCCAACATTGTAAACAGGAACACCTTGCTTTCTCAGATAGTTTTTCTGAATGTGTTTGGATTTATAAGCATTTACTTCAGTTTTAAATGGCAGTCAACTACTACAACGGTTTAAAGGAAAATGTAAAATATAAAAAAATGCATCTCTTTTGAAAGGTAGTTTTTCTTTTCCTCAACCAGAAATTTGTCATCTATATTTCTTAGTAGTTAGGAGAGAGAAAAAGCGTGCAAAAAGAAGGGAAATTGTGCAGAAGAGTTGCTTGAATTGGATTGTTATACTTACATGAAACTTAAAAGAATTATTCATATTAAATTCAAAAGGGGATTTGAATAGAAAAATAACTTAAAATTGATATTCATATAAGGAGAAAAGAGTGATTTTTGGTAGAATATATTATTCCTATTACTTCTAAGTAATATAGTTTGCATAACTAAATTACCTTATTTAAAGTTAATACACAGATCAGTACCATCTGGGGTAACTTCTTTACATTACTGAAAGCTCTCCATGACTAGTCTGACCTTGTACCCATGATGTCGCTGTATTCGGCTTTCTTCATGTATTTCTTCCTGTCAACAACTGGATATTTAGCTTTATTCCTGGAGCCCCTGTGTCTATCTGGTAGAAGATATCCATATCGATCCCTCCCATACCCACCTTACTGTTGCTCTCCAATCTTCTTCATGACAAGGCAGTCATGAAGCCCTATGGTTTCCTCCACCATCCCAGTGACTTCATAGTGCAGGGAATCCTACTTATCCATCACACCCTTATATGTGTGTTCTTCTACTATTCATTGATCTTCAGTCTTATGAAACAGGAAGGGACAGGAGTTATCTAAATTTCCCCCCTACTATCTTCACCACTGACTAAAAATTTAAAGAACTTATCCTCACTTATAACTACAGTTAGTAGTGATGTTTTACTTGCATAAAGAAAGAAAAATAAGGCAAAACAAAACAAATAATGCCATTTTTTATCTATGTATCCTTGGGGAGGTGGGTAGAAAGAGAAGTGATAACTATTTGAAATCTAAAGCTTTTTGCTCAACAATCATGACCCTTCACAATGTGGCAACCCCTTATCCATCTAGCTCTATTTCAGATTGTTTTTTTCCACATATTTTCTGCTTCAGTAAAACTGGACTACTCTGTCCTTTTTACACACCAACCACTTTCTACCCTTTAAGCTTTTGCTAAAGCTATTTCCTATTTTCTGAAAAGACATACTTCTCTCTGTTTACCTGTTGACTTCATGACCATCCTTTACAGGCCAACTCTAATGCCACCTAATCCATAAAATTTTCTCTAGTCATTTCTTTAATGATAATCTCTTCAATTTTGTTACTGTCACTTGTGTTTCTGCGTTAGCACCCTAATAGATTACTCACTCCCAAAATCACAGAATCACAGGATGTTAGAGCTTCAAGAGACCTTAAATATCATTTAATCCACCCACTTTATTTTGCAGATGATGAAACTGAGGCAAAGAAAATTAAGTCACATAACCACATATCAAGGACAAATTTGGAATTCAAACTCCACTATAATGAGTCTTTTGACTCCAAGTACATACTTTATCTTTTTTTTTTTTTTACTATGAAATACTTAAGGAAGGACTCTGTCTTATATAAACTTAGTATCTTCCCCATCCATTTGAATTGAATCTCTAGGTTATTTTTATGATTAGTAAGGTTTATGGGTTTAGCTTCCTGGTTAGTTCCTATTCTAACCAAGACCATGTCAGCAAAAACCCTTATTTATTTATTTATTTGGTTGTTTGTTGGTGTGTGTATGGTTTTTTGTTTCTTGTTTTTGGTTTTGGTTTTGGTTTTGGTGGAGCAATGAGGGTTCAGTGACTTGCCCAGGTCACACAGCTACTAAGTGTCAAGTATCTGAGGATGGATTTGAACTCAGGGCCCCCTGAATTCAGGGAGGTGCTTTATCCACTGCACCACCTAGCTGCCCCTTCAAAAACCCTTATTTAACAAAGGTTTCTAAGCCCAAATCCAGTTATGCAAAGCATTTCTGTTCAATCTATTTCAAAAGATAAGTCTAAAGAACAATATGCAAAAAGAAGTATAATTAACATGGGATAGGGCCTGTAAGGGGCTATAATTCTAGCTAGTCTGTCTAAAATATCTAATGAGTGGTTACCAATAAATTATAAGCTTTAGCAAGAGTTAGACTTTTAAGCATTTATTGAGGAAAATAAGAATTATTGAAGAGAAAGAGAAAGGCCTAGATTCATCTATCTACTAAAGGGAGAGCACATTTCTAGCTCCCTTCTCCACTCGAGTCCTGATGGCGAGAGCACAAGAGAGCCAGCCTCCCTCCCTCTTCCTCCCACAAGAAAACATCACTTCCTGACGCCAAAAAAAAAGCTGCATGGCCTTGCCCTCAGAGGGCTTCTCCTCATGGCAGAGCTTTCCTACAGTAAGTCTCCAGCAGGTGCCGTCATTCCAATCATTACAGGCCATACTTCCCAATCTTCTTCCTTTATGGTGATAATCCTCTTTTCAGTAATTTATTGACTTGATTTTACCCTTTCTTCTTTCTCTCTTGATTTTGGCAAACTTGGATCCAAGGTCATCTCTGCAGCCATTATGACATACTACTGTTAATGTTCCACTAGTATAATAGTTACTAATTAACTACTGCAAGGTTATCATCTCCACTACGTTCTAACCAAGCAGAGTGGAGAGTTAGTTGGAAAGTCCAGATTCCATCCCTCTTTAAAAGAAAGACTTGGGAGGAGTTTAGTGTTCTAATTTTCAGTTCTTCAATCAGAAGAGAGAGGAAGCTAGAGGAATTAGGAAGGTGTTGAGAATCCAAAACTGAATTGAAAGTATGATGGTAAGATTTCAACTGATCAGCTAATCCTAAGTGAGACATTGCATGGAGTTCAAAACAAGCAGACATATAGGTGAAACTAGAGTTAGGAGATATACCATAGTAGAGCCAAAAACAATGAGTGTTTTACTATTATTGTAGCCACTTACTCAATTTCTGTACCTTCAACATTATCTTCACTTTTTAAAAAAGTTGGAACTTTTCATTCTTATTTCTAAAAAATAACCTGGCTCATATTTATACTTATTCATGGCTCATTCAATAAGAATTTATTAATCACCTATATTGTATCTAGCACTCTCATGGGCATGGGTGTGATGGCAGTGGGGCATGTAAAACAGCAATGAAAATGAAGTAGTCCCTAAAAATCAAGAAGCTTTAATTCTAATAAATATGATAGTTCTTCACCTACCAAGTTTCACTACTTATCAAAGGTAAGGATTGTCTTTTGTCTCTTTTTGTTTTCCCATAACTTAGTACAATTCTTTGCATATAACAGGCACTTAATAAATGACTTCTTGACTGAGTGATTACTGACTGACAACTATTATGGTTTCAGTGTGTCTACTGTAACATTGACAGGGGATTTTTTTTTTTTTAGTGAGGCAATTGGGGTTAAGTGACTTGCCCAAGGTCACATAGCTAGTAAGTGTTAAGTATCTGAGGCCAGATTTGAACTCAGGTACTTCTGATTCCAGGGCCAGTGCTCTTTCCACTGTGTCACCTAGATACCCCTGACAGGGGATTTTTCACCTTTAGTTTAACACCTTTAGTTAAAATTGAAGGGAAAATTTGCCAAGGTAAACGATAGTTTTATAAAGCTAATCTGTTCTAAGTACCTCCTCTTTTTCCTAGATGAAGTAAACTAGGCACAGAGAAGTGAACTTTCTTTGCCAAGGTTACACAGTAGAGACAAGATTCAAACCCAGGTGCTGAGACTCCAAATCCAGTGCAATTTCTTAATATATCACACTCCCTTAGTTAACATTCTACTAAACTTGCTCTAATCTTTTATGTAAACAGTATTAATGAACAGTAGACACCACTTGATAGTTTCAGAAGAGAAATCTTTTTTAAGCAATCTTATTGCATACACACATTTAATGAGAACATTTCTGTTCGATCTTGGGGTTGGGATTTTTTCCCCAAATTCCAAGTTGGTTTTTTAGAGGGCTTCTGTTCTCCTCATTTGCTAATTTATCCCATTTGTATAATTTTAGCAGCTGCTGCCTGTAGAACATCTGTTCTCTATTAACTCCTCCAAAGACTTTTCTGAAGGGTCAAAAGTTTCAAAAAAGATGAGATAGCTTAGGGATTTGGCCTAAAACCATGATCAGTGAATTCAGAATGACTTGATTAACTGCTTTATACTTTTAAATAGAATCAGTAGGAGAGAGAGACAGAGAGAGAGAAAGACACAGAGAGAGACACAGAGAGAGACACAGAGAGAGAGACACAGAGAGAGATGTTCATTGTCTTAGCTACCAAGTCAAATATGTGTCTCAAAGAAGAATTATAAAGAATAAAACAACCAAACATAATGAGCACAGTAGAGCACAACTGCTTTTCCTCATGCAGTCCCCTTCCCCTATCATGATAATGATGTCTTCAATAATTATTGATTTCAATTCTTCTCTTCTTTCTCTTTTGCATTGGGGAAATCTTCCAAACAAACCCAAATAGAAAGTACCTGTCTAAACAAATAGATGTCAACAAGTATAGAAACTATTCAGTAGAAGTAAGAGAGGTGACTGTCCTGTTCATTTTCTATATTTAGGCAACTATATAGTTAAGAAAAATTGGCATTTTAGTGTATCACAAGCCCATTTCAATCAACAATGTGATTTGGAAGCTAAAAATGATGTTATGTTAAGCTACATGAAGATAAACAAACATAAATCAAAGAAATAAGATGGAAGTCCCACTTTATTCTTCCCTGGTCAAACTATATATGGACTGTGGTAAAAAAAAAAATGAAAGTTTTTAACAGTCGGTTAGGATAACTGAAAGATGCCAGTTTTTGAAGGACACCACCCTTTCAGAGAGGAGACCAATGGCATGAGCTACGCACTCCGGTCCGCCTGCTGTGCACATCAGACTGCCTGCTAGCAGTCCACTTCCGGGGTACGAGCTTAAAAGGCAAGGAGAGAATGGAAGTGGGGACTTTTCCTGCTCTGCTGGTCTCCTGACTGCGCTGCACAGGCTGATGCTAACGAGAGTTCGACTGGGCCCGGCTCGAGGTTAGCAGCAGCACAAGCTTGACACGGTCTCTCTCTCTCTCCCCAAAGGTGGCCTTTGGCTTTTGGTGAGTTTTATATGGAATATAGACTAAGCTTAGACTTAAGACGATTTGTATTGTATTTCTACTTTCCTATCCTTCTAATCAATATCACCTTATGACTACCATACAATAAAAGCTCTAACTAGAAAACCAGAAGCTTCTTCCATTTACTAGTCTGGGAGATAAATTAAGGGAAAGGTTAAAGAGGGGAGATTTATGATCTAATATCCAATTTTAAATCTCACAGGACTATTATGTTCAGTTCTGAACAAAACATTGTATGAAGTACATGGATATTCTGTACATAATCCAAAGGAAGGCAACCAACAAAAGACTCAAGTTTTTGTCATATGCTGATCAATTGAAGGAGTCATAACAGTTTATCCTAGAGAAATGGATTTCAGAGACAATGTCACAGCTATCTTTAAATACTTGAAGGTCACTTATGAAAAGATAGGTTGAACTGGTTCTGTTTTGACCAAAGATCATTTCCCTGGATAACCCCTATGTCTGGAACTCTCTCCTTCATATCTGCCACGTGGCTTCTCTGTCTCGCTTCAAGTCTCATAAAAGTTCAACATTCTACAAGAAGGCTTTTCCAGTTCCTCTTGATATTACTGCCATCCCTCTGAAATTATCTCCCATGTATCTGTACAGAACTTATTTGTACATCCTTGTTTGTATGTGGTAACCACCAATACACTGTAAGCTCCTTGAGCACAAGAACTATTTTTTTTCTTTATTTTATCCTCAGTGCTTAGTCCACTGTGGGATACATAGTACATACTAAATGAATGCTTTGTGACATGACCTGGTATGGGAGGCAAATAGTGAAGCAAAGAGTTATGTAACAATAAGGAAATTTTTGAGTATATGTAAAAAAAAAACAAACCTTATAAATTAAGGTCATCCAAAAATTAAAAGGGTGGTCTCAGTAAAGTAAATGCTAGATTAGCAATGGCTAAATACATTAGTATCAATTCCAATCTGAGTATACGTTGTAAAAGATATTAGATTCTAAGGCCAATTATAAATCTAAAATTACTTATTAATGTTATTCTGCCTTTATAATTTAAACATTTTAATTGTCACATTAAAAGAACTGGGAAAATTACAATCTGTCTCTGTCTTTCTGTCTGTTTGTATGTGTATAGAGATTCAAATATACATGTACATACGTATATGTATACACACATATATTTGTATATGCATATAAATATATATGAATATATATATATATACATATGTAAGTATATACACAAATGCACACACATATATACACACACATTTACCTAACCTGGAAAAATGACTAAGCTAATCTAAGTATTTCAAACCTTTTATTTTAAGTTGAAATTTCCTTAAGTTCAGAAATGTTGAAGCAAAATGATTTTATATAATATATGTTACTGGTAATTGGGCATCACTAAAACACTCTTAATTTAATATTATATTTTTGTCATATCATTTCTGCTCACACTTATCCATTGTCAAAATCCTAGGGGCAGGGAGGAGGGACTTCTAACATTCATAAAAAGAATTTGTAAAGCAACAGGTTTTTAAAAAATATATATTTTTAAGAACTGACTGCCAGATAGCAAACACTAAAAATGATTGTACCTGACACATCTTGTTAAGTACACAATAGATATGTACCTGGAAAGATCTAAGTTCTATAGAGTTCCCTGTGGCACAATGAGGCAGAAACCTATCAAGATTGATCTGAATGAAATAAGTGCAAATCTCAGAGTCCTAAAGAGACAATTCATTTTAAAAGACTTCATTTCTGCTTCGCAGACATAGCTGTGCCATTGTCATGAGCAAGAGGAATTGTGCATACACAAGGGTCTAGACTCTGGCTGCTTGCATTTCTTTGCTAGGTAACTGCAACAAACACAGATTATTTTCCAAAGGTCAAGCATGATCATCTTGTAGCTATTTTTTTTTTCCTTTAAGGTTCTTTCTTTTGCTAAACCAGAAATTTCAATGTGCTATACTGTAAAATGATGCCATGGAGGTCAAGTTCATATCTTTAATGGTATTAAATCATAATACATATGAAGGCTATGCAAAAAATCTACCTACGAAGTGATTTTGTTACACAATAACTTGGAAATGGTGTAATGGAAACTGTAGAGGCTTTATAGAAACTAATTTATCCTCGCCATACCAACATGAGTTGGACAAGTGGCAGAAATTATGGCCACTTTCCAGATTGCAAATATCATTTAGTATAGTGGGGTAAAGAACAGATTTCAAGCCAGGAACTATAAATATGGCCTCTGTTTCTTACTGCCTATGTAACCTTGGGAGAGACAAGTGCCTTCACTATGCTCTTGTTATCTCTTGTGAAATAAAGGGGCTGAGCAAGATGTCTTTTAAGGTCCTTTTTAATCTGGATCTAGGGGGCCGCTAGGTGACACAGTGCATAAAGCATCGGCCTTGGATTCAGGAGGACCTGAGTTCAAATCCGGCCTCAGACACTTGACACGTACTAGCTGTGTGACCCTGGGCAAGTCTCTTAAACCTCATTGCCCTGCACACAATAAATAAATAAATACTAATCTGGATCTATGTTGCTATATGATTCTATGATACATAAATTTGTGGTTACATGGTTTAATTAAGTTTTCATAGAAGATCTCCTTCAAGGTCAGAACTGGAAGTGGGTCTATTATGAATCCTCAGATGATCCATATCCTAAGTCACAGGCAAAACATTTCATGTATGCAATCATTTCTGAGATATCTGGGTCATCTCTTTTTCAGCTGTTAGTCCTATTGGCAACATAGACTCTCTTGGATGGTGGGGAGGGAGGGGATGGAAGGTGACAGATCTAATACCATGTTCTTGGAATTATACTAGTCTAACCAGTTACCACGGCTGCTATTGTCATCTGTTCATGGGGCCATAATCTGAAAGTTTTTTTCTTGTTTTGTTTTCTTAAATATGCCCCCCCACCCCCACCCTGTTCCATGGAGAAAGACAACTGTAGCAAAATGTGGCCACCAACATTTACAGTGGACCAGTGGAATAATCAAAGAAAACTCTAGAACTGTGTCACCCCGAAGAAAATGGAAACATTTACTCCAATGTTCTCCTAGGAAAAACAGCCTGTGATCACCAAACCAGAGCTGGAAGGTCTTTTCAAGTTATTTAGCTTCTTCCTTTCACACTCCTTTTTGTGCGTCGTGGGTAATGACTACAGCAAAATGGGTCACTACGTTGTGACCCTGTGAGATATAGCTTATAAAATGGAAATGTCATGGCTTGAGGGAACAGAAAGATCAAGATTTCTGATCCTGACAGTTTTTCTTCCACATCATAACTCAGCAGGTACTTCATTAAAAGCAAAAATGAAATGAGGTAATAAGGCTATATTGACATTCACAGTAAATAAAATTAGGGTCTATTTATACAATATTTGAGGTTTGGTCTTGATATCCATGTTAGAAAGATGACATTTGGCTTTATTGATATTGAGATCACCACATTTTGAAATATGTATAAAAAGGTTTTTTTAATGCACATTAAAATGAGACAATAGAATGAATATGACAGTTAAACCTCACCTGGTTAGAAAGGCTGTTTTTCTTCACATTTTAAAAATATTCTTGAAATTTTAGAATTGATTGGTGTAACTATGAAAATCTCCAATTATGAATGGCCTGTTCAAAGGAGGAACTGCAATTCATGAAAATGTAGATGGACCAGTGCCTATTTTATGGTCAAAATCTAGAAGGGTAAGTGAATTAGTGATTTTAAAAATATTATTAGAAGCTACTTGTGATTTGTAAAAATTAATCAGTCCTTATGAGCTTGGACAGACTTTGGGAAATAGTGGAGATAGAATGGTGTTGTGTGTTATGGTCCATGGGGTCACAAAGAGTCAGACAGAATGAACAACTGAACAACAACAAAACCAGTCCTTATGTTGCTATACTCCATTAGCAGAGGGAAGGGGGGAAAAAGCTTTTTTGTGACCTAACCCTGCCTTATGGCTTAGCTGAGTAGTGTGGCCAAGTGGCCAGCAGGAAACATTAATGCAATTTATGGCATCTGCTCATATCTTGAGGCTGCCTTTTCTTTGACCTCTCCATGGCATAAGACACAATGTCAATCTATTTAAAAAATACAATAAGCAGCTATTTCTAGCCCAGATTTTTTATCCTATTTGATGCTAGAGTTACATAAAGTTTCTGAGAAGTAGCAAACTGAGGTTTAAAATCATATAGTATCCACTTGGGTGAAATACTACATTAAACTAGGATGATAAATATGATTAACCTTCCTCTGGGCACTACATCTCCTTCAAATATCATATATGCTATCCCCTGACTGATTAGAATTGAAGGCTTAGAGTGGTACATCATGCTACTTGCCCTAGGTAGTGGAGAATCACAAATCAAAGGGATCTCTGTGTGTGTGTGTGTGTGTGTGTGTGTGTGTGTGTGTGTGTGTGTGTGAGAGAGAGAGAGAGAGAGAGAGAGAGAGAGAGAGAGAGAGAGAGAGGAATCCTGCCAGGTCAGATGGACTGAGTCATGCTACTGCTGCCCCCTCCTTCCAGGACCTGTCCCAGCTGCCAGCATCCCTGACCCATGGTAACCAGGTGTGACCTCAAGGTCATAATCAAAAGTATGGACATATCATAGGAGATGCTGTAGAACTCTGTGGAGCATGCCACCCAGGCCCTGGAGAAGCATAACATAGAGAAGGACATAGCAGCCCATAACAAGAAGGAGTTTGACAAACACTGCATCATGGGGAAGAACTTTAGGAGCTATGTGATGCACAAGACAAAGCACTTCATCCCTTCTACCTGGTCCAGGTTGCCGTTCTCCTGTTTGTCTAGTTAGAGCAAAGCCTGTGCCTCCTACCCATCCAAATCACAAGCATTGAAGCCTAAATTCCAAATACCAGAGACGAACTATCTTCAGCATTGCCATGAGAACACTTTAAGTTAGCAGCCTTTATTGTGCTGGTTGTTGTACAGGGCATCCTATGTAATAGTTTGTTGTGGTTATTGTAAGTAATTAATTGTGATTTGGGGTTTACATAACCCTATCTTTGCTTCATTTATGGTCAGACTGAAAAGAATGTAAGCTTGAAAAGCCAATAAGAAGAAGGTGTGTACTTTGGGAGATAATTGAGCAAACAAGAGGAACTCTGATCTCAGAGAACCTTATTGAAAATAAGTAACTAAGCTCCCCTAATAACTCCCCCACACCCTCATGGGTCTGACCAGATTATAATGGGGACAGCCCATGTGGATATGCTGAGCCAATTGGAGATTCAGCATGACTAAGAACCACCCCTTCCAATGGGAGAGACAGTTAGAGGCAGTTAGAAAGGGGGGGGGAAGAAAAGGGGTAGGAAGGTAGGGACAGTTAGAGGAGCTGCTGGTGTTTGACCTTTAGACCAAAACAGAAGAGATTTCAAGTTAATTCTTCTTAGAGCTACAGATTTTGGGTGGTGGTGAGTTTGTGTTTTTTGAGGCAAGGAGCTAGCTGGGCTGGAGGCAGGTTCGGGGTGCCTGGGATCTTTTTACCCCAGAGATTTAGATTTCCTAACTCTATTAACCTCACTTGTGTTTTGAACTTGTTCCCATTAATAAAACTGTTTTTTTTAAAAGGCTGTTTCCTTTCTTACCCCAATGCTATGGTGAGCCGCCCAATTAATACTTCCCATACTAAATATTATATTACAAAACAATTAGCAAAAAAGAAAAGAAAGATGTTTAATTGAAGATAGTTATTCCACCCCCTTCAGCTATACAATATTTTCCTCAACTCTAAGTCACAATATAAAGTAAAAATTAGTATAACAAGAGTACTTACTTCAAAGGAGGGGTGGGTCTATGCTATTCTCAATTCCTTTCTCAGTGAAAAATGGGAGAAACAATAAATCTCTGACTCTAAATCTTGGGGATGCTCTTTGAGGAAGTACATTCAGGAAGACCTGAGTTGAAATCACTCCCTTGGAGTGAAAGCAACTGAATTTAGCCTTCCTATGCTCACACCTGGAGAGGAACCAAGACTAACCAATTCTTTTTTTTTGGGGGGGGAGGTGGGGGGCAATGAAGGCTAAGTGACATGCCCAGGGTCACACAGCTAGTAATTGTCAAGTGTCTGAGGTCAGATTTGAACTCAGGTCTTCCTGAATCCAGGGCCAGTGCTTTATTCACTGTGCCACCTAGCTGCCTCCAACCAATTCTTTTTTTTTTTTCCCTAGGAGACATCAAGAAGTCCCAAATGTTAGTTGTAGGGTTGTACTTGGAATAGTTATAGGTTCATTTATAAACTATGCTTTACTAAGAGAATGAAGAATGAACCCTTGATTATCTAACCAAATGAACCTTAATAAAAATTATTATTGCAATAGTGACAATTAGCATAAATAAATTTCCATAAGGAAGTATAAAAGGGGGAGTAAGGAAGAAAAAGACTCCCAATCTCTTGCCCAATCATTTTTTTCTTCTTTTTCTGGGATCAATCCATATCCTAAATTGCTATTTACTTCTAAATTTTTGTTCAGGTTTACGAATGAAAATTTAAAATCTCTGAAATTTCTGAAGGGCGAGGCCACTCTTTTTTTCTTCAGCAAACAGAATGAATTTCTCCCAATAGAGGGCTTTTATAGCTTTAGGACAAGTTACATGATAAATATCCGTGGCTAGATTCTTTCTAAGAAATTAAAAACAATCATGCAGACTTTTTATCATACATGGTTACTAACTCAATGGCAAATACAATCAAGAAATGGAAAAGAAATTTGGACTTAAAACTCATTTTAGAAAGGGAAATAGAGGTTATTGTTATATCTGCATGAAGGAAAGTTATTTTCAAAATATTTAGCAATGTTTCTGCAGTTGAACATGTTAACACAGCCTATCTAAGCCTTGAACATGGTGTTTGAACAAAAATTTTCATAGGAAGGCTCACAATATCCCCTAGTTATTTATTTATTCTGTCAAAGGAAGCCAGTGTGCCTTGGAGACCTTGAACAAATGTGAATTCAGTGGTGGCTGAGACAACTAAGTAGTGGCTATCCTGAATTCTTGAGCAAGTTTCTATATCTCATTTCAAGTTTTTACTCATATTGACTCCCAGTGATCAGGAATAGATCCATGAACAAACTACACTCAAAGAGCTGAACCAACGCCCACACCCTTTCTTAAAAAAGAGTCAGGAAGATGGAGGAGAAAAGGCAGTGAGGTCTTGAACTCACAACACAATCTCTTCAAATACATCCAAATAATGCCATAGGACAATGTATGGAGCAGCAAAATCCATTCATCAGAATGTGCTGAAATCATTTTTCCAACCAAGGATGGCTTGGAAGGTCAGAAGGAGGAAGTTGTTGTGCTGAGATAGGAATGGAACCAACCCCACAGTCATGCCTGATACAGATGAAGTCTCAGGAAGGTCTTGCCAGAGAAAGAGACCCCCTGAGCCTCTGAATCAGCTCCAGCAACAGTGTCTTCTGAAACTAAGCTCGCAGTCTGGTGAGAGGTCTGAGCCCTTGGCAGGGGGGAGGACTACAGGGGTCTCTGATGGTGCTGAGACAGGAACATAGGTTTTTCATCCCTGCTGGGAACCAGGAGGTAGGCTTGAGTAGCAGCGGCCCAGGTTGGGGAGAGGCACAGGCTTGTGGAGCTGACAACCACAACACACAAAGCTGGTTGCTTAGCTAGTTGGTCTGAGGTCATCTACAGACCAGGGAACAGGCCAGGGAGTGAAGAACCTGATCCTCCTTAAATCATACCACATGGGACCTTCTGAAGCTTGAAATACTGCAGCCTGGAAACAGTACTCCACTTTAAGGAGATAAAGGTAAGTAAAAGGAAAGCAAGATAAGCAGACAGAGAAAAGTGAGGACAATAGAAGATTTCTTTAGTGACAAGGAAGATCTAGGTACACCCTTAGAGGAAGATGTCAATGTCTGGGCCCTAAATCAAAAGCTTCCAAGAAAAATATGAATTGGTCTCAGGCCATAGAGGCAACTCAAAAAAGGAATTGTGAGATAAAGTTAGAGAGGTAGAGGAAAAAATGGAAAGAAAAATGAGGGTGATGTAGGAAAGGACATGAGAAAAAAAGTCAACTCCTTGAAAAGCCAAATTGAACATATGGAAAAGGAGGTACAAAACCTCTCTGATGAAAATAACTGGGGCAGCTAGGTGGTACAGTGGATGGAACATCAGCCTGGAGTCAGAAGGACCTGAGTTCAAATCTGGACTCAGACCACTTGACATTTGCTAGCTGTGTGATCCTTGGGCAAATCCACTTGCCCCAATTGCCTCACCAAAAAGAAAGAAAAAAAAAGAAAAGAACTGCCTAAGAATATTAGTTTTGAACAAATGGAAGCTAGTGATTTTATGAGAAACCAACACAAAATAAAGCAAATTCAAATGAACAAAAATCAAAACAAACAAAACACAGAACACAATTTGTAATATCTTCTTGGAAAAACTACTGACCTGGAAAATAGATCCAGGAGAGATTAATATGAACATTATGGTCTACCTGAAAAAACCATGATCAGGAAAGAGCTGTAGACATCATTTTCCAAAGAAATTGTCAGGGGAAATTGCCCCGATATTCTAGAAGCAGAAGGTAAAATAAAATTCAAAGAATCTACTGATCACCTTCTGAGAGAGATCCCCAAAGGAAAATTCCTAGGAATATTATAGCCAAATTCCAGAGCTCAAGGTCAAGAATAAAATATTGCAAGCTGCCAAAAAGAAAGAATTCAAGTACTGTGGAGCCCCAGTCATGATAGTACAAGATCTAGCAGCTTCTACATAAAAGGACCACAGGGCATGGAATATGATATTCCAGAGGGTAAAGGAATTGGGATTACAACCAAGAATCATGTATCCCAGCAAAAACTGCATATAATCTTTCTGAGGAAAATATGGGACTTCAATGAAAAGAGGACTTTAAGGTATTCATAATTCAAAGACCTGAACTGAATGGGAAATTTGACATTCAAATACAAGACCCTAGAGAACTATAGAAAATTGGAGTTGGGGACATACCTGGGGTCGTGCAGTGTCTGTATTGTGTCTGAGGCTGGGTTCTGGCTGGGATCCCCCTGGGTCCAGGGTGGATGCTTTGTTGCTTTGTCCACTATGTCACCTAGCTGCCTCATGATGATATCCTTAGGTTTAAATTGAGGCTTGAGGGCAATACACTGGGGGAGGGGGAAGGGCAGAGGTAGCATGGGGTGAAATCCCACATGAAAGAACCAAGAAAGAGCTTATAGGATATGGAAAGAGATGGGAAAGTAGAAGCACAGTAAATTAATTTACACTAATCAGAATAGGCTCAAAGACCTTAATCTCATCAGAGTTCCTTCAAGGAGGATTAACACACACACACACACACACACACACTACACACACAATTGGGTGGAGTAATCTATTGAATCTGGACAATAAATAACCTAACACTCATCAGAATTGGCTCAAAGACTTCAATCTCATTCAGAACTGGCTGAAGGATGGAATAACATACCCACTCAATTGGGTAGACTAATCTTTCTAACCCTGTAGGAAAATAGGACGGAAAGGGGATAAAGAGAGAGAGGCAAAAGAAGGTAGAGCATATTGGGAGAGGAGACAAACATAAACAAATCCTTTTTTTTTTTTTTTAAGGGCAATGGGGGTTAAGTGACTTGCCAGGGTCACCCAGCTAGTAAGTGTCAAGTGTCTGAGGCCGGATTTGAACTCAGGTCCTCCTGAATCCAGGGCCAGTGCCTTAACCACTGCACCATCTAGCTGCCCCAACAAATCCTTTTGAAGAGAGATAAGGTAAAGAAGATAAATTATAGGATAAATATCATGGGGAAGGGAATAGGATAGAGGGAAACAGCTAACAACAGTAATCCTGAAAAAGAGAAAAGGGGGGGAAAAATTGTACAAAAAATATTTATAGCAACTCTTTTGTGATGGCTAAAGCATTAGAAATCAAGGGAATGTCCATCAATTAAGGAGTGACTGAAGAAGCTGTGGTATTTGATTGTAGTGGAATGGTGATAGTACTATAGGAAATGACAAAACAGGATGATCCAGAAAAACATGGAAAGACTCATATGAACTGAATATAGTGGAAGTGAGCAGAACTGGGAGAACATTGTGTATAGTGACAGCAGTATTGTTTGATGAGCAATTGTGAATGACTTACTACTCTCAGTAATACAATGATCCAAGGGACTAATGACGAAGCATACTATCCACCCCCATATAAAGAACTGAAAAAAAGAGCACTTTTGGATTGTTACATGTATAACCTATATCAGATTGATTGATATATTGTGGAGGGGGGAGGAAATGGAGGAAGGAGAAAAATTTGGAACTTAAATCTTATGAAAATGAATGTTGAAAACTATCCTTACATGTAACTGGAAAAAAAAAATAAATGTTTGTTACACTGAAAAAAAAAGTAAGCAGAGAAGTTGATATTTTATCACAGAGGCATATGAATCCTCAGAGATTATTAAGTAGCGAGAATGATCTGTGCTTAAGAAAAAATCACTTTGGCAGTGGTTTGGACAGATTTGAGACCAAATGGCAATAACCCAGGTAAGACCTACTCCTTCACCTGAAAAATTCCCCTCCAAATAGGCAAGACATAGACAATAGTTTGCGCTGCATTTCTAATTCCATATGCATACCACTTCCCTTCCAGGCAGAATCAACTCTAAACTTGAATTACAATGTATTGTCACTTGAAGGTATGTATTAATGAAGATGGAAGCAGTCATCAACTTTCATATCTGCTAGAGTTCTGTCCTTGGAATCAGGAAGACTCAAATTCAAAATTTCATCTCTGACATTTACTGACAGGGGAAATTTGGACAAGTCACATAACGTCCAGAGTGTCAGGGTTCTCCCATGTAAAATTTCTTCAGCCCCTGCCTCAATAGAGCTATTGGGAGACTTAATGATTCCTGTGAATAGCTTTGCAAATTTTTAAAGCATTATGTAAATTTTAGTATATGATTGTTCTTGCTATACAGTCATATCTTGTTTTATTGCATTTTCCTTTATTATGCTTCTCAGATTATGTGTTTTTTGTTGTTTCTTTTTGTTTGATTTTATTTTTCTTTTACAAACTTAAGGTCTGGGGCAACCCTTTGTCAAGCAAGTCTATCAGCACTATTTTTCCAATAGCATGTGCTCACATTGTATCCCTGTGTTATATTTTGGTAATTTTCTCAATATTTCAAATTTTTTCATTATTATTATATCTGTTATGATCATCTGTGATCAGTGATCTTTGATATTACTATTGCAATTGCTTTGGGGTGCCACAAAACTGCCCCATTTAAGACAGAAAATTTAATCAGTTAAATGCTGGGCGTATCCTGACTGCTCTACCACCAGCTGTTCCCCAACTCTCTTCCATTCTTTGGGCCTCCCTATTCCCTGAGACATAACATTTGAACTTAGCCAATTAATAACCCTACAATGGCCTCAAAGTGTTCAAGTGAAAGGAAGAATTAATTGATGCATCAAACCTCATTGTTGTCTTTCTTATTTTAAGAAATTATGACAGCTACCCCATCCTTCAGCAACCACCACCCTGCTCAGTCAGCAGCCATCAACATCAAAGCAAGACCTTCCACCAGCAAAGTATTACAACTCTCTAAAGGCCTAGAGTGATGGTTAACAGTTCTTTTTTAAAACAATAAAGTATTTTAATTATTGAATAATGGTAAAAATTATAGCTGGTTTTTTTGAAAGCGTTTAACTGGCTATCTGCCTCCCTATCTGAAAGCTCCTATCGCCTGGGTTTAAAAAATCCCTCAGGTTCATTAAGCCCATACAGGGCCAAGCCGTAAGGGCCTGTCCCCACTCACATCTACTGACCCCCAAATCCAGAGCTCACATCTCCTTGCATCTCCTTTCTCAGTCCTCTTGTAGCTCCTTCTTCACTCCTCCTACTGACCCCCCTCACTACTGTACTCCTCTTTCTCTCAGTTGTGCCCCTTGTCATGTCCGCCCTTACTTTTTTCAGTCCTCTCACCTGTGGTGTGGCTGCCACCCGCACCTGCTTACAACCAGGAGCAGGCATCACCTTTATTAGTCCCCCCTTCTACATCTCTCTACCCCCCAGGCTAGAAAACCCTTCTTCCCCCTCAGAAACCTCAGGCCTGGGCTGCTTAAGCACACCAGCTAAATAGCTAGCACCCCCAGGCCACGCAGAGCCTGTGATGGGCATCACAAACTAGGGGCTGGTTGGAGGAACCCTGGGGGTGCTGAGACTTCCTGTGCATTCCCTGCTGAGCAGGGCATGGGCTGGACATGGTGCATGAGCTTGCTGGCCAGGGGCACAGAAACCGTTCGGGACTCCCGAGGCTAATTTTAGCCTCTTACAATACTTAATAGGCTTTAGTATAGTGTAAAGAGAACTTTTATATGGGCTGGGAAACCAAAAAATTCATGGACTCACTTAATCACAATATTTGCTTTATTGTTGTGGTCTGGAATCAAACACACAATATCTGAGGTATGCTTGTACTACTACTTCCTTATTATGTTCCTCTGACTGAATAAATAAAAAGGAAACACACACACATACACACACATACACACACACACACACACACACACACACACACACACACACACACACACAGGAGTCAGATATCAGAAAGTTCCATTGATTCAGTTTCAGCCAATCTAGTTGTTCACTACTCCTATTACTCATTCTGTTTGACTTGACCCCTCATTTTTTCTTGCTCATATAGTTTTTAAATGCTGTTCAAACAATTCTTTTATTAAATTTAAATAAAATTCTCTTTGATTTGGTTTGTTTTGCTTTATCTTTACTGAGTCAGAGAATTACAAAGTTTTAGGAGTGAAAGAGTCCTTAGTAAATATATAATTCATTGCATTTATCATACTCAAATAAATTGTTAAGATGTTTATCCTGACATCAAGCCAAATTTTCCCTTTGCGACTTTTACCCACTGCTCTTGTTTTTTTCCCTCCTGGAACAAGAATTAAGGACTCAAATCCCTCTGAAATGGGTTCATTCATTCATTCATAATCATTCATTCATATCATTCATTCATTGTACCATAGCCAGGAAATGACTGTTTCTACACAACATACACACATTATCTTAAGCAGGATTGGTATCATCTATAGAAAAAAAACTGTATGATTGTATATATAACTTATTTTTTAAAGAAACTATCATAATTTCTGCTCAGGATTCTGTATTTTGTTCTAACAATCTCTCTTCCTTCAGGTTGGTTGTTCCTGTGAATCATATTGATAAAGATACAACCAACTGATAAGCAATTTGCCCTTGTTAAAGTCATCCAACAAAATGACTCAAAAAGAGAGTGGAAATGAGAAATAAAGAACCTGTCTGGTTATTTGGCCCAATTGAGGCCATATGGATCATTTACCTCCCAAGAGCAAATGGCAACTAGATAATGAACTAAATTCCCTCCCTCTAACACCAGCTAGAAATGCTGACCTAATTGGTAGGGAAAGAATTATAGTTTTTTGGGGGGTGAGGATACAAATAACTAAATGGTTTTTTTGTTAAAATGCATGTGCACATACATATATGCACATATTACATATATATGTATAATATGTATCATTACATATATGCATATATGTTTATCCAGATGAGTTTAATAGAAAAGAAATTTTAAATTAGTGTGTTTTCAAATGACTCTTTGAAAAAGGTAATATAATTTATAGTCTGAACTTCTGACATTTAATACTATGTGTTCATATTAAAATGATACATCTTACAACTAAAATGTTCAGATGAGTCAACTTGTTGTGGGAAATAGAATGTATCATTGATGACCCAGGCTCAAGTCATGCCTTGAATTCATACCAACTGTGCCATCACAGCAAGATTCCCAGTCTTTCTATGTGCTTCAGACAACCCTTTTTTTTTTTGAGGTGATCAAAATTAAATGACTTCCCTGGGGTCACACAGCTAGAAAGTGTCTGAGGCTGGATTTGAATTCAGGTCCTCCTGATGCTAGGGGCCAGTGCTCTATACACTGTGCCACCTAGCTGCTCTCTCAGACAACTTTCAAAAACCTGTAAGTTAAAGTTGCCAATCTGCATTGGAGGAGGGAGATTCCCCACAAGGAATACCTCATACTTAGAAAATATAGGTGCTGACTGAAAATGGGGGGGGGGACAGACATTTATTATAAAAGACCATTGATACTTATAATTTCAGATTTGTTAGATATTTCTAAATGTATGAGCAGAATAACTATGGATTTTACAAGATTCAAATTGAATAAGGTATATACTAAAATAAGATTACAATACTATTTAGAGCCAGATCAACATTCAAAATATCCACTTATTGTATTTATTTAATGATATTAATAAATTTAAATATTTTACAATTATGTATACTTTATGATTTTTTTCAATTAGACAATATTATTCAAAAGCAATCACATGAAATCTATTCACGTGGAATATTTTCCTCATAACAACAGCATACTTCATTGCTCTATATCGGGCCCATAGAATTTATAGGAAAATGGAATATGGGATCTTTGAGGGAAAATACAATGAAACAAATATTTTTTTATAAATGTTCAAGGACAGAATTACCTATGACAATCAGCATAAGCATTCTGAATATTGACAAAGGAGTCCTATAAGCATTGCTTCCTTTTAAGATATCTCAGAATTATTACCTCCAGGTAAAGTGTAAAGTGGCCAAAAACACATAAATGCCAAAGATAAAGTAGGCACAATGTAGAACAGCTTGAAAGAAAAAAATAAAACATTTCAAATTCCTATCATGAAGAAAGCAGATAAAAAGTGGAGTTAACTAACCATGACAATGCCCTTTTTTGTGACTAATCATAGGTAAATTTTAAAGTCAAAAATTGGAGCATAGGAGAAAAAACAATAAATCTTACTTAACTATTTCACTAAACTTTTCTGTGCTGATTTATTTGGGGTTCTGGTGTAAAACAACTGAAACTGTGATTGGATAGAAGTTTCTTTCAACAGGGAAAAATATTGCTTTGTAAAAGACAGCAGGTTGGTAATTATAATAATAACAGCTCCTAATGTTCGAAGATGCTACAGAAATTATCTTTCTTATACCTCTTATTTTTCAGAAACTTGAGTTGTAGTGAAGTAAAGTGACTTTTCTTAATCATGTTGGAACATATTTATCACTTAATAAATGATTGTTTCCCTAAATCACAAGGGGAGTAATTGGAAGAGCTTCCACACAAATCAAGGTCTTTTCTTTCCATCATTCCATGCTTTCCACTATTCCATAATCTTTCTTTCATGATTGGAAAATGGGATATCCTTCAAATGCCTAATAGCTATTTTCACACAAGGGATCCCTTCTTATTTTGCACATAGGTTCATCACAAGAAAGTCACACCAAGTTCACAGAGTTCTATCAGTTCACAAGCATTCAAAATTATAGCTGCTCAGTTCCTACTAAATTTTGCATTCACTTAGCCAAAGGACACAATAAATTCAGTGAATGTATTACCTCAGACAAGGAAGGTGATCACAGTAAGAGGCAGATAATAAGTTGTTAAAGTAAGTTTGAGATTGGTATTTTTGCCACATCCCTTTTCAGATTGTGAAAACAGGTCATTGCATTAGAAGGGAAATGTGGCCACTGACAGGGCAAAGGATTAGACACATGCTAGGAAGTCCTTAAAGAACAATAAAACTGTCTTCAATTTGAAAATGTTCAAGGCCTGAAAAAGCTTTGGGAAGCTTGACAATTGGAATTCTACCAGCAGTCAGGCAGGAGAGGCAGGAGAGAAATTTGTCTTTTTCCCTGACCCTATCAGCAACGATGCCTTGCAATAGAGCTATTCCCCCAAAAGGAGACAGCCTATCTAGCAGGGTGCAGGAAGCCAAAAGCTTGTAAAGGTTTTTGATCCAAGGCAGGTAGCAAAGACATGCTCTCCAGATAGAGAAGAACATAAATAGGCATCATCTGAATCAGAGAACAGATTCAAGGAAGAAGACTTCCAGTAGTAAAGAAGATAACTAAGTAAAGATTCAAGAGATGAGTAACTCTGCCATTTCAGAGTAGAACAATATAAATGCACAGACTCTCTGATGGCAGCTAATCAATCTGCTCCAAGAAGAGTCAATGTATTAATTCCATGAAGAGAGAAAGGAAATTGAGTTCTTACAGTAATATCTCTGCAAGATGTCTTAACCAAGTGTGTTCCTTATATGTGTGACTTAGTATAATTGCACTTTGTGTCCATTCTTCCTAAGTATATTGTGTGTATTTATGGGAATGCACACCCCAAGTTTTGTGCAGGAATGATTTGTAGCTACTGTTTTTATTATACTATCTTATCCAGGGATGTTTTAAAAGAAGTAAACCATAGGCAAGGCTTGGAGAAGCAACAAACCATGACACAAAATGTCGTGGTCCTAAGTGTGAATATATCTATTTTCTCATTTCTGTTCTGTCACTGACATGGGTGCATGAATTAATATATCATTTTCCATTTTAGTCACTTAGTTCTCTGTCTCCTTTCTCCCCAAATTATCATATATATCTATACCAGTTACAACGATTAGCACAGTACTTGGCACATATTAAGTGCTTAGTAAATGCTTGTTGAGTATAAACTGAATTACTGTGAGAGGTAATATAGTTTAATGGATAGAGAGTTTTCCCTGGAGCCAAGAAAACCTGTTTGATTTTTTTCTGTTCTTTAACATCTTCTAGCTATGAAACTAAGGACAAGTTACTTGCCGCTAAGTACCCAAATTAACTTTCTTCTTTTTTAAATTTATGGAATAAACAAGCATTTCTATAACATAGTAAAATAAAAAGATAATTGCACATGAGACTGCAAATCAACTATATACAACTTGTTATTCCTTTCCAAAATGCAATAAATTATAATGTAATTTTTTCCTTCCCCCCTATCCTAGATATGGCTACCATTACAACAAAATAGCTATGTATGTGTGTATGTATGTATGTATGTATGTATTGTGAAGCTTAAAAAAATCTAACTGTGATGTCTAAAAATCTAATGTGTGGTTGACTTAAATTAGAAACTCATAGCACCAATCTTTGGGCATTAAGTATTTATTAAAGTGTATTAGGAGTTAGTAAAGAGAACACGTGGAGAAATAAAGAGCCTAGGTGACTACTCTGCCTACTCTGCTTGCCCCTGCCACCAGTGGCCAGTTCCTGAAACAAGGGAAAAGCTCCTCAGTCTCCTAGAACAGAAGCTCTCTGTGGGACCAGAAGAGGGTGGTCCCCACACACACAGCTCCAAGCTAATTGGTTGGTTCATTAATTGACACGACTTACAGGCAGTCTATGAATAGACATAACTTCCGGATGCCAGGCAGTCACTTGCTTTCTCAGGGCAGAACTGCCCTGGTTTTCACAATGTCTTTCTCAATAGCATGGTGGCACTCTGATTCTCACAGTATGTATGTAAGCATGTGTAAAAGTATTCTATACATCTATTAAATAGTATCCCCCACCCCCATTCAAGAAGCATCTTTCTTTATATGTCCTTTATATTGAATTTGGTTATTTTTAATATTCAAAACAACTTATTCACTCAAAGTCATTCCTAAAACAAAATAACTGTTACTATATACAATTAGTTCTGTTCATTTTACTGTTCATTATATGGTGCAAGTCATTCCATGTTCCTTCCACTGAACTCTCTAAAATTACAAATTTCAGGAAAAGGTGTATTTCTGTATTTATGGGGTCAGTTCCCTCATTCAGAAATTATGAAAAGAAATGAATTCAAAGGTTAGGTACTCATCTTTTATCTCTATGTCTCTCTGTATGTGGTTTACCCAGTTCCTCCAGCCTTAATAGAAATCAACTCTAAGAATAGGAATTATTTATCATCTTGCCATTCTCCTTTCAGAGAATAATGCAAGCCTTTCCTTGATGATTCACAAATACTTGTTGGATTAGATTGGTCTAGAATGGACTAACTATAGCTGTCCTCAAAAAAAAAATACCCATGGGGGTGGAGCCCAGATGATGGAGGAAGGTTGTGACTCCCACAATCAACTCATCCACTCACTCTCAAACAATACAATAGAAAAGGACAGAGCAGCAAAATTCATATAAGAACTGACTGAGAGTATTTTCCATCCAAAGACTGCAACTGGGATCACCTACTGATCAGGCTGAATGCGTAGCTGAGCACGATCCAGACCCAGGTAGGAACAGACCATGGCTCCAGTGCCTTGGAGTCTTCTGCACCAGGAGCTTCTTCTGAGACTAGGCTCACAGACCAGTGAAATGGTTCAGCAGTTGGCGGGGGTGAAGTGACTGCCATCTCTGCCAGAGTTGGGGCAAAGTGCCCTGGTTCTGAACCAGCAGGTCAAATGAAGTGGTGGCAGCCCAGGGGGACAGGGGCAAAAGCAAGCCAAGCTTCAGACCATAGAGAATCAGATTTCAATCAGACCTCTGCTTCAGGTTTGAGATGAGTAGGCAAAGAGAACAGTGGACAATAGACAGCTTCTTTTAGGAAGGGGTAGACCAGAAAACACCCTCAGGAGACGATAATTACAAAGTCAAAGCTCCAACATCCAAAGCTTCCAAGAAATATATGAATTGGTCTCAGGCCATGGAAGAGCTCAAAAGGAACTTTGAAGAGAAAGTAGGAGAGATATAAGGAAGATTTAGAGAGGTGGAGGAAAGAATGGAAAGAGAAATAAGAGTGAAGCAGGAGAGTCATGAGAAAATAGTCAACAGCTTGAAAAGACATATGGGAAAAGAAATACAAAATACTCTCTGAAGAAAAGAATTGCCTAACAATTAGGACTGAACAAATGAAAGCTTTATGAGAAACCAAGACACAGTAAAGCAAATCCAATTGAGTTAAAAAAAAAAAAAGAGGGAGCAATATGAAATATCTCCTTGGAAAAACAACTGGCCCAGAAAATAGATCCAGGATGGATAATTTGAAAATTATTAGAGTACTTGAAAATTATAATAAAAAAGAGCTTAGATCTCAGCTTCCATGAAATTGCCAGGGAAAATTCCCCTTATATTCAAGAAGCAGAACGTAAAATGGAAATTGAAAGAATCTATCAATAAACTCCTTAAAGAGATTCCAAAACAAAAACTTCCAGAAATATTATGGACAAATTCCAGAGATCCCAGGTCAAGGAGAAAATATTGCAAGAAGCTAGGAAAAAGGAATTCAAATAAGGTGGAGCAACAATAAGGATAACACAAGATCTAGCAACATCTACATTAAAGGACTGGAGGGCATGGGATATGATGTTCCAGAAGGCAAAGGAACTGTGACTACAGCCAAGAATCACCTACCCAGCAAAACTGTGTATAATCTTTCAGGGGAAAAATAGGACTTCAGTAAAAAAGAGGACTTTCAGTTATTCATGATGAAAAGACCTGAACTGAATAGAAAATTTGACTTTCAAATACAAGACCCTAGAGAGGCATAAAAAGGTAAACAGGAAAAAGAAATCACTAAAAGTATTAAAATAATAAATTGTTTACATTACTACATGGGAAGATAATACTTCTCACTCATAAGATCTTTCTCAGTATTAGGGCAACTGAAAAGAATATACTTAGAGGGCACAGGTGTGAATAGAACATGAAGGGACAATATCTGTAAAGCATTTATTTTTTGTTTATCCTTGTTTTTGTGTGGCAGGAAGGATGAGGTGACTTATGTCTTAGACTGGATATGGGAGCAGGAACTCCTGGGTCCTGGGCTGGTACTTTATCCACTGTGTCACCTAGCTAACCCATGATGACATCTTCAAAATAAAGCTAAGGTGTAACAGGAATGCACTGGAAGAAAATGAAAGGGAGAGGTGGACTGGGGAAAAGTACCTCCCCTAAAAGAAACAAACAAAAAAAAGCTGATGAAGTAGAGAAGCTGGGGAAGGAGCGGGGGAGTGAATGAACCTTACTCTCATCAGAATTGGCTCAAAGAGGGAATAACATACACACTCAAGTGGGTATAGTACTATATTGTGTCCTGAGGGAAAGTGGGAGGGGGAGGAGATTGGGAACACATGGAAGATTGGAGGAAGGGGCAGTGAAAAGCAAAACACTTTGGAGGATGAATAGGGTGAAGGAAGATAGAAAATAGAGTGAATATCAAGGGAGCAGAATAAGATGGAGGATAATACAGTTAGCAATTGTAATTGTGAAAGAAATGATGAGCAGGGGGCAGATAGGTGGCGCATTGCATAAAACACCGGCCCTGGATTCAGGAGGACCTGAGTTCAAATCCAGCCTCAGACACATGACAGTTACTAGCTATGTGACCCTTGGGAAGTCACTTAAACCTCATTGCCCCACAAAAAAGAAAGAAAAAAAGAAATGATGAGATGAGCAGGATGATATCAGAAGTTGTATGAAAAATGCAAACCACCAACAGAGAAAGAACTGATGGTATCTGAATACAGATTGAAATGTAATTTTATGTGCTAGCTCCTCTTTTGAAAGGTATTTTGTCTATTTTCTTTCACAACCTGACTAATGAGAAGATGTTTTGAATAACTACACATGTATGACTTATATTGAGTTGCTGGATTTCATAGGGAGGGACAAGGAGGGAGAGAAGAAGAAAATTTAGGACACAAAGTTTTAAAAAATCAATGTGAAAAATAGGGATGAGCAGGAAGAGTTCAGAGAACTCTGGAAGGACTTACATGAACTGATGCTGACTGAGAGAAGCAGAAGCAGGAGAACATTGTACTCAGTAACTGTATGACGAACAATGGTGATAGACTTGGCTCTTCTTAGCAATGCAATGGTCCAAAACAATTTCAAAGATAAAAAAGTTCTCAACATCTAGAAAAAAGAAATGTGGTTTATGAATGCAGATTGAACCATACTCTTTGTATTTTGGGGGTTTTTGCCCCTTATTTTTTGAGGTTTTCCCATGGTGCTCTGATTCTTCTTTCACAATATGAGTAATGCAGAAATATTTTTAATGTGATTGTACATATATAACCCATATTAGATTGCTTTCTGTCTTGGGGAGGATGGAGGGAAGTGAGGTTGGGAGAAAAATTTGGAACTAAAAATTCTATGAAAAAATGTTGAAAACTATGCTTATATCTAACTGGAAAATAGTAAAATACTGAACTACCAAAAACAACAACATACATGCAGCAAGTGGTATATCATCCAAATTCTTTTCTTTTTTGGTGGGGCAATGAGGGTTAAGTGACTTGCCCAGGGTCACATAGCTAGTAAGAGTCAAGTGTGTGATGTTAGATTTGAACTCAGGTCCTCCTGAATCCAGGGCCTGTGCTCTATCCACTGTTTCACCCAGGTGACCTCTAGCATCCAAATTCTTTTTTTTTTTTTAATGAGATATTTTATTTTTTCCATTACATGTAAAGATAGTTCTCAACTTTTGTTTATACATGCTTTACAATTTCAGATTTTTCTCCCTCCCTCCCCTCCCTCCCCCCTCCCCTAGACAGCAGGTAATCTGGTATAGGTTATATCTATATATCTCTATACGTATACATATAGATATATATATACACACACATATATATATACACATAATAACATTAATCCTATTTCTGCATTAATCCTGTTACAAGAGAAAGAATCAGAGCAGTGATGCGAAACCTCAAAATAGAGAAAAAAAAAAACAACAGCACCCAAAACAAAAGAAATAATATGGTTCAATCAGCATCTATAATCCACAGTTCTTTCTTTCTTTTTTTTTTATTGGATTTGGAGATCCTCTTCTATCATGAGTTCCCTGGAACTCTTCTGTACCATTGCATTGGTGAGAAGAATATAGTCCATCACAGTAGGTCAACACTCAATGTTGATGATACTGTGTACAATGTTCTTCTGGTTCTGCTCATCTCACTCATCATCAGCTCACGTAAGACCCTCCAGGTTTCTCTGAACTCTTCCTGCTCATCATTTCTTACAGCACAATAGTATTCCATTGTATTCATATACCACAACTTGTCCAGCCATTCCCCAATTGATGGGCACCCCCTCAACTTCCAATTCCTTGCTACCACGTAAAGAGCAGCTATAAATATTTTTGTACATGTGGGTCCCTTTCCCCCTTCCATGATTTCTTTGGGCAAAAGACCTAAAAGTGGGATTGCTGGGTCAAAGGGTATGCACAGCTTTATCGCCCTTTGGGCATAATTCCAAATTGCTCTCCAGAATGGTTGGATCAGCTCACAGCTCCACCAACAATGTATTAGTGTTCCAATTTTCCCACAGCCTCTCCAACATTTATTATCTTCCTTTTTTGTCATTTTAGCCAATCTGATAGGTGTCAGGTGGTACCTCAGAGTTGTTTTAATTTGCATCTCTCTAATCATTAGAGATTTAGAGCATTTTTTCATATGGGAATAGATAGCTTTGGTTTCTTCATCAGAAAACTGCCTGTTCATATCCTTTGACCATTTCTCAATTGGGGAATGACTTGGATTCTTATAAATTTGATTTAATTCCCTATATATTTTAGAGATGAGGCCTTTATCAGAAGCACTGTCCTCAAAAATTGTTTCCCAGCTTTCTGCCTCCCTTCCAATTTTGGATGCTTTGCTTCTGTTTGTACAAAAATTTTTTAATTTAATATAATCAAAATCATCCACTTTGCATTTTATAATATACTCTATCTCATGTTTGGTCAAAAACTGTTCTCCTTTCCAAAGATCTGATAGGTACACTATTCCTTTCTCTCCTAATTTACCTATGGTATCACCTCTTATGTCTAAATCATGTATCCATTTTGACCTTATTTTAGTATAAGGTGTAAGATGTTGGTCTAAGCCTAATTTCTGCCATACTATCTTCCAGTTTTCCCAGCAGTTTTTGTCAAATACTGAGTTCCTATCCCAGAAGCTGGAGTCTTTGGGTTTATCAAACACTACATTACTAGTGTCATTTACTACTGCATTTCCTGAGCCTAGCCTATTCCATTGATCTACCACTCTATTTTTTAGCCAGTACCAGATAGTTTTGATGACTGCCGCTTTATAGTAAAGCTCCAGGTTTGGTACCGCTACCCCACCTTCCTGTGAATTTTTTTTCATTATTTCCCTGGATATTCTTGATTTTTTGTTTTTCCAGATGAATTTTGTTATTATTTTTCTAGCTGTATAAAATAATTTTTAGGTAGCCTGATTGGTATGGCACTGAATAAGTAAATTAATTTAGGCAGTATTGTCATTTTTACTATATTAGCTCTGCCTATCCATGAGCAATTGATATCTTTCCAATTATTTAGATCTGATTTGATTTGTGTGAAGAGTGTTTGGTAGTTGTGTTCATAGAGTTCCTGGGTTTGTCTTGGCAAGTAGACTCCCAGGTATTTTATATTACCTACCGTTACTTTAAATGGAATTTCTCTTTCTATCTCTTGCTGCTGGACTTTGTTGGTCATGTATAGAAATGCTGATGATTTATGTGGATTTATTTTATATCCTGCTACTTTGCTAAAGTTGTTAATTGTTTCAAGTAATTTTTGACTTGATTCTCGAGGATTCCTTAAGTATACCATCATATCATCTGCAAAGAGTGATAGTTTTGTTTCCTCCTTGCCTATTCTAATTCCTTTAATTCCTTTCTCTTCTCTGATTAGCATCCAAATTCTTAAAGGAGAAGTTAAGTGAGATACAGATTCTTGACCAAACAAGTATCACAAAATGTATAAAATATAATATTGATTATATTAAATTAAAAACTTTTGCATAAACAAAACAAATGCAACCAAGATTAGAAGGAAAACAGAATAATGAAAAAACAATCTTTACAGCAATTGTCTCTGATAAAGGTCTCATTTCTTAAATATATTGGGAACTGAATCAAATTTATAAGAAGACAAGCCATTCCCCAAATGATAAGGGTCAACGGATATGAAGAAAGAGATTTCAGATGAAGAAATCAAAGCTATCTATATGAAGAAGTGCTATAAATCATTGCTGATTATAGAAATAAAAATTAAAACAACTCTGGGGTTTGGCACTGTCATAGAGGAGGTTAATGAAGAGTTCTGGAGAAATTCTCTAGATGTTTCTAATTGGGGATTACAGGGTCCTGGTGTCATCAATCCCTGGAACATTCTATGACTTACAGAGTGAAATCCATGGTCTTTCAAAGGAATTTAACCTAACCAGTTATAGAAAAAATAGATGAAGAATGCCTACTCTCCAGATGATTGTATATAGTTGGATGAACAAGCTTGTACCGGGATGCACTATATGTCCTTGGTGTCTTCAATGTCTAACCAAGTTCTTAGCACCCCCACTGGCTGCTTCAGCAAACTTCATCACTGTTGGAGCAAACTGATTTAATCCAATAATAGATTCCTAATGGGGCAAGTCTTTACATGCTTGTGGTAAAGATCCCTCTAACTCAGTAATGAATTTAAGGCCTTAGAAGCAACCTATTTTAGCACATATGCCAATATGGTTTTACAAAGTTGTTGCAACTGACCATGCTACAGCTTCTTGAAGCCATTGGTAAGAATTGGGTGAAAGGTGAACACTAAAGGTGGATGAGCAGCCCTTTCTTTCCTCAAGTTTTCATGTGAATATGTTCATGTATATATGTAAGATAGATTATATATGTATATAAATATATGTTTATATATGTGTTTGTTTATACACACCAATATGCATGCATAAACACATACATACATGAATATATGTTTACATACATAAGTTAGAACTCAATGTGGTCAAGCAAGAATGGGTCAAGGTTTATACACACCTATATGCATGCATAAACACATACATACATGAATATATGTTTACATACATAAGTTAGAACTCAATGTGGTCAAGCAAGAATGTTTATATATGTGTTTGTTTATACACACCTATATGCATGCATAAACACATACATACATGAATATATGTTTACATACATAAGTTAGAACTCAATGTGGTCAAGCAAGAATGGGTTGTGTTCCACAGAAACAATATTAGTTATTAGAACATTAGGAAACACATATGTACATGCAAATCTAAACTGGCCCATAAAGAAACATATGTTCAAACACATTAATACTTCAAGTTGATTGAGCATGTCATGTAATGATAGAATTTCAGAGATAATCTAATTCTCCCTCTTCATGAATACTTATCAATGACTTTCCCTTCAATGTCCAGATTAGATTTCAGCTTTCTTATGGAACATTATCTCTTCCTTAAGGTGAATATAATATCTTGTTTCTCTTTGAATATGCGACAAATATTTCCTTTTCTATCATCTCTCTCTTCCCTTTATCCCTATTATTTGTGTACTTGTTCTCCCAATTAAATTATAAGCTTCTCAAGGTCAGATTTTATGTAGTTTCTCCCTTTGTATCCATAAAATTTAAGACAGTGCCAGGCATACAGTAAGTTTTTAAACATTATTTGTAAAATTGACTTAACCTTAATGTCTTACTAATTTCAAATAAACAAATCCATACTTTTTACCTTTCCCTATAAGACCACATTTCACAATTTTTTTTACATTTTTAAAAAACTAAGAAGCATTTATTTTTTCCATCCAATCTCCTCTCAAATTGGAAATAAATAAAAAAGGAAAACAAAACTCTTTTTTTTTCAATAAATATACATAGTTAAATAAAATGAACTCCCACATTGGCTATTTCCAAAAATATACCTATTATTCTGCATTTTGAAACCAACTCTGTCGGAATGTGGGTATCATGTTTTTTAATGTTTTTCTTGAATCATGATTGGTCTTAAGACTTTCAGAGTTATTTTTCTTTACAATATTGGTATTAGATAAATTGTTCTACTGGTTCTGTTCACTCTGCATCAATTCTTAAGTCTCCTTATTTTTGTTGAAATTTTCTTTTTTGTCATTTCATAGAATGTAACTATATCCCATTATATTAAACCTACTTTTCAATCTTTAAATCAGGATGGTCTTTTTAAAAAATCTTTACCTAAACAGAATTACTGTCTCTTACCTGAATATGTCTCATATTTTCCATACCTTATTTGTGGAAACTTTTCTTCCTACTCAAGTGGTTTGTCATTTCCTTTTCCAGTTCATTTTACAGATGACAAACTAAGACAAACAAGGTTAAGTTGCTTGCCCAGAGTCACACAACTAGTAGATGAGTCTTCCTGATTTCAGTACCTCTATTCACTGTACCACCTAGCTTCAGATGTTAGATATTTTAAAATATTTATTAAATTCATTGTTATAAATTTATTATAACCCTAAATTTATTAAATCCATTTCAAGTACTATTACTATATTCCTTAAATATTATCTCTTAGGCTCTTCTCAGTCACCATTTTGTCCATCAAGGAACTGTTTTTACAAAGTTTGAATTTTCCACCAATTCATAGAAAGAGTATTTCTTTATTGTAACATTCAAAGAAATCCACAAAATAAATAAGAATTCAAAAATTACACTTGAAGGGGTTGTTAGTTACTAAATTGAATAAAATCTAAAAATTATTTGTTACTCTACATGTTCTATCTTTTCTTCTTACTTCAGGATTGGTCTTTGTAGTCTTTGGTTTGAATACCTTTTTTGCCAATTATGGTAAACATATTTAAAATATTTTAATAAAATAAATTATGCAGGAATCATTCTAATTTTACCTAGAGTTGTCTATTCTACACCTGTAAAAATTAACTTTATCCTTATTGTGCAATTAACTGATCATTATTGCATTATAGAATATGTTTGTTAGAGTTCTATTATGTTGAACTATATGATTTTGTTTTGTTTCTCTTTTTGGTCACACAAAAAAGAAATATGATGTGGATCCCAACTGAAATATTGAAAAATATATTAAAGAGAACATCAAATCCAGTAGTTTCAGAAACGTGAGAGTAGAAATTCATGGTGGGGTGGGGTGCAGAGGGGAGGTGAAGAAAGGAATTTGGAAGTTGTGAGAAATAGTGTAAGCCTCTAAAACCTAGTTTTTAAAAGCAGGGATTTATCAATTAGTATTAAAAGACAAAATCATAGCTCCAGTATTTCCTATTCTAATGTTATTGAGGTGTTTTTGTTTTTCCTTTTGCAAGATATTTTCTATAATTCTCTTTAACATGATGCTAAGAACTATACCACAGTTTTCTTAAAGAGGAAATGTTTAAAACTCACATTGAATTTGGAGAATAATCAAAAGGAAGGAGATCAAAAATCTGATTTAAATTATTTTAATCAGATATATTTTGTTCATTTATATAATGCCTAAATATCTATAATATGCCAAAGAATAAAATGTTTTATATTGTTCAGTGACTTTGAAATTCAAAAAGAAAACTATTAGAGCCTACACTATAATCTATATACATATTGCTTTAAGTAAAGAGGATTTTGGTTCAATGAATTCTAGGTTAGAAAATGGGCAGAGTGCGGGCCTAGGTGGCACAGTGGATAAAGCACGGGTCCTAGATTCAGGAGTACCTGGGTTCAAATCCGGCCTCAGACACTTGACATGTACTAGCTGTGTGACCCTGGCAAGTCACTTAACCCCCATTGCCCCAGAAAAAAAAAAAAAAGAAAATAGGCAACTAATATTGGAAATCAATTCTGACTTTCTCAGGGAAAGTAAACAAAGCATTAATATAATAAGTGAATTAAAAAGAACAACAGTAGGTGGGTAAGCAAAAACATCATCAGGAGACATTTAAAATGAGAAAATTAATTTCTCTCATTAGGAAATTAGATCGTTCACATCAGTCAACAAGCAAACCTTCCAAAGTTGAATGGAGAGGCCTGCCTGGATAAGTTCGCAAAAGAAAATGTTATATTTGAAGGTTAGATGAACATCCTACAGCTAAATGAACCAAATACCAAATGACCAAGACCAAAATACCACTTAAATTATTGAGTTTTATATTTCCTCAACAGACACTAAGCTCTCAGATCAAGAAGGGATGAAAAGAAATGAAAAATAATTTTCCCATCTCTTATGTATGCATGTCACCTATGCATACAATGAGGTAAAGTGTGCTGCTCGGAAATATAATGAAAAGAACATCGTATGCACACACATATATTCATATATGTGTGTATGTACATATAGGCACATATATGGACATAGGGACATAGTACTAGATTTGCAATGGTCACTTAGGTATCTATGTATATCTTCTAGATATTTCACTCTTCTAAGTTTCTCACTTTACAGATGAAGAAACTAGGGTCAAGGGGAAGATAAAGAACTTGCCCAAGGTCACAAACGTAGCAAGTAGTAAAGCTATGTTTTAAACTCAGGTCATTTTACTCCAAATAAACAGAAATGGCTTATGGAGTAGGGGAAGTCATGGGGAGGAGCAGGGCAGTAAATGAACTTTTACACTCATCATTAATAGGCTCAAAGACCTTAATCTCATCAGAGTTGGCTCAAGGAGGGATTCACTCACACTCACACACACACACACACACACACACACACACACACACACACAATTGGGTGAAGTAATCTATTTATTCTGAGCAGTAAATGAGCCTACACTCATCAGAATTGGCTCAAAGACTTAATCTCCTCAGAGAATTGGCTCTACCAATCATGAAAAAGAGAAATGGGGGGAAATTGTACAAAAAATATTTATAGAAACTCTTTGTGGTGGCTAAGAGTTGGGAATCAAGGAATGTCCATCAGGTTAAGGAATGACTGAAGAAGCTGTGCTGTATGATTGTAGTGGAATGGTATTGTGCTATAGGAAATGACAAGCAGGATGATCCCAAGAAAACATGGAAAGACTCATATGAACTGATGTATAATAAAGTGAACAGACCTGGGAGAAAATTGTGCATAGTGACAGCAATATTGTTCAATGAGTAATTGGGAATGACTTAACTACTTTCAGCAATACAATGATCCAAGACAATCTGGATTAATGATGAAGCATAATATCTACTCCCAGAGAAAGAACTGATAAAAAGAGCACTTGTGGATTGTGCATATATAACCTATATCAGATTGGTTGTTGTTTTGTGGAGTGGGATAGAAAGGGAAGGAGGGAGAAAAATTTGGAACTCTAAATGTTATGAAAATGAATGTTGAAAACTACCCTTACATATAACTGGAAAAAATATAGTAAATGTTTGTTGCAGCCAAAATTTAAGAAAAAAAAAGGTGAAGAAGGGATCCTTCCAAATTCCTTCTTTGATGCAAATATTGTGCTCATACCCAACCAAGAAGAAACATACAGAAAAAATATTACAAGACCAATATCCTTAATTAATATTGGAACAAAACATTTATGTAAAATACCAGCGAGAGAATACAGCATTATATCACAAGAATCACAACACATGACCAGGTTGGATTTATACTAGGATTTCAGGACTGTTCCAATATTAGGAAAACTATCAGCATAATTGATATCAACAACAAAACTGACAGCAAATCATATGGATTGTCTTGATATAAGCAGAAAAAAGTCTTTGACCAAAATGGCTATACCTATTCCTATTAAGAACACTAGAGAACTTAGAATTATAGACTTACCTTAAATTGAAAAAACCCTTATTTATCTAAAACCATCAGCAGCATTATCTATAAATGGATAAGATAGAAGACTTCCCAATAGTAAATCAGAAGTGAAACAAAGATGTCCAGTTATCACCTTTTATTATTTAATACTGTACTAGAAATCTTAGTTTAGCAATAAAAGAAGAAAAGGAAAGTAAAGAATTAGAATGACAATGAGGAAAAATAATCTATCACTCTTTGCAGAAGATAAAATGTTGTAGAAAATTCCAGATAATCAGCTAAAAATACTATTTGAAATAATTAATGACTGTAGCAAACTTGCAGGATACAAAATAAACTCACACAAATCATATATATATATATATATAAAACCAACAAAGTTTAGTAGCAAGTGATTGAAAGATAAATTCCATTTAAAATAAATATAGACAATATAAAATTTTTAGGAGTCTACCTTTCAAGACAAACTGAGGTACTATATGAATACAGCTATAAAATACTTTTCACACAAATAAAGTAATATCTAAACAATTGGAAAAAGAGCAATTGCTCATGGGTAGGATGAACTAACATAATAAAAATGACAATTTGACCTACCATACCAATCAAACTACCAAAAAGTGATTTGATAGAGCTAGAATAAAACAATAAAATTAATTTGGAAGAAGAAAAAGCTCAAGAATATCAAAGCAATCAATGGGGAGAAATGCAGAAAAGGTAGCCAGCTATACCAGATCTCAAACTGTATCATAAATCTGCAGTTATCAAATGCTCTTATTATGCTAAGAAATACAGGGGTGGATCAGTGCATTAAATGACCAGAGTAATCTAGTATGTGATAAACCCAAGGATCTAAGCTCTTAGAGCAAAAACTCATTATCTAACAAAACTTCTGTATAAAATGGAAAACAGTATGTCAAAAACTAGGTACTTGTGCAAAAATATAACAGCTCTTTGTGGTGGCTAAGAATTAGAAGACAAAGTAATACCCAACAAATGGAGAAGGGCTAAATAAGCTTTGATATATGATTGTCACTGAATATAATTGTACTATAGAAATGACAAGCTGGATGATTCAGAGAAACCTGGAAAGACTTTATATGATCTATGCAAAGTGAAAATGAACAGAACCAGGAGAATATCATACAAAGTGAAAGCAATATTGTTCAATGAAGAACTGTGAATGACAGCTATTATCAGCAGTACAATGATCTAAGACAATTCCAAATGACTAATGATGAAGCATACTATCCACCTCCAGAGAAGGAATTGATATTGTCTGAAAACAGACTTAATCATGCATTTTTTTGCTTTCTTTCATTTTTTTTCTTTTATTAGAATCTTTATACAATGTGGAAATGTTTTAGATAATTACACATGTATAACCTATATCTGATTGCTTACTGCCTTAGGGAGGAGAGAAAGGGGGAAAGGAAAGAAGGATAGAATTTGAAATTCAAAACTTTAAAATGTTATAAAACCTTTTTAAATAAAGATGGATGTGATCTAGGAGTTTAAATTAATAAAGGGGGGAGCTTAGGTGGAGTAGTAGATAAAGCACCAGCCCTGGATTCAGGAGGAACTGAGTTCAGATCTGGCCTCAAACACTTGACGTTTACTGGCTGGGTGACCCTGGGCAAGTCAGAACTCTCACTGCCCTTCAAAGAATGAAGAGAGAGAGAGAGAGAGGATGGAAGGAAGGAAGGAAGGAAGGAAGGAAGGAAGGAAGGAAGGAAGGAAGGAAGGAAGGAAGGAAGGAAGGAAGGAAGGAAGGAAGGAAGGAAGGAAGGAAGGAAGGAAGGAAGGAAGAAAGGAAGGAAGAAAGAAAGGAAGGAAGGAAGAAAGGAAGAAAGAAAGAAAGAAAGAAAGAAAGAAAGAAAGAAAGAAAGAAAGAAAGAAAGAAAGGAAGGAAGGAAGGAAGGAAGGAAGGAAGGAAGAAAGAAAGAAAGAAAGAAAGAAAGAAAGGAAGGAAGGAAGAAAGAAAGAAAGAAAGAAAGAAAGAAAGAAAGAAAGAAAGAAAGAAAGAAAGAAAGAAAGAAAGAAAGAAAGAAAGATAGGAAACTCATGTATGGGTTAAATTCCTTTGGATGTCTGTGTATTTTGTGAGGAATTTTTGAATGTTATAAGGGCTTCACCATTCTAAAAATGTTATGAGGAATGTTGTTATTGTTTGTCCATCATTTTCTAAAAGGACCGATGACAGGATGGTTAATAACTTCACTTGAGAGTGAATGTGATTTTAAGTGAGGAAAAGTTGCACAAAGTCATCAGCATCACACTCTCTTTCAGAGTCTTCAAAGTCCAATGGCAGGACAAAAGTCAGGATGACTGCAATGGCCTGGGATTCAGGGTATGAACATGGTATCTTTGATGTCTGACTAAGCTTTAAACATTCTATAACACCTGCTTCAGTTACCTTCATGCTCATTTTGACAAACTTCTCATCTAACCCTTCTGCTAAGGGAAGTCTTTACATTCCTGGTGTGGGACATCATCATCCCCAACTCACTGATGGGTTTGATTCTCATATGTTTCCCTCAACCTGCTTCAGCCCATCTGCTGAAATAGTTTGCTGGAGTATTTGTTCACACAGATTTCATAAAGGATAGTATGCCTGTGCTCAACATCCCTTATTGAAAATCAATTGATCTTCAAGCCAGGTAATAGGGGTTACATTAGACAGTTTGAGTATTTCCAAGCAACATTTAATAAGCCCAAGATGTCAGCAATGTATTTTTTTTCCTTTTATTTTTTTTTAAGCGAGGCAATTGGGGTTAAGTGACTTGCCCAGGGTCACACAGCTAGTAAGTGTTAAGTGTCTGAGGCTGGATTTGAACTCAGGTACTCCTGACTCCAGGGCCAGTGCTCTATCCACTGTGCCACCTAGCTGCCCCCCAGCAATGTATTATTAAGATTGAGCTTCTTATGTAACTCCTGCCAAATAACCCTTGGGGGAGGTGAGGTTCTTAAACAAAGCTACATTTTGATAAGAAGTCCACGAGCTTTCACATAATGATTTAAGTAAGGAACAGGAATCATTAGCTGTATCTACAGTGCCCATTGCATTACATAGATATATTTGTGTTCTAGAAACAAGGACAAATAACTATCTTAGTGACATTCATATATATATACAAAATGTGTATATAGACACACAAATACACACATGTGTATATATATATATGCATGCATTTACACATTCACTTAAATGTATGTATTCATATGTATATATGTGTTATTATGTGTGTATGTTTGTAAATTAAGTTTATGGAACAATACTCTCAAGGGAAAACATTTTTTACAAGGCAAAGCTTACATCATTGATTTTTAAAAGGGATTGCTACATACCGTTCACTTTTATTATCTACCTTTTAATATTTGTCTTTATACTTACATGAACAATACATGTTATGCACACATCATTTCCTTGCATATAAATATACACACAATATACACATATATACACATACATGTATATACATATTATCATATCAGGTACATATTAGACAAGGAATCTTAACTGCAGGATATTTGAAATAAAAATAACAAAAAAAAATTAACACAAAATCCCATCAATATAAAAGGTATAGTAGTGGTGGGTTTCTAAAAAGCATGAATTTTTACAATGGCAAATGAGTATAGTGTGGCTCTCTCAAAATATTTGAGATAGTCATATACAGAATCAAGGAAACTGAATGCCACAGTGTCACAGATGGTAGTAAATATACTTTTAAGTAAGAATAAAAAGGGGGGGTAGTTGAAAATAAATAGGGGATAGGTGTTTCTTTACCTACAGCTCTGATTCATATCAGGACTGGGAGAGTAGAATTGTTGATATAGGTATAATATTGTAAAACATTATCATTGAAGTTTTTCAAAATAATTCCAAAACCTGATTTAAGAGCCATTACTAGCAGTGACTTGACATGTACCTTATTATTTTTTGAAAAAGTGTTGCATATTTGCAAGTGGAAGAACCAACTAGATAAGGATAAACCCATTCTTACCTTTCAACTTAACTATAGACCTAAGATGGTTGGAATCTTTTTGAGACTTTGAAAAGTTAGGAACTCTTTCGTGAAGCTAGTACCTAATGTATACTTTAAATAATTTGAGAGGAATCATTTTATATCATTGAATGAAGAAAAATAAAGGATACTCCATAACAAATGTCACATTGCATTAGACAATTTTGTCTCATCATTGAGCTTTATTATATTGTTTAATTGAAAAAAAAATGTTTTAAAATGTCAGGGTCAGATGGTAGTCCATTTTCCAGTCTTTAATGCCAGATTATAGACACATCATCTAGAAATGAGCAGTGAACATTGGTTGAAGTCTATGTTGAGGTCCCTGCATTTTTTTCTTAATTTATTCCTCATTCATATTTTAAGTCAATGATTACAGATTGACTGATATAAATTGATAATTATAGGCAGACTTCAAGTGTTCAGTAATCTATTTTTCCCCATCAAGTACTTAAATTTATTTACAAGATTATAGACATATTCAGAAGAGATATTTGCTTTAGGTTTATTGGCTTTTGGGGGGGAATTTGCAAGAACAGCATTTCATACAGCTTTGGTAATTAACATATTTTATAGGAGGTGAGATATAGTCTGGCAAAAAAAAATAATCCATTTCTTTATGTGTAATAAATGTAAAAATACCATCATTTATAGACAAGTTTTAATAATAAAAATTCTGATATATTGTACTTCATTAAGGAGAGATAAATAGGCGATATTAAAGCCTTCAATTGAATATCCTCAAGGTAAGTGGGGAGAAACTAGCATAACAAACATTCTTTTATTTTTTTTCTTAAAGAAGCAGTTGGGCCCAATTTTCTTTTTTCTATTTTTTTTGGTGGAGCAATTTGGGGTTAAGTGACTTGCCCAGGGTCACACAGCTAGTAAGAGTTAAGTGTCTGAGGCCAGATTTTGAACTCAGGTACTCCTGAATCCAGGGCCAGTGCTCTATCCAATGTGCCATCTAGCTGCCCTGGGCCCAATTTTTCTTGAAAAATTCTCACTTAAAAAAATAATTTTGCTATTTCCCAATGAGTATCATTCACATCAGAATCTTTCTTTGTTGAAAGAATGCATAGCTAGGTAAAATAAATAAACCCATTGGCCATGGCTGACGATGTAGCTGTCATTCTACAAGCACAGGTCACCATTTATTTCAGCCATACTTCATTCTTGTATAGTATAGAGAGATGCCACAGAACTTTTAAATTAAGAACTGCAGAAAGTCTTTGAAACTCCAAGCAGCAATAATTCAATAATTACTCAATATAAACCTTATTAGAAGAATATGGAGAAACTAACTTTTGTATTGTGTTTTCAGTTCTACGTGATGGTATACTGCAAGATCAGCTAATAAGAAAACAGAAATGAAAAGCCATTGTAAATGACTGTCAAGGGTGCGGAGCCAAGATGGCAGAGAGGGAAGCAGCAAGCTGACTGAGCTCACCTTCTTTCTCATTAGATTTGATTCAAAGAGGGAATAACATATACATCATTGGGATAAAGAAATTTAACTCATTCCTTAGGGAAGCAAAAGGGGAAGGGAAAGGGGGGGAACTGATAGAAAGGAAGACAAAAGCAAGGGAGCAAGGGAAAAGAAAAGAGAGGGGGGTGATAAAAAGGGGGGGCAGATAGGGGAGTCAGGGGTAAGAAGTAAAATGTCGGTGAGGAGGAATAGGGTGAAAGAAGGGGGGGAAAAGTATAAAGGGGGTAATAGAATGGAGGGGAATAGACAGTCAGTAATAATAAGTGTGAATGTGAATGGGATGAATTCTGCTATAAAACGAAAGTGAATTGGCAGAATGGATTAAAAACAGAATCCTACAATATGCTGTTTACAAGAACCAATTTGAGCAGAGAGATACACACAGAGTAAAGGTAAAGGCTGGAGCAGAATATATTATGCTCAGCCAAAGTAAAAAAAGCAGGGGTAGCAATCCTTATTCAGACAAAGTGCAGGCAAAAATACATCTCATTAAAAGAGATAAGGAAGGAAATTACATCTTGCTTAAGGGGTACTATAGATAATGAGGTAATATCAATATTAAATATACATGCACAAAGTGGTATAGAATCCAAATTATTAGAGGAAAAGTTAAATGAGTTACAAGAGGAATTAAACAGTAATACATACTAGTGGGGGATCTAAATCTTCCCCTTCATCAGAATTAGATAAATCTAGCCAAAAAATAAATAAGAAAGAAGTGAAAGAGGTGAATAGATTACTAAAAAGTTAGACATGATAGATGTCTGGAGAAAATTGAATGAGGCTAGAAAGGAATATACCTTTTTCTCAGCAGGACATGGCACATTTATAAAAATTGACCATGTATCAGGGCACAAAAACATCCTAGTCAAATGTAGAAAGGCAGAAAGTAGTAAATGCATCCTTCTCAGGATCATGATGCAAATAAAAATTACATGTAAGAAAGAGCCAGGGAAAAGTAGAATGAAAATCAATTGGGAACTAAATAAGTTCATTCTAAAGAATGAATGGGTCAAACAAGAAATCATAGAAACAATCAATAACTATATCCAAGGGAATGACAATAAGGAGACAACATACCAAAAATCTATGGGATGCAGCCAAAGCAGTGCCTTAGGGGAAAATTTATAGCTCTAAATTGCTTACTGAATAAAAAAGAGAAAGAGGAGATTAATGATTGGGCATGCAACTGAAAAAGCTATAAAAAGAACAAATTAGAAATCCCCAATTAGACACTAAATTAGAGATCCTGAAAATCAAAGGAGAAACTAATAAGAATTGAAAGCAAAAAAACTATAGAATTAATCAATAAAACAAGAGCTGGTTTTATGAAAAAACCAATAAAATAGATAAAATATTGGTTAATTTGATTAAAAAAAGAAAGAAGAAAACCAAATTACCAGTATCAAAAATGAAAAGGGTGATGTTACCACCAATGAAGTGGAATTAAATCAATAATTAGGAATTATTTTGCCCAACTATATGCCAATAATTTGACAATCTAAATGAAATCGATGAATATTTACAAAAATACAAAACTGCTCAGGTTAACTGAAGAAGAAATATAAATCCTTAAACCCATATTAGAAAAAGAAATTGAACAAGCCATTAATGAACTCCCTAAGAAAAAAATCCCCAGGGCCAGATAGGTTTACAGGTGAATTTTACCAAACATTTAAAAAACAATTAATTCCAATATTATACAAATTATTTGGAAAGTAGGTGAAGAAGGAGTTCTACCAAATTCGTTTTATGACACAAATATGGTGGTGATATCAAAACCAGGCAAAGCAAAAACAGAGATAGAAAATTATAGACCAATTTCCCTAATGAATATTGATGGTAAAATCTTAAATAAGATATTAGCAAGGAGATTACAGCAAGTGATCACCAGGATAATACACTATGACCAGGTGGGATTTATACCAGGAATGTAGGGCTGGTTCATCATTAGGAAAACTATTAACATAATCAACCACATCAATAAGAAAACCAACCAAAATCATATGATTATCTCAATAGATGCAGAGAAAGCTTTTGACAAAGTACAACACCCATTCCTAATGAAAACACTAGAGAGTTTAGGAATAGGTGGAGCTTTCCTTAGAATAATAAACAGTATCTACCTAAAGCCATCAGCAAGTATTATAGGCAATGGAGATAAATTAGAGGCCTTCCCTATAAGGTCAGGGGTGAAACAGGGATGTACATTATCACCCTTATTAATTAATATTGTACTAGAAATGTTAGCTTTAGCAATCAGAGAAGAAAAAGGAATTAGAATAGGCAAGGAGGAAACAAAACTATTACTCTTTGCAGATGATATGATGGTATACTTAAAGAATCCTAGAGAATCATCTCAAAAATTACTTGAAACAATTAACAACTTTAGCAAAGTAGCAGGATATAAAATAAATCCACAGAAATCATCAGCATTTCTATACATGATCAACAAAGTCCAGCAGCAAGAGATAGAAAGAGAAATTCCATTTAAAGTAATGGTATATATAAAATACATGGGAGTCTACTTGCCAAGACAAACGCAGGAACTCTATGAACACAAATACCAAACACTCTTCACACAAATCAAATCAGATCTAAATAATTGGAAAGATATCAATTGCTCATGGATAGGCAGAGCTAATACAGTAAAAATGACAATACTGCCTAAATTAAGTTACTTATTCAGTGCCATACCAATCAGACTACCTAAAAATTATTTTATAGAGCTAGAAAAAATAATAACAAAATTCACCTAGAAAAACAAAAAATCAAGAATATACAAGAAAATAATGAAAAAAAAATTCACAGGAAGGTGGGTTAACGGTACCAAACCTGGAGCTTTACTATAAAGTGGCAGTCATCAAAACTATCTGGTACTGGCTAAGAAATAGAGTGGAGGATCAATGGAAGAGGCTAGGCTCAGGAAATGCAGTAGTAAATGACACTAGTAATGTAGTGTTTGATAAACCCAAAGACTCCAGCTTCTGGGATAGGAACTCAATATTTGACAAAAACTGCTGGGAAAACTGGAAGATAGTATGGCAGAAATTAGGCATAGACCATCATCTGACACCTTATATATATTTGACTAAAATAAGGTCAAAATGTATACACGATTTAGACATAAGAGTTGATACCATAGGTAAATTAGGAGATAAAGGAATAATCTACCTATCAGATCTTTGGAAAGGAAAACAGTTTATGACCAAACAAGAGATAGAGTATATTATAAAATGCAAAATGGATGATTTTGATTATATTAAATTAAAAATTTTTTGTACAAACAGAAGCAATGCATCCAAAATTAGAAGGGAGGCAGAAAGCTGGGAAACAATTTTTGAGGCCAGTGCTTCTGATAAAGGCCTCATTTCTAAAATATATAGGGAACTAAATCAAATTTATAAGAATCCAAGTCATTCCCCAATTGAGAAATGGTCAAAGGATATGAACAGGCAGTTTTCTGATGAAGAATGCAAAGCTATGTATTCCCATATGAAAAAATGCTCTAAATCTCTAATGATTAGAGAGATGCAAATTAAAACAACTCTGAGGTACCACCTGACACCTATCAGATTGCCTAAAATGACAAAAAAGGAAAATAATAAATGCTGGAGAAGCTGTGCGAAAATTGGAACATTAATTCATTGTTGGTGGAGCTGTGAACTGATCCAATCATTCTGGAGAGCAATTTGGAATTATGCCCAAAGGGTGATAAAGCTGTGCATACCCTTTGACCCAGTAATACCACTTTTAGGTCTTTTTCCCAAAGAAATCATGGAAAGGGCAAAGAGACCCACATGTACAAAAATATTTATAGCTGCTCTTTTCGTGGTATCAAGGAATTGGAAGTTGAGGGGTGCCCATCAATTGGGGATGGCTGGACAAGTTGTGGGTATATGAAGACAATGGAATACTATCATGCTGTAAGAAATGATGTGCAGGAGGAGTTCAGAGAAACCTGGAGGGTCTTACGTGAGCTGATGATGAGGTAGATGAGCCAGAACCAGAAGAACCAATTGTACACAGTATCATCAACATTGAGTGTTGACCTACGGTGATGGACTATATCTTCTCACCAATGCAATGGTACAGAAGAGTTCCAGGAACTCATGATAGAAGAGGATCTCCAAATCCAAGAAAAAAAAAGAAAGAAAGAAAGAACTGTGGAGTATAGATGCCTGATTGAACCATATTATTTCTTTTGTTTTGGGGGCTGTTGTTTTTTTTTTCTATTTTGAGGTTTGCATCACTGCTCTGATTTCTTTCTCTGTAACAGGATTAATGCAGAAATAGGATTAATGGTTATTATGTGTATATATATGTGTGTGTATATATATCTATATGTATATGTATAGATATATATAGATATAACCTATATCAGATTACCTGCTGTCTAGGGGAGGGGGGGAGGGAGGGGAGGGAGGGAGGGAGAAAAATCTGAAATTGTAAAGCATGTATAAACAAAAGTTGAGAACTATCTTTACATGTAACGGAAAAAATAAAATATCTCAAAAAAAAAAAAAAAAACAACTCTGAGGTACCACCTGACACCTATCAGATTGCCTAAAATGACAAAAAAAGGAAAATAATAAATGCTGGAGAAGCTGTGCGAAAATTGGAACATTAATTCATTGTTGGTGGAGCTGTGAACTGATCCAATCATTCTGGAGAGCAATTTGGAATTATGCCCAAAGGGTGATAAAGCTGTGCATACCCTTTGACCCAGTAATACCACTTTTAGGTCTTTTTCCCAAAGAAATCATGGAAAGGGCAAAGAGACCCACATGTACAAAAATATTTATAGCTGCTCTTTTCGTGGTATCAAGGAATTGGAAGTTGAGGGGGTGCCCATCAATTGGGGAATGGCTGGACAAGTTGTGGTATATGAATACAATGGAATACTATCATGCTGTAAGAAATGATGTGCAGGAGGAGTTCAGAGAAACCTGCAGTGTCTTATGTGAGCTGATGATGAGTGAGATGAGCAGATCCAGAAGAACATTGTACACAGTATCATCAACATTGAGTGTTGATCTACTGTGATGGACTATATTCTTCTCACCAATGCAATGGAACAGAAGAGTTCCAGGGAACTCATGACAGAAGATGATCTCCAAATCCAAGAAAAAAAAAAGAACTGTGGAGTATAGATGCTGAATGAACCATACTATTTCTTTTGTTTTTGGTGCTGTTGGTTTTTTTTTCTATTTTGATGTTTTTCATCATTGCTCTGATTTTTTCTCTTATAACAGGACTAATGCAGAAATAGGATTAATGTTATTATGTGTATATATATGTGTGTATAGATATATCTATATTTATATGTATATGTATGTAGATATATAGATATATAGATATAACCTATATCAGATTACCTGCTGTCTAGGGGAGGGGGGAGGGAGGGGAGGGAGGGAGAAAAATCTGAAATTGTAAAGCTTGTATAAACAAAAGTTGAGAACTATCTTTGCATGTAACAGAAAAAATAAAATACCATATTTGTAAAATTAAAAAAATAAAAAACAAAAAATAAATATAAAAAAATAAATGACTGTCAAGGATTTAGTTTCAAAAAAGCCCTAAGTAACCTGATCTTATAATTTAAATTTGTATTTTACTAAGATTTAAGAGGGAAATTATTATTCTTACAAGCTTTCAGTTTTTTCCATCTTATTTTTTCCCTCTCAGAAGAACCATTATATTTCATTCTTTAGTTGAAGAACTGAGAAATGAAGAGAAAACCATTTGAAAACTTCCAGATTTATTTTTGGCTTTTAAGTACCAGTATATAAAAGTTTGCCCTAACAAATCATTATATAGAGATGTCTTTAGGCATTTTCTTTTCCTGGTTGTATCACATTTTCCTTGATATGGTCTTTGCAATTAGAGGTCTTTTACATTAAAGCAATACCATTAAAAGGTGGTATATGAATCATGCTTGTGAATCATAGCAATAGGGGAGAATCAGAATTCAAGAGAATTGTTGTTTCCTTTCTGCTCTCTACTTACTGCCAGCTCATTAATTAGCATTTCATCAGTGAAAAGGAAAGCTCTTAATTTGAAAATTATAGGAATTGCTGATATTTCTTATTAGAATCTTTACTTTTTAAAGACCATTTTAGGTTTCCCCACTGAAGCTTCATAATTGTTGTTAAGTTATTTTTCAGTCATGTTCTATTCTCTGTGACCCCATTTGGGATTTTCTTGGCAGAGATACCAGAGTGGTTTGCCATTTCCTTCTCCAACTCATTTTACAGATGAGGAACTAAGACAAACAGGGTTAAGTGATGCCTAGGGTCACACAACTACTAATTATCTGTGGCCAGATCTGAACCCATGAAGTTGAGTGTTCTGACTTCAGGCCTGGCACTCTATCAACTATGCCACCTAGCTGCCAAAGTTCCATATACATTAGTAATTATAGCTTGACAAAAACCAAAGTTGTTTCTCATGTGAATAGAAAGTACATGAGACTTTACTAGAGCCTAGAAGGTGCCTAATCTGTAATTATCATCATGGTTAGAGAACTTTCAAGTCATCTTTTTAATGAGTTTAAAAATCTCAGTTTCACACAGGGAACCCACTCTGCTTAATGATATGGTGTGTTGTATATATAGTTTCTGAAGTCTCAATGAAAAGATACCTATAATAAATATATATTGGCAAAAGACATGTAAACATGTGTTTTAAACTTCATGAATAATCATGAATTAATTGATTAAATATTCTACTCATACTACTACTACAATAAAATGTTACCTCAAATAAAAATATAGGTATATATCTATATATAATTAAATACAACAAGTAATATACTTTGAATCAAACTTTAATTTGACAATTATGCAATGCAGTAGAAAAGCTCTGGGTGTAGAGTCAGGAACATTCCAGTTCAAATCCAACCTTAGATATTTTCTATAACTGCTCTATTTGATGTTGAGTACCACATTGTTCATTCATATTAACCTTGCCCTCTGCTAAAATTTCCATATATTTTTGAGATAGTCTTCTATTCAACAATTCCACTCTTGGTTTATTTAGATGGATTTGAAACCAGTTGAAATATTTAATCTATGCCAATCTAGAGAACATTGTCTAGAATTGAAAATGCTGGTGATCTTCCTTTGGCTCTATATTGCTCATTATTCTTTTCAGTGACTTAAAGGTCCTTTTCACAGTTTGAGATGATGCAAAACTGGAAAGGATAATAAATCTATTAGGTAGCAGAGTCTAGATTCAAATACATACGAACAAGGCAAAACAATGATTAAAAATAGACCAAACCTAGGGGTGGAGCCAAGATGGTGGAGAGGAAGCAGCAAGCTGCCTGAACTCTCCTTCTGTTCCCTCAAAAAGAACATTAAATCAAGCCTCTGGACGGATTCTGAAATTACAGAACCTGCAAAGAGACAGAGAGACACAGTCTTCCACCAACCAGGGATAATTTAGAAGACTTCAGGACAAGGTTGGTCTGACTTGGGAAAAAGGGAGGCCCAGCACAGGGCAGCAGCCTAGCGCCAAGGGGGTCGGGGCAAGTCAGCAGGAGCTGCGGTCCACAAGTGAACAACTGAGGCCCCTGGAACCTGGCTCAAAAATCTGGTGGCCAAGAAGGACAGTGGAAAAACCTACCTGCACCGGCCAGGAGGGCAGGCTGCCTATGGGGCTGGGAGCAGGACAGATGGGATCAGGCGCCTGGCGGAGAGCACTCAGATAGGAAGTGGTGCATGGAGGGAGAACTACACACACTATAAAGGCCTCAGAGTAAAAACCCGGTAACACAGCACCTATACCCCTGCACAAGAAGCCCAAAACAGGGACCCTGGTGCCCCCAGAGCAGACCTCAACTTAAAGAATAAATAAATAAGCTGCAATAATGAGTAAGAAGCAAAAAAGAGCCCTCTCCATCGAGAGCTTCTGTATCAATAGGGAAGAAGCCAACACAAACTCAGATGAGGACAATACCCTCAAATTGCCTACATCTGAAGCCTCATGAGGGAAGGTGAATTGGTATCAAGAACAAAAAGCCTTCCCGGAAGAGCTAAAAAAGGATTTTAAAAATCAGTTGAGAGAGGTAGAAGAAAAAAATGGGAAGAGAAATGAAAGCAAAACAAGAAAACTAGGAAAAAAGAATCAGCAGCTTGGAAAAGGAAGCACAAAGATTGACTGGCCAAATGGAAAAAAAAAGTGCATAATTTCACTAAAGAAAACAATGCCTTAAAAAATTCACTTGGTCAAATGGAAAAAAAAAGGTACACATTCTTACTGAAGAAAACAATGCCTTAAAAATTAAAATTGGATAGGTGGAAGATAAGGAATCCATGAGACACCAGGAATCAGTCAAGCAGAATAAAAAAAAAAATGAAAAAATAGAAGAAAATGTGAAATACCTCATTGGAAAGACAAGTGATCTGGAAAACAGATTGAGGAGAGACAATTTGAGAATCATTGAACTGCCTGAAAGCCATGACCAGAAAAAGAAACTAGACACCATATTCCCGGAAATTATTAAGGAGAACTGCCCTGATATCATAGAATCAGAGGATAAAATCATCATTGAAAGAATCCACCAATCACCTCCTGAAAGAGACCCCAAAAGGAAAACTCCAAGGAATATTGTAGCCAAATTCCAGAATTATCAGTTGAAGGAGAAAATACTCCAAGCATGCAGAAAGAAGCAATTTAAATATCATGGAGCCACAGGCAGGATTGCTCAGAACATAGCAGGTTCAACATTAAAGGACCGCAAGGCTTGGAATATGATATTCTGGAAGGCAAAGGACCTTGGATTGCAGCCAAGAATCTATTACCCAGCAAAAATGTTCATTCTCTTTCAGGGGAAAAGATGGACATTTAATGACATTGGGGACTTTCAATCTTTCCTGGTGAAAAGAGCAGAACTGAATAGAAAATTCTATCTCAACATACAAGACTCAAGAGAAGTTTAAAAAGGTAAATAGAGGGGAAAAAAGGTTACCCTATTAGGTTAAACTGTTTATCTCCCTATATGGGAAGATAATACTCATAACTCTTAAGAACTATAAAAGTATTTGGGCAGAGAGAAGGAGTGTATGCAGAGGGTATAAATATAAATTGTCTTTGATGTGATGATACAAAATAATTAAGGGGTTAAAAAAGGGAGTCTATGGGGAGGAGAGGAAAGGGGAGGTGGAATGGGATGAATTATATCATATGAAGAGGTTAAAAAAAAAACCTCTTACAAGAGGGGGAAAGAAAGGAGGGGTGAACATTGTTTCAACCCTAATCTCATTAGATTTGATTCAAAGAGGGAATAACATATATGTTCATTGTGATAAAGAAACTTAATTCATTCTTTAGAGAAGCAAAAGGGGAAGGGAAAGGGGGTGACTGATAGAAGGGAGGACAAAAGCAAGGGAGCAAAGGGAAAAGAAAAGAGAGGGGGGGTGATAAAAAGGGAGGTCAGATCGGGGGAGTCAGGGGTAAGAAGTAAAATGCCAGTGAGAAGGAATAGGGTGAAAGAAGGGGGGGGGGAAGTACAAAGGGGATAAACAGAATGGAGGGGAATAGAGAGTCAGTAATAATAACTGTGAATGTGAATGGGATGAACTCTGCTATAAAACGGAAGTGAATTGCAGAATGGATTAAAAACCAGAATCCTACAATATGCTGTTGACAAGAAACACATTTGAAGCAGAGAGATACACACAGAGTAAAGGGAAAAGGCTGGAGCAGAATATATTATGCTTCACCTAAAGTAAAAAAAGCAGGGGTAGCAATCCTTATCTCAGACAAAGCACAGGCAAAAATACATCTCATTAAAAGAGATAAGGAAGGAAATTACATCTTGCTTAAAGGTACTATAGATAATGAAGTAATATCAATATTAAATATGTATGCACCAAGTGGTATAGCATCCAAGTTCTTAGAGGAGAAGTTAAATGAGTTACAAGAGGAATTAGACAGTAATACTATACTACTGGGGGATCTGAATCTCCCCCTCTCAGAATTAGATAAATCTAGCCAAAAAATAAATAAGAAATAAGTGAATGAGGTGAACAGATTACTAGAAAAGTTAGACATGATAGATGTCTGGAGAAAATTGAATGGGGATAGAAAGGAATATACCTTTTTCTCAGCAGGACATGGCACATTTTCAAAAATTGACCATGTATTAGGGCACAAAAACATCATAGTCAAATGTAGAAAGGCAGAAATAGTAAATGCATCCTTCTCAGATCATGATGCAATAAAAATTACATGTAAGAAAGAGCCAGGGAAAAGTAGAATGAAAATCAATTGGAAACGAAATCATTTCAAACTAAAGAATGAATGGGCCAAACAAGAAATCATAGAAACAATCAATAACTTTATCCAAGAGAATGACAATAATGAGACAACATACCAAAATCTATGGGATGCAGCCAAAGCAGTGCTTAGGGGAAAATTTATAGCTCTAAATGCTTACATGAATAAAAAAGAGAAAGAGGAGATTAATGAATTGGGCATGCAACTTAAAAAGCTATAAAAAGAACAAATTAGAAATCCCCAATTAGACACTAAATTAGAGATCCTGAAAATTAAAGGTGAAATTAATAAGATTGAAAGCAAAAAAACTATAGAATTAATCAATAAAACTAAGAGCTGGTTTTATGAAAAAAACCAATAAAATAGATAAAATATTGGTAAATTTGATTAAAAAAAAGAAAGAAGAAAACCAAATTACCAGTATCAAAAATGAAAAGGGTGATGTTACCACCAATGAAGTGGAAATAAATCAATAATTAGGAATTGTTTTGCCCAACTGTATGCCAATAAATTTGACAATCTAAATGAAATGGATGAATATTTAACAAAAATACAAACTTCCCAGGTTAATGGAAGAAGAAATAAAATCCTTAAACCCATATTAGAAAAAGAAATTGAACAAGTCATTAATGAACTCCCTAAGAAAAAATCCCCAGAGCCAGATGGGTTTACAGGTGAATTTTACCAAACATTTAAAGAACAATTAATTCCAATATTATACAAATTATTTGGAAAAATAGGTGAAGAAAGAGTTCTACCAAATTCGTTTTATGACACAAATATGGTGGTGATATCAAAACCAGGCAAAGCAAAAACAGAGAAAGAAAATTATAGACCAATTTCCCTAATGAATATTGATGGTAAAATCTTAAATAAGATATTAGCAAGGAGATTACAGCAAGTGATCACCAGGATAATACACTATGACCAGGTGGGATTTATACCAGGAATGCAGGGCTGGTTTAACATTAGGAAAACTATTAACATAATCAACCACATCAGTAAGAAAAGCAAGCAAAATCATATGATTATCTCACCAGATGCCGAGAAAGCTTGTGACAAAATACAACAACCATTCTTAATAAAAACATTAGAGAGTTTAGGAATAGGTGGAGCTTTCCTTAGAATAATAAACAGTATCTACCTAAAGCCATCAGCAAGTATTATAGGCAATGGAGATAAATTAGAGGCCTTCCCTATAAGGTCAGGGGTGAAACAGGGATGTCCATTATCACCCTTATTAATTAATATTGTACTAGAAATGTTAGCTTTAGCAATCAGAGAAGAAAAAGGAATTAGAATAGGCAAGGAGGAAACAAAACTATTACTCTTTGCAGATGATATGATGGTATACTTAAAGAATCCTAGAGAATTATCTCAAAAATTACTTGAAACAATTAACAACTTTAGCAAAGTAGCAGGATATAAAATAAATCCACAGAAATCATCAGCATTTCTATACATGATCAACAAAGTCCAGCAGCAAGAGATAGAAAGAGAAATTCCATTTAAAGTAATGGTAGATAATATAAAATACATGGGAGTCTACTTGCCAAGACAAACGCAGGAACTCTATGAACACAAATACCAAACACTCTTCACACAAATCAAATCAGATCTAAATAATTGGAAAGATATCAATTGCTCATGAATAGGCAGAGCTAATACAGTAAAAATGACAATACTGCCTAAATTAATTTACTTATTCAGTGCCATACCAATCAGACTACCTAAAAATTATTTTATAGAGCTAGAAAAAATAATAACAAAATTCATCTAGAAAAACAAAAAATCAAGAATATACAAGAAAATAATGAAAAAAAATTCACAGGAAGGTGGGTTAGCTGTACCAAACCTGGAGCTTTACTATAAAGTGGCAGTCATCAAAACTATCTGGTACTGGCTAAGAAATAGAGTGGAGGATCAATGGAAGAGGCTAGGCACAGGATACACAGTAGTAAATGACACTAGTAATGTAGTGTTTGATAAACCCAAAGACTCCAGCTTCTGGGATAGGAACTCAATATTTGACAAAAACTGCTGGGAAACCTGGAAGATAGTATGGCAAAAATTAGGCATAGACCAACATCTTACACCTTATACTAAAATAAAGTCAAAATGGATGCATGATTTAGACATAAGAGGTGATACCATAGGTATATTAGGAGAGAAAGGAATAGTCTACCTATCAGATCTTTGGAAAGGAAAACAGTTTATGACCAAACAAGAGATAGAGTATATTATAAAATGCAAAATGGATGATTTTTATTACATTAAATTAAAAAGGTTTTGTACAAACAGAAGCAATGCATCCAAAATTAGAAGGGAGGCAGAAAGCTGGGAAACAATTTTTATGGCCAGTACTTCTGAGAAAGGCCTCATTTCTAAAATATATAGGGAACTAAATCAAATTTATAAGAATCCAAGTCATTCCCCAATTGAGAAATGGTCAAAGGATATGAATAGGCAGTTTTCTGATGAAGAAACCAAAGCTATGTATTCCCATATGAAAAAATGCTCTAAATCTCTAATGATTAGAGAGATGCAAATTAAAACAACTCTGAGGTACCACCTGACACCTATCAGATTGGCTAAAATGACAAAAAAGAAAATAATAAATGTTGGAGTAGCTGTGGAAAAATTGGAACACTAATGCATTGTTGGTGGAGCTGTGAACTGATCTAACCATTCTGGAGAGCAATTTGGAATTATGCCCAAAGGGCAATAAAGCTGTCCATACCCTTTGACCCAGCAATACCACTTTTGGATCTTTTTCCCAAAGGAATCATTGAAAGGGGAAAGGGACCCACATGTACAAAAATATTTATAGCTGCTGTTTATGTGGTGGCAAGGAATTGGAAGTTGAGGGGTTGCCCATCAATTGGGGAATGGTTGGACAAGTTGTGGTATATGAATACAATGGAATACTATTGTGCTGTAAGAAACAATGAGCAGGAGGAGTTCAGAGAAACCTGGAGTTTCTAGTGTGGGCTGATGATGAGTGAGATGAGCAGAGCCAGAAGAACATTGTACACAGTATCATCAACATTGTGTTTTGATCTACTGTGATGGACTAGATTCTTCTCACCAATGCAATGGTACAGGAGAGTTCCAGGGGACTCATGATGGAAGGGGATCTCCAATTCCAGGGGGAAAAAAAGAACTGTGGTGTATAGGTGTTGAATGAACCATACTACTTCTTTTGTTCTTGGTGCTGATGTTTTTCTATTTTGAGGTTTGTCGTCATTGCTCTGATTTTTCTCTTATAACATGACTAAGGCAGAAATATGTTTAATGTTATTATGTATGTATGTATATATACATATATAAAACCTATATCAGATTATCTGCTGTCTAGGGGAAGGGGGAGGGAGGGGAGGGAGGGAGAAAAATATGAAATTGGAGATCTTGTATAAACAAAAGTTAAGAACTATCTTTACATGTAATGAGAAAAAAATAAAATACTTTATTAATTTTTTTAAAAAGTCTAACACAGTTAGGGGCAGCTAGGTGGTGCAGTGGATAGAGCACCGGCCCTGGATTCAGGAGGCCCTGAGTTCAAATTCAGCCTCAGACACTTTACTTTACTTGTGTGACCCTGGGCAAGTCAGTTAACCCCAATTGCCTCACCAAAAAAACCCACACAAACAAAAATGTCTAACAGACTTGCTAGTAGTACCTTAAAAACTGAATTTATTGAGTTTAATTATGTGTTTATGTATTAATATTCATCTTCCAAATATTTCTAAAGGCTCCCTAAATTATCATACTACATTTGTTGTTAATGAAATAAGAGAACCTGTGCTTCTCATCTATCTTAGCTTCTACCTTATGACAGAGAATTAAGGTCAGAAAGTAAGAACCTTAGATGGTAAATGGAGCATATGGAGGATATGAAGTTCTTCTGAGTTAATTAGTATTGCACTTTCCAAGTGAACTGATAGATTCACATCGGAAAAAATGTATAGTTCTGTTAATGATAGACAAGAAACATTACTGAAGAGGTAACCATCTGATTACTCAGTATTTCTGATGCCGAGTTCATTAAAACTTCAAATATACAGACAGATCCCAATTTCATCTTGTCCTTTACTTGTAAATAGTCACTTCAGAATAATAAGATGACAAATTTTAAAATGAAAGGGATATTGGATGACATTGGGTCCAACTTCTTCATTTTCCATATAAGAAAACTGAGGCACAGAGAGGATAAGTGACTTGCACAGTCAAACAGCAGGTGCAGCTTTGAACCCAGATAATGCTGACTCCAAATCCAGTGTCATGTACTATACCTAATGTCCCTAATAAAAGCAATAATATTAATAATAACAATAATAAACATTTATATGGTGCTGTAAGGTTTACAAAAAAAAGACCAAACCAAATATTATGAGAGTTAATGAGAAGAGATGCAAAATCTTCAACTTGAATTTAAAAAAAAAAAAGCTACATATGTATAGGATGGGGTAACTTTGGCCAGAAAAAAATCATTTACGTGAAAAAAATAACTAGGACTTTTAGTGGAATATGAACTACATATGAGTCCATATAATAAAAAACAGTCATAAAAGAAAACAAATTTTTATTTTATATTAAGAGAGGCAAAATAATGTCCCCCATACAGAAGACATCACAGTCAGAGTATTATACTTGTCTTTGGGTACTACATTTTAGGAAGGACAATGGCAAGGAAGGGAATGCCCAGTGGCAGGTCACTGTGGTGATGATTTCTAGAGTCCATGACATAGAGTTGAGTTAAAAGGACTGAGAATGATTATCCTGGAAAAGGAAACATGAGGGAGATTAGGATGACAGAGCAGAGGAAGCAAATCCAACTGAATTCTCCCAACATTATTCTTTAAAGAACTGAAAAAGTAACATGCAATGATTTAAATCTGTGGCAATATAGCTAACCAAAGGTCAGGATGAGATTTTTTTAGCCCAAGTTAGCTTAGGAGATCAGCAGAAGACATCTGTGACATGAGGTGGGGGTTGATTCAGATCGCATGGCTGCACCAGAAATAGACCTTAGAGGTAGGCCTTGAAGGCTGCAGCAGCAATAGGAGTTTCAAGAGTTCTCAGTCCAAAGAGTGTAAGGAGGATGGACAAATGGTTAGAACACGATTTAAAAAGATACTTTACTGGGGCAGCTAAGTAGTGCAGTGGATAAAGCACCAGTCCTGGATTCAGGAGGACCTGAGTTCAAATCCGGCTAAGACACTTGACACTTACTAGCTGTGTGACGCTGAGCAAGTCACTTAACCCTCATTGCCTTGTAATAATAACAACAACAATAAATAATAGAAAGCAAAAAATAGTAAAAAGACACTTTACTGACATTTAGCAAAGGACCTAGCACTGGAATGTTCATGGTCAGTAAAAAGGAGCAGAGGATCTGGTTGGAATTACAGAACCAAGAGAAACATGAGTGCTAATAACTTTAGGGGGGCAAGGGCTTTTCCTGAGAGCAGAGCATGAGATCAGTGACTACACCTCTCCCTGGATTCCATCACCTTAGAATCACTAAAAACTTAGAGACCCCCTACCCCCCCATATCTACCTCTGAAAACAACAGCATGAGAAAACTTTAAGCTTGAAATAGTATCTCCCCACTCCCAGGTGAGAAAAGTCCAACTTTAATTTAAAGTTCAAAATCAAGAAATAGGGTAGAAAATTGAGCAAATAGGAAAAAAAAGAACTTCATTATAAAAAGCAACCATGGTGACATGATAGATCAAGACAAAAATTTAGAAGAAGATAATAACATGGCAACAGTACAAAAATTCAAAGGGAAATTTCAAATTGTACACAATTCTATTGAGAATTTTTATAAATATAGAAAGATAAGACTAATAAAGGAAAAATGGGGAAAAATGAGAATGATGCAAGAAAAAATTTTATCATAAAAGTATTTTATTTAATAGTTACATGTAAAGATATTTTTCAATATTTGTTTTCATAAGATTTTTAGTTTCAAATATTTTTCCCTCCCTCCCTTCCCTACCCCCTTCCCAAGACAGAAAGAAATCTGATATAGGTTATACATGTACAATCATATCAAACATATTTCTGCATTAGTCATGTTGTGAAAGAAGAATCAGAACAAAAAGGAGAATCTCAAAAAAAGAAAAAAAGGTAGAAACAATACGGTTCAATCTGTATTCAGAATCCACAGTGTTTTTTTCTGCATGTGGAGAATATTTTCTATCACGAGTTCTTTGGAATTGTCCCAGATCATTTTGCTGCTATGAAGAGCCAAGTCTATCACAGTTGATCATCACACAAGGTTGCTGTTACTGTGTACAATATTCTCCTGGTTTTGCTTACTTCACTCAGCATCAGTCTACTTAAGTCTTTTCAGGTTTTTCTGAAATCAGCTTCCTCATCATTTCTTACAGAACAATAGTATTACATTACATTCATATAACACAACTTGTTTAACCATTCCCCAATTGATGGGCATTTCCTCAATTTCCAATTCTTTGCCAACACAAAGAGAGCTGCTATAAATATTTTTGTACATGTGGGTCCTTTTCCCTTTTCTATGACCTCTTTGGGATACAGACATAGTAGTGCTATTACTGGGTCAAAGTTTATGCACAGTCTCATAGCCATTTGGGCATAGTTCCATATTGCTTTCCAGAATGGTTGGATCAGTTCACAACTCCACCAACAATGCATTAGTGTTCTAATTTTTCCACAGCCTCTCCAACATTTATTATTTTCTTTTTTTGTCATATTGGCCAATGTGATAGGTATGAGGTGGTACCTCAGAGTTGTTTTAATTTACATTTCTCTACTCAATAGTGATTTAAAGTATTTTTTAATATGGCAATAGATAGCTTTGATTTCTTCATGTGAAAACTGCTTCTTAATATCCTTTGACCATATTTCAATTGAGGAAGGAATGATACAAGGAACTTATAAATAGAATTAACAATTTGGAAAAAGAGGTAAGATACAGAAGAAATTAACACTTTAAGAATATAATTGGCAAGAGAGTAAAAAAAATTTAAGGCAAAAAATTTTACTCAAAATAGAAAGAATTCATTAAAAATCAGAAATGATCAAATGGAAAAAGAGGGACAGAAATTCACTGATGAGAATAATTCCTTTAAAAAAGTGTAATTGGGCAAATGAAGTTAATAACTGCTAGTAATCAAGAAATAACAAAAAGCAAAGATAAAAGAATGAAAAAAGTAAAATTCCTCTTTACAAAAAAAGAATGACCTTGAAAATAGATTGAGAAAAATTAACTTTAGTATTATTGAACTACCTGAAAAGCTATGATCAAAAAGAGACCGTAGACATCATATTTCAAGAAATTATAAAGGAATACTGCCCTAATATGTTAGAACTAGAGGGTAAAATAGATATTGAAATAATTCACTAATCACTTCTTTTTTTTTAGTTAAGCTTTTTATTTAATGTTTCAAAAAATATATTTAGTCAAACAGACCAAAGCCCATGTCATCATCAGACTCCTCAGACTCTTCTTTTTTTTTTTTTTGCTTCCTCTTTCTTCTTCTCCTCAGCTGGCTCAGCTGTGCTAGCAGGAGCAGCACCTCCAGCAGGGGCAGCACCACCAGCTGCTGGGGCAGGTCCACCAACTCTTATATTGCAGATGAGACTAGCAATGTTTACATTCTTCAGGGCCTTTGCAAATAATCCAGGACAGAACGGTTCAACATTTACACCTGCTGCTTTAATGAGGGCATTAATTTTATCCTCTGTGACAGTAACCTCATCGTCATGAAGGATGAGAGCAGAGTAGATGCAAGAGAGCTTGGAGACAGCCATTTCAGGAGATGGATAAGGAGAGACTTGTTTGTAGTGGTGCTAGTCACCAGCTGAAGTGAGGGTTCACAACCTCACTTTAGCTTTAGCTTCCAAAGAAGAACCGAGCACCTTACAGACAACTGAAGAGCCACTAATCGCTTCTTGAAAAAAAAAAACAAAAAACAAAATAAACCCTCTCAGGAACATTATAGCCAAATTCCTGAGTTCCCGTGCCAAGAAGAAAATATTACAAGTAGCTAAGCAGCCAGAAATAAGTCATTTGAATAATGTGAAAAAAAACTTAAAATCACACAAGGCTTAGCAGTTTCCACATTAAAGCACTGGAAGTCTTGACATATAATACCATACAAGGCAAAATTATAACCAAGAATAAACTAACTAGCAAAACTGAGTTTAACCCTTGCAGGGCGTGGGGGGTGACATTTAATGGGGAAAAATACTTTCAAGAATTCCTGAGGGGAAAAAGAAAGATCTAAGTTGAAAACTTGACACATGTGATGAGTAAAATCTAATGTTTGTGTCATTACCTGCCCACCACCCATTGTGTGTGGGAGGGGGGGTGGAAATAGCTAGGATTTACTTATATATATATATATATATATATATATATATATATATATATATATATATATATGTAAATTAGAAACTTCAGCAACTGTGTTTGGGCCTTAAGCATTTATTAAAGTATATTAGAAGTTAGTAAAGATAGAACACATGGAGGACAGAAAGTACAAAATAAAAAGCCTATCTCCCTTAGGGTTCAGAATTGACTCCTTCTTTTCCTTTACTTTCTGCCACCAACCTGAGGTCCAGGAAAAAATGGGGGGGGGCAGAGCTAGGGAGCCAGCCTCCCTTCCTACTTCCTGTCTCCCTCCCTGGAAGGGGCTGTCCTTCAAGGCGATTGGTTAAGGATGGTCTCATGTTGATGTTGTAGTCCACAGCCTCTGAGAAAAACACCCCACTCAGGGCAGGCCAAGTGTGGTCTATATTTAATCAACCTTAAGTAGGTTCTCAGTCAGCCTCACCTAATTCAATCAATTCCAAATCTATCTTCAGGTGGGGCCCCTGGGCATATGCTAAATCCCATTATTTTCTCACACACTCAAATACAAGAATCAAAAGAAGCATAAAAAGGTAAATGTGAAAGATAAGTCATAATGGAATTAATAAGTTTAAATTATTTATATTCCTATAAAGGAAGTTGATACATGTAACTCCTAAGAACTCTATCATTATTAATGCATTTAGAAGGATTTCACATAGAAAAGGAGCACATGAATATCAGTTATATAGAAATGTAGGAAAAAAATGGAAGGAGAAAGATTTAAGCTTTGGGAAAAGGGGGAAAGAAGAGAGGGGAAAATGTTCTTGTGGAAATAAAGGTATGTACAGAAGAGCCTTTACAGTGGAGAGAGAAATTCAGGATGGTGGGGTTTGGCAGGCAATGTTTGAAGCTCATTTTTATTGCAATTGGGTCAAAGAATAACGAATGTATGTATATGTGTGTGTATACACATACATACATATATGTATATGTATGTATATATGATATATGATTATATATTTATACATGTGTGTGTTCCATATATGCATATACATACATACATACACACATTAAGTTGATTTATAGAAATCCATCTTACCCAACACAGAAGTTGTAGGAAACAAGACAAAGAATTGGGTAATAAATGGAAGTGTGAATTAAGGGATTCAGTGGTCAGAAACATAAGATATTTGATAAGGGAGAGGGGAGAGATAGTGAGAGAGAGAGAGAGAGAGAGAGAGAGAGAGAGAGAGAGAGAGAGAGAGAGAGAGAGAGAGAGAAGAATAAACAGAAGAAAGCAATATAGAGCAAAATACAGAGTTAGTAACCAAAATTGAGAATGTGAATGGGATGAACTCACCTATAAAATGGGAATCTATAGCAAAATCCATTAGAAAACAGAATCTAACTGTAGGTTACTTATGATAAATACACTTCAAACAGAGGAGCACACACAAAATTAAAATGAAGTGTCAGAGAAGAATCTTTTGTTTCAATTGAGATAAAAATAAAAGTAGGAATCATGTTCTCAGAAAAAAAATGAAAAAGAGACCTAATTAAATGAGGTAATCAGAGAAATTACATTTTGCTAAAAGGTACCATAGACATTACCAAGAACATATACATCAAATGGCAGAGCCTCCAATTTCTTAAAGGAAAAAGTAAATTAATGGCAAGAGGAAACATTTAGTAAAACTATGCTAATGAGGGACCTCAAATTTCCCCTCTCAGTACTAGATAATCCTGTAAGAAAATAATTATTAATGAATTTCTTAAGGGACCCAGAATTTACTTTCTCTACCCCCACCTCCACCCAATACAGAAAGTCCAGTTCTCCTTGAAAAAATCCATCAAATCTCATCTGGGACAAACCCAAGTGACCAAAAGGAATGGAGATAGATTCTTTTGTCTAAATCAGAGGAGTTATGGGATTAAAACACACCTAGACAATGGACTTTAACTTAAGCAATTTGAGTGAAGTTCTTCTGCACTCTTTTCCCTCATGTCATCTCTAGAGTTCATTTTAATGTAGACCACCTTCAAATCATGTCAACAAATGGAATTGAATGATGATAACCAATTAGCTTTGATCAAATGAGTATAAAAAACCTTAGAAGATATACATTGATAACAATGTTGATGCATACGTTTACAGATCTAGTTCAGTGATTGAGAGGCTCCAAATGAAAGTGTGGGAGAGAAGATGTATTATACTAACTACCAAACTGAAAGCCTGCAGAGCAGTTGTGCTAATCTCATTGTTGTATGCCTAAGAAACCTGGATGTATACTAGCACCATGCCAACAAACTGAATCACTTCCATTTGAATTCATTTAGAAAGTTACTGAAGATTACCTGGCAGAATAAGATACCAGACATTGAGGTTCTCTCTTGAGGTAAACTGCCAAGCATTACAACTCTATTATAGAGAGTACAATGTGGGCTGGCCACATTGTTCAAATGCCAAATATACACTTGCCTAAAAGATTATTTTATGGAGAACTCACAGAAGGCAAGCACTCTCATGGTGGTCAGAAAAAGAGATATAAGGACACTTTTTAAGACCACTGGAATTGGTTGCATGACATAGGAGACTCTGATACAGGACTGCCCAGCATGGCATGACCTCATCAGAGAAGGTACTGTGCTCTAGGAGCAAAGCAGAACTGAAGTAGATAAAAAGAAACACAAGATGAAGAAATTTAGAGAATTCAACCCAAATGTTTACAGGGATTATCTGTGGCCAAATGCTGCTAGAGCCTTCTGAGCTCCTTTTGGTCTGATCAGCCATAGCCAGACACACTGTAACTTGACTATAACATCATGATGCCATTTTGGTCCTCTTCTAGAACAAAGGACAACAACCAAACAACCAATCAATAAAAACAACAGATTAAAAATTAAATTAAATATCTTAAAAAGAAATCCTGAAAATCAAATGAGAGATTGATAAAATTGAAAGTAAAAAGAAATTTGAATTAACAAAAGTGAAATCTGGTTTTATTTAAAACAAAAAACAATAAAATAGATAAACCATTCATTAAGTTGCTTTTTAAAATTAAGAAAATGAAAATGAAAAATATCAATGCATCAATGAAGATGAATTTAAAGCAGTTATCAGTAGTTATTTTGCACTATTTTATGCCAATAAAACTAAAAATCTAAGTAAAATGTATGAATAATTACAAAAATATAAATTATTCAGATTAACAGAAGAGGAAATAGGATACAAATAACCCTATCTTAGATAAATAAATTGAACAAGCCCTAAATGATATCCCTAAGAAGATATCCTGAGGAAGAGATAGATTACAAGTGAATTTTACCAAACCTTTAAAGAACAATTAGTCCTAATACAATTTAAATTATAAGAAAAATTAGGTAGAGTACAGTCAGATTTCTATTACATAAATGTGATTTTTATACCTAAATGAGGGAGAGAAAAAACAGAAATAGAAAAATATAGACAAATTTCCCTAATGAATATTGATTTAAAATTTTAAAGAAAATACTAGCAAGGAGATTACAGTAAATTTTCACAAAATTTGTACACTATCACCAGACAGGATTTATACCAGGAATGCCGAGTTGGTTAAATGTGAGGAAAACTTTCATAATAACTGAACACATCAATAGCAAAAGCAATAAAAATTATTTGCTTATCTCAATAGATGCAGAAAAAAGCTTTTGACAAAATCCAATGAACAGTACTATTAAAAATACTTGAAAGCAGTGGAATAAATGAAACTTTTTGTTAAAAAGCTAAAAGTATGTACCTAAATCCATAACCAAGCATTATATATAATAGGAATGTTAGAAGCCTTAAACATAAGATCATGATGAAACAAAAATGTCCATTATCACTACTCTTATTCAATATTGTATTGAAAATACTATCTAAAGCAATATTACAAAGAATGTAATTGGTGGAATAAGAACAGGCAATGAGGAAACAAAACTATCACTCTTTGCAGATGATATCATGGCATACTTGGAAAACTCAAGAGAATTAAGTAAAAATTAGTTCAAAATATTAACAACTTTAGCAAAGTTGAAGAATATAAAATAAACTCACACAAATCATCAATATTTCTATATACTTCCATCAAAACCAAGTAGAAAGAGATAAAAAAGGAAATTCTATTTAAAATCAGTGAAGACAAAATAATATACTTGGGAATTTACCTGCCAAGAGAAACCAAAGATATATACAGACACTATTACAAAACACTTTTCATGCAAATAAAGATCTAAAAGACTGAAGAAATATTAATTTTTTGAGAAATATCAATTGCCATATTATGCTGACGCAATATATTAACACTGACAATTCTATATAAATTAAATTTAAAAATTAAACTTATTCAATGCTATAGCCCCCAAAATACCCCCCAAAATGCTAGAAGAAATATATAAATTCATCTGGTAGAATAAAAGATCAAGAATATTAAGAGGATCAATGGTACTATATTTCAAACTAAATTAGAGAATAGTAATCATCAAGACAATGTCTTACTGAATAGGAAATATAATGGTGGATCAATGGGATGTAATAGGTATCTAATACCCAGTGGTAAATGATTATAATTATCTAGTGTTTGATAAACCAAAAGATCCAAGGTCTGTTGGCAAGAATTTACAATCTGACAAAAATTGCTTGGAAAACTAGAAAGTAGTTTGATAGAAACTAAACATAGGACAATATCTCACACCAAATACAAAGATAACATAAAGAATGGATAAACTATTTAGCCATAAAGGCTGATTATATGAAAAATTAGGGGAGGGGGCAGCTAGGTGGTACAGTGGATAAACAAATCTGGCCTCAGACAGTTGACACTTATTAGCTGTGTGACCCTGGGCAAGTCACTTAACCCTCATTGCCCTGCAAAAATAGAATAGGGGATCATGAAATTTTTTACCTATGAAATCTATCAATAGTGGAAGATTTTGGGACCTAAAAGAGATTTAGAAGGTAATGGGATGTATAATGGATAATTTTGATTACACGGAATTACAAGGATTTTGCATAAACAAATCTAATATAGCCAAAATTAGAATGAAGGCAGGCAAATGGGTGAAATTTCTGAGAAAAGTCTGATTTTTAATATGTATAGGAACCTGAATCAAACTTATAAAACTAAGATCCATTGCCCAATTGATAAATGATCAAAGGAAATAAAGAGGAAGTTTTCAGAAGAAATCACTCATTTCTAATATAAAAATGCTCTAAATTACCATTGCTCAGAAGATACGAATTTTAAACAAAATCTGTGGGACGACTTCACACCTATAAGGTTGGGAACATGACAGAAAAGGGAAAAAAATGACAGCTGTAGAGGATGTGGAAAAGCAAGAACACTGACAGAGGAGTTATGGGGTAACACCATTCTAGAAAACAATTTGGAACTATGACCAAAGGGCATTAAAACTATACATATCCATCCACTTAACAATACCACTAATAGAACTGCATTCCACAAACATCAATAAAGGAAAAAAGACAAGGATTTTTATGTTGAAAAGTATTTATAGAAATTGTTTTTGTGGTAGCAGGGAGTTGGAAATTGAGGGGATGATTTTCAATTAAGGAATGACTGAAGGTTTGGTATGTGATTGTGGTAGAGTACTATTGTAGTATACAAAATGATGAACAGGATGATATCAGAAAAACATGGGAAGGTCTATATGAATCAATATAGAGGGAAAGAGAACATTGGGAATACTAATAGGAATATTTACTGATGATAAACTGTGAAAGACATAGCTACGCTGAGCTATGCAATAATCCAAGATGATTCCAAAGAACTAATGAGTAAAAAATTCTATCCACCTCCAAAGATCTTTCTCTGGATGAGCTCTGAGTACAAGTGGAAGTATAATTTTTTTAACTTTATTTTTCTTGCTTTTTTTTTTTTTTGCTCATGGCTAAAATGGAAATTTGTATTACGTGATTTCACATGTATAATCATTATCACATTGTTTACCTTCTCAATTGGAGGGGAAAGGTAGGAGGAAGGGAGGGAATTTTAAACTCCAATTTTTTAAGTTTGAAAATAAATAAATATTTTGAAAAGAAAAGAGAATATGATTCATCATTGTTCTGCTTGAAATAAAATAGCTGCTATTTCTACTTAGGTAGGTACTCTCATTATTATCATTCTATAACTGGACCAGAAGAGAAAAGGAAGAACAATGAGTGCCAAGCACAGAAGGGCAGATTTAAGTTTGACTCATGGAATGTTTTCCTTAGACTTAGACCAAATTTGGGAAGAGTTGTCCTAAAGATAATTGGTTCCTCATCATATGAGGTTTTTCATTAGAAATTACATGACCAATTAACAGGGATGCTGTAAAGAAAATTACAGAACCTTCAGCTTCCCTTTTAATTCATAAATTCTATGAAATGTAAGTAGAGACAATGTAAGTAATACAAATCAAGTACAATGTTAAAAGTCTTATCATTTTTAATATTGTCAATGTGGGTCATTTTGCATCAGAAGCTGAACTGTTGGGGGAAAACAATTTGTAAAAATTGACAACTTATGTTATATAACAGCTCAACTTATGTCATTTATTTGTGTTCATGATCATTTGAGTGGAAGATCGAGACTTCTGATTTCCTTAGCAAATGGAATTCCCATTGTGGAGGCTACCCCTAGTATTGTATATCAATTACTTATTTATAACCTGTTTTAGACTTATCTAAGGGCACTAAAAAGATACAGTGACTTAGACTGTAGTCACATCATTAATGTAATACTTGAATCCAAGTTTTTAAGATCATCTCTCTACCCACTTTATCACATACAGATATTTTATATTGTAGAAGAATAATATGCTTGGTAGTGCACTGTACTTCAACTTAGGAAGACATGGGCTGAAATCCCAGCTAGGACAATGACTAGTAATTTGTCTCTGGGCAAATCATTTACAATATGTGCCATTTTTCTTGATCTGGAAAATGAGTGGGATAGACTCAATAGACTTTGAGCCATTCCAGATTTGAATCTTTAATCCTCTGGTCCTTATTTGAATCATTTTGTTTTTTTTTTTAAACATTAGATAGCACATGTGACATTATTTCACTATACATTACATATCTACACCTTTCCCTGGTTTGCTTCAGACTAAAAAAGTGAAGCTCTAAGACACATTTTTTTTCATTTTCAAAAGATTGCTTTATAATGAAAGACTGAACATTCTAGAGATCTTGTTGGAAAACTTGTTAGAATGGCCAGTCTGATAAGGTTATCAGCTGAACTTCATAAACTAAATAACATTTCTGGATAAGCTTCAAGAAGTATATGAGATTTTGGATGTCATTCAGAGGATCAATGAAACTTGTCACTCTCAGGTATCAAATTTTATGTTCTCATCTTCATATTAGTTCATCCATATTTCTCACTTTTTAAAAACTGAATAATTCAGTCTTCTTGATATCTCTTATATTTTTAATGCACTCCTTTCACCATCCATCTATACTTTTGTCCCTAAGAAGTCTTTCAAGTAAATGTCATACTCCTACCAAAACAAGCAAAAGCTCTCATTTGGAATAGACTGGGATAGTGACATATGATGGTCTTATGGCATTACTGTAAATGTAAAGCAGTATGAGGTCTACAAAACTGTCATTCTATATGGTCATTTGTCAGAGACCATAGCATGATACTCATAAATCATAGAACAGTGATGTAATTTGTCTGAGTATAAGGACAGCTATGTTGGCTCTATGGAAGACAAGTATGAGGAGCAGAGCCAAGATGATGGAGGAAAGACAATAAATTCACAGAGCTCCTGACACAATTACCCCCAAAACAGTCATAAAACAAAGCCTGGAGCAGAAAAAAATCACAAAAAGACAAGCTGAGGTTATTTGCTAGCCAAAGACAGCTTAAAGGGGGCTATGCTAGGCTGTTAGTACAGTCCAAACCCACGATCATGCTGACACAGTATCCAGGCAGGCTGCACCGGAGAAACTTACCCCTGAGCCTCTAAATCATCTGTAGCACCACAGTCTTCTGGAACTAAGCTTATGGTAGGGTGAAAGGGCTGAATGGCTGGTGGGGTGGTGGTGGAAAATAAAGGGTAGTCTGTGGTACCTAAGGATGAATTCAGCTATCCCACCCTAGTATGGAACCAGGAAGAAATGGTGAGCAGAGAGAGGCCCAGGTGTGGGAGGGGTGCAGGCTTGTCGAAGCTAAGAACCATAGAACAAAGATTTTTTCTAGCTGATTAATTAGCAAATTGACTTGAGGTTATCTTCAGACCAGAAAACAGGCCAGACAAGAGAAAAAGCTGCCCTTCTGCAAACCAAAACTCATAGGACCCTCTGAAGCTTGGGACAGTGTAGCTTGGAAGTAGGGTCCCACTGTAAGTTAGAGTTAAAAGTCAAGTAAAAATGGCAACATGAGCAAGCAAAGAAAGTTGAAAATTAGCAAATTTCTTCAGCAACAAGGAAGATCAAGGTGCACCCTCAGAAGAGGATAGCAATCTGAGGGCCCCTACATTCAAAGTTTCCATGAAAAATATGAATTGGTCTCAGGCCATGGAAGCAATCAAAAGGGACTTTGAAGAGAAAGTAGGAGAGAGAGAAGTAAAATTTAGAGAGGTAGAGGAAAGAATGAAAAGAGAAATGAAAATGAAGAAGGACAGTTATGACAAAAAGTCAAGATATTGAAAAGCCGAATAGGAAAGGAGATACAAAAGCTTTCTGAAGAAAATAATTGCCTAAGAATTAGGATTTAACAAATGGAAGCTAGTGACTTTATGAGAAACCAAGACACAGTAAAGCAAATCCAAATGAATAAACAAATAGTGGGCAATATGAAATATCTCCCTCAAAAAATAGTTGACCTGGAAAATAGATCCAAGAGAGATAATTTGAAAATCATTGGACTACATGAAAACCATGACTAAACTAAGAGTTTAGACATAAAGTTCCAAGAAATTGTCAGGGAAAAATTGCCCTGATATTCTAGAAGCCAAAGGTAAAATAGAAATTGGAAGAATCCACCAATCACATCCTGAAAGAAATCCCAAAAGGAAAACCTCCAGGAATATCATAGCCAAATTCCAGAGATCCCAGGTCAAGGAGGAAATATTGCAAGCAGCTAGAAAAAAAAGGAATTCTAATACTGGGCAGCTACAATAAGGATAAAACATGATCTAGCAGCATCTACATTAAATGACTGGAGGGCAGGGAATATGAGGTTTCAGAGGGCAAAGCAACTGTGACTACAGCCAAAAACCACCTACCCAGTGAAACTTAGTATAATCTTTCAGGGGAAAAATATGGGACTTCAATGAAAAAGAGGTCTTTCAGGCATTTGTGATGATGAAAAGATCTGAACTTAATAGAAAATTTGACTTTCAAATACAAGACCCTGAAGAAGCATAACAAAAGTAAACAGGAAAAAGAAATCATGAGGAATATTAAAAGAATAAATTGTTTACATTCCTACATGGGAAGATTATACTTCTAACTCATAAGAACTTTCTCACTATTAGGGCAGCTGAAAGGAATACACTTAGAGGACACAGGTTTGAACTGAATATGAAGGGATATCTATAAAATATATTTTTTTGTTTATCCTTGTTTTTTGTGGGGCAGGCAGGGTGGGGTGGCTTATGTTTGTGGCCTTGATTTGGATTCTGGGCATCCTGGGCCCAGGGCTGGTACTTTGTCCATTGTGCCACCTAGCTAACCCATAATGACATCTATAAAATAAAGATAAGTAGTAAGAGGAATGCACTGGAATAAAGGGAAAGGGAGAGCTGGACTGAGGAAAAGCAGCTCAGCTGACATAAAAGAAACAAGAAAAGGTTTATGGAGTAGAGGGGAAGAGGGGGAGTGAGTGAACATTACTGTCATCAGATTTGGCTCAAAGATGGAATAACATACATATTAAAGTGGGTATAGTAATATATTTTCCTGTGAGGGAAAGTGGGAGAGTAAGGAGATAAGCAGCAGAGGGGAAGAAAGGAAGGGTAGATTGGGGGAGGGAGCAGTAATAAACAAAATACTTTCGAGGAAGATGAAGATGTTCTATGTAACTTCACATGTATGACAAATTGAATTGCTTGATTTCATAGGGAGGGTAGAGGAGAGAGGGAAGAAGAAAATTTAGAACACAGAATTAGCTCAAAGACCTTCATCTCATCAGAATTCACTCAAGGAGGGAATAGCATACACACCCAATTTGGAGGAATAATCTATTTAACCCTGCAGGAATGTAGGAGGGGAAGAGGATAAGGAAGGAAGGGTGAAAAAAGGGAGGTCAGAGCAAGGGAGGGGAAAGTCAGAAGCAAAACACTTCTGAGGAGGAGTAGGGTAAAAGAAGATAGAAAATAGAGTAAAATATCATGGGAAGCGAATAGGATAGAGGGAAATAGTTATGATTACTGGTTATAATGACAAAATGTATGATATGTACTTTACTGGGCTATTGTGAAGAAAATTCTTTGTCAAGTTTAAGGTACTATATAAAGGTTATGATGAACCACTTGCTATCAGAAAAACCTGAAAGACCTACATAAACTGAAGCAGAGTGAAATGTACTGTATAGAAAATAAGAGCAATAGTGTAAGATGATCTGCTGGGAAGCACATGGTTATTTTCAGCAATGCAATGATGCAGTAAAACTCTGAAAGACTTATGAAAATTGCAATCCATCTATAGAGAAAGAACTGATGATATCTGAAAACAAATTGAAGCATTTTTTGATAGTTCCTTAAAATAACATTTTGGATTTTTCTGTTTTCTCTCACAACCTTGCTAATGTGGGGATGTTTTCCATGACTATTCATGCATAGCTGATATTGAATTGCTTGAGTTCTTGTGCATGTAGTATTGGAAGGGAGGGAGGAAGAGAAGTTGGAACACAAAGTTTTAAAAAATTGTTGTCAAAATTTGTTTTTAAATGTAATTTGGAAAACAAAATTCTAAATGGAAAAAAGAAGCCATGTGCTCTTGTCACAAGTCAGCAATTCCACAAAAATAATTATCGATTTCCCCAGAACTAAAGTCCATTGAATGAGAGGAATGGGATTGTGAGGAGAACATGAATTGAAAAGGGATTGAATATGAATTGATGGATTTACATAAGAATGAAATTAGATGCAGACTACATGGGAGAGAAAAAACTAGTTTCCACTAGTATCTAGAATGGCCTGAACCCATGTATGGGGCAGAATAAGAAATAAAAAGAAACAAAGATGGAGATGGACCCATTAAGCAATAACAAATTGAGAGATTCTGTAAGCAGGCTATCCAAACAGAAATACAGATAGTGAGATAACAAAATATGTAGATTATCAGGCATAACAATGTGTTTGCAATAGAGAAATAGAACCTGAAAGGAGGGCATTTGTAACTGGGAAATGCTTTGAAAAGAACATAAAACAATAAATCATAGATGATATGAATAAGAAAGAAATATATAGAACTAAAGAAATATGGAGACATTGAAGGGGTGCCAGAGATATCTGTAGATGGCTAGAGGAAAAAAATCACTAACAGAGGCATTTGTACAAATCTAAGATGACAGAGAAAATAGAAACAATATTCAGAAGTGAAATATAAAATTTCAACATGGTATTCCTGCTGAAACAACTAATGCCCCAAGGACTATCTCTAAAATTCTGCTATCCAAAGTTCTATATCACATAGGATGAAAGAAATGTTAAGACTTTTCAGGAGATGCAAATAAAGTGCTTTCTTAGGCTGAAAAAGAAGGGTTCTCTTTCACCCAGGGAATGGCTTCAAAGAAGAGGTGCCATTTGAACTGAATCCAGTGGCAAAATGGTATAAATGACATAGAATGAAAGAACACTGGTTTGCAGAGTCAGAGAAGTTCAGGTTCTATCCGAAATTTTACCACTTATTAGCGATGTGACCTTGTGTATGACTGTGATCTTTTGTGAGTCTCAGTTTCATCTTCTATTATTAATGGGTTCCTCATATATGGTATAAGAATTGAATGTGGTGATGATCTCTTGTGTCTCTTTCAGTGATAGATTTAGAATTCAAACACAGTGTTCCTTCCATTACAGAGCAAAGTACCTTACAAAGAAAGATTGTGTGTGTGTGTGTGTGTGTGTGTGTGTGTGTGTGTGTGTGTGTGTGAATGTGAGGTTTGAAGGTGAACTGATTGTAGGAGGCAGATTTCAAAAAGTCGATAGAAAAATAAATGACTTGTTCTCAATTTCTTAGAAATTATGTAAGCAAATAAAGTAGTAGGTGTGATTTCACTGTGCTCTGGATATAACGTGGAGTTATCAGACATGTTTTAAAGGATACTAGCTACCATTGTTTGCATTAATATGGGGAAACAGAAATGCTAACTTACACATTCCCAGTAAAACAAATCCCTTTCCCTTTGACATCATTTTTAGAACACATGAGATTGTTGGGACATCTTTTAACTCAGTGTGCTCTACAAGGTCACCATAGCCAACAATTCATTCCTTGCACAGCAATGATTTTATTAGGTGGCAGGAGAAGTCACAGCTCCCTATTTCATTAAACAGCAATTAAAGAATTTTTTACAAAATTAAAATAACCCTTTGTCAGCTTATTTTACCATTTGTACCACCAAAGACCTTAACATTCTCTAACAATTAAATAGAATTCATTATTTTCGAGCCACTGATTTTACATGGAGAACTTGCTTGCATATATATATATATATATATATATATATATGTGTGTGTGTGTGTGTGTGTGTGTGTGTGTGTGTGTGTGTGTGTGTGTATATATATGTATATATATATATATATGTATTGTTCTCGAGATTTCTCCAATGAAACCATCAACTGCATTTTATTTATTTTCTCTCAGTCCTAAGAAATACTTTAATTTATTAATGTACCTGGTATCCTTTTTCACAATTGGAAAGTTTGCATTTTCCTATTTAGCATAAAATCCTTGGAGGCCAGAAAATGTTTCATTTTTTGTCTTTGTATGCTTAATGCCTAACACAGTGTCTGGCACATCTATTAAATGAGGGAGTTGGTTTTGATGCCCCCTAGGATTCCTTCCAGCTTAAAATTTGTCATTGTTTTTTTTCAAAATAGTCAGATAATAGACAAAGAAGAGAGTAGGTCAAACTATTAGAAAACTCCAATGATACAATTAATTCACTCAATCTAAGCAATAATAAATAAATTCAGTGAAATTTCACTTTTCCCAGGAATGGGTCAAATATAATGTATTCTGTATATATGTATGTATCTATATCCATACACACATATGTGTGTGTGTGTGTATATTAGAATTAGAAGGAGCCACAGAAGCCATATAGCACAATTACCTTGTTTTACATATAAAGAAACTGAGTTTCAAAGAGTTAAAATGGCTTCAGTTCACACTGATAGTAGGGTGTAGAAGTAGGATTTGAATTTAGAACCTTTTATTCTGAATACACAATAATTTAAATAGCACCAAACAAAATCAAAGTTGTCCTTCTTAAAAGGTCTGCATATAATAATTTCTAGTTTTTCTTCTAATTGCATGTGTAGCTGTGCTGAGTGAGGGAGGAAGGTGAGATCAACACCCTCCCCTCAAAAAAAAGAAGTGTCCCACAAGTATCACAGTTTGTATTATGAAAGCTAGGAAAGTTTCCACAGCCAACAAAGGAGCTGATTTCCCTCTAAGCCTTTAGATAATAGGAATAAAAGTATTGCTGTTTGTCCCTCTAACTGTAACTTTTATCATGAGTTTAAAAATGCAAAGCCAAAAATACCTTGCAAATTAGTTTTTCCTGCATTCAGATAAAAATAAATAAGGCAAGAAATAGGGACCCTCTCTTCTTCTCCCACCAGGGGTTTACAGCAGTTCTTACCTCCTTATTCAAAGAAAGCCAAGCAGGAATTTAATATCTTCTGTAAGTTTCCTCAGTTTCAGCTTAGCAGTCATTCAAAATGTTTCTCTCCTTCACAAGGTAAGGGGACTGGAACCAATAAGAATACTCGTGCATGCTCTGAATTGAAGAGCAGGGACCCTCCATCATTAAATATTTTTTTTTTGCCTTTCCAGAAGCAGTTACTCATCCTCTTTCACATAGACTGGAATCAGGCAGAATATAATGTGCAGTCTCTGACTATGGACTTCCCAGGTGACCAGTTCTCCATATTAATACCAGAAAAACTTGTTATAAATTTAGAAGTCTGCATAGTTGAGCCTTTTCTAGTTCCACTTAATATCTTCATTTAAGCTCAAGGATTACTAAATTAATCCTCATTTTTCCTTTCCTGAGAGTAGAAAGAAGATATAAAATGTATGTCTCTCTCCTGGGAAATGGGAAAGGGAAGCAGTATTCACTGATTTCTATATATGGGAACTTGGAATATATTCTCTCATAAATTGTTATGGTTTCCTCTACTAAGTCTACTAAGGATTCTCTACTCTTGAAGATATGTGTATTATCTTAGATTTTGGCAGGACCTTACAGGTCATCCAGTGCAATCCCTGTACTATAAGGATCATGAAACCAAGCTTTAGAGAAATGAAATAATTTCTCCAAGGATACACACCAGATGATTGGCAATGTCAAAAACTAAAGGCATGTCTTCTCTTTTTCATCTGACAGTTACATATTGATTCTTTAGGAAAATAATATTGACAGTCATCTGTTTCCAATGGAAGAATTTTGTGATAAGTTCCTGATATAAATTCAAAGAGTCAGAGGAGGAAATTAATTGTCTCAGTTTTGAAGTTTCCTTGGCATTTCCATGTCCCCATAATCTCCTGCTTGTTGATGCCTTGCCCTTTCAAATTCTTTACAATCACTAATTTGCCTGTCTTGGGTTTTGGATATCCCTTTTGCTTTACCCTTTCTTGATATGGAATCTTCATATTTTCTGACTATTTGACATTAATCCTGGTTCCGATCCTGACCATATACTGTCTGCTTTCCCATCCCATTGCTATTTGCTGTTCTGATTATCCTCCTGACATCTATGCCTGATATATTTTCTAACTGCCTCCCTAACTTCTTGTATACTGCCCTCAATTGTTTGATTCCTTCGAGGCAAATCTTAAGTATTTCTAATTTTCTTAACCCCAACTTTTCAACAACTAGATATTCACATTCCAACCCTAATGCTTAATCATTATCTGAATACAGTGAGTAGGCTAAACTATTTTTAAATAGAGATATGCCAGTTACTTTATAGAAGACTGGTAATCTTTTTTGTTTTGTTTTGTTTTGTTTTGTTTTTTGCAGGCAATGGGGGTTAAGTGACTTGCCCAGGGTCACGCAGCTAGTAAGTGTCAAGTGTCTGAGGTCGGATTTGAACTCAGGTCCTCCTGAATTCAGGGTCGGTGCTTTAACCACTGCGCTATCTATCTGCCTCCAAGACTGGTAATCTTTAAAGAGAATTTGAGAATATTATTATTAATTTTATGTCAGATCCCAATAGAAATTTAATGATGGCTTACAGAGGACAATTTCCAGTTTTTTGAACTGTCAACTTGGCAATAAGTACCCTCATTTTTGAAAATAGAAGGGTTAAATGTTCAAAACAAATTTAATATCTGCCAGTTCCATGCCAAATTTATATGCTATCCACCTGGTATAAGTTCACAGATATGCCATCTCCCAAATCTGAAATATAGCAAGCAGCATATCATGTAGAGTACTAGCCTCTGTGCAGCTTAATGTAATCCTCTCATATTTTAAGAGGATTCAAATGATCACAATCATAATGCCCAAACAATCTGATTTCTATTTCAGTTATATACAGTATATTGTAAAATGATAATTTTCCCCAAAAGGGATTTGCTAGTTAATCATAAACAATGACCAAATGCAAACGTTGTCAAAATTAAATTATAATCCTTATCAGAATATAAAATTCCCAAATCAAGTGTGGCAATTACTTTCAATTAAATAACCTACACCAGCTAGTTCAGAGAGGTACAGTGACCTAGTAGAAAGGTTCCTGAACTCCTCAGTTCCCAGGACCCTTAGTGAAAAAGTGATTTTTTATTTTGTTTACAACACCTCTGGCTGGCCTAAAACTTTAATTTATTAAGTAGTTAGATCACAGTTTAGGAAGTATTTATATGCTAACAACTTAGTACCTGTTTTATATATACATATATATGTGTGTTTGTGTGAATGTGTATATATATATATATATGTATATCTAAGTTGAAAGAAAAACTAATATTTTAATTTCATATTTAAATAATCACAGATTCTAATAGAATGGTACTGCACAATTTTTCAAATCTGATTCAAATCAGATACTGCCACAATAATCCATGCTGTTTTCCCTGTGTCCTTGGTTTATATCACAGGGTATACCAAAAACCCCACTTCACAAAGTTATAATGGGACAAATAAGAAAGTTAGAGAAAGTGCTGACAGAGATAAAGATACAAGTAAAAAAAAAATTCAGTCATTTGAGATCGAATGCATAGGAAGTATTGTGGTGAAATCTGATTTTGGCATTATGAAATAGCTTAAGCTAACAGTTCATATAATGTCCAGTTGATGTGAGTATCACTGTGTTTTCCTCCCGAATTTAAAATATATCTCAGGGGCCCTTGCAAGTCCATTATTATATTATCAAATACACAGTTTGAGAACCAGGGGCCTAGTGAAAGATGTATTAGTCTTTTTTTTCTATTTTTTTGTTTTGTTGAGGCAATTGGGGTTAAGTGACTTGCCCCAGGGTCACACAGCTAGAAAGTTGTCAAGTGTCTGAGGCCAGATTTGAACTCAAGTCTTCCTGAATCCAGGGCCGGTGCTCTATCCACTGTGCCACCTAGCTGCCCCAATGTATTAGTCTTAAAATCAAGATGACCTGAGTTTAAATACAGTTTCAGATACTTGTTAGCTGTGATAGGTTAATTCACTTTATCTCTCTAAGCCTCAGTTTTTCCACCTGAAAAGCTTGGCTAATAACATTTACCTGGACTGGTTCTTGTGCTATGAAAAGGAGGTGTTTTATATAAAATAGGTTAGGAACCTTAAATTTCAATTTAAATTGTGGACTATTGTTATGTATGCTTTTATGGTGGGAAAAATGGGAGAGAAGAGGCCATTTTTTTTCCTTTGAACATTTAGTAAAATCCCCAGTCCAAATCTCTTCCAAAGATAAATACTTTTGCCCTGCCACATGCACAATGAATGCAATGTTAATTTTCCTCTATCATGGGCCTAAAGAAGGGAAGAGATGCTCTTCCACATAATGAAATGTAAAATATCATTAAGTAATTGATGTGTAACTATAGCAGGAGAAGTACATATATTCATTGTATTTTTTTTTCTGTCTCACCTGACATTGCAATGGTATCACACAGTTTCTAAAACTGTCAAAGAGAAAAAGACCAGATTTCTCTTACAATCCTTAACTAGGGAAAGGCTAATTTATTAGTCGTGATGCACAATAAAAAGCTTTGGACAGCTTCAGAACATATAATTTCTGATGTAGTTCTTAAGGGGTTGGTTTTATTGAATTGCAAGATTGGAAAATATGTATCTGTTGTTTTATTTTCTTGTTGATTACATGCAAAATGTTTTTTTTAGAATAAATGAACTGTATAGTGGTAGACTCAATATAGGAAAAATCAATTCACTTGCCCTACCTCCCTGTGCTTTAATTAATTTTTGGAAGGCTGGAGGAGGAGCCTAAATATTATCAAGTTAAGTTTTCAGAACTTACTAAAATGTATAACAGATGAATGGTCAATGAGTCTATTCTTTATGCACACACAAAGAATGCCACTGATCCAATCCTCCTGTGGACTTTTCAGTAGACATGTCTTATACCTGGTTCCATTCTGCTTATCACAAGACAAAGAATAGCCTTTTCGATTGTCTACAGCTACATAACAGACACCGGTTTGACTCCTTCCTGCCTCGCGGAGTTACAGTGAGAAAAGAAGCAATGCTATAAGGGAAGAAGGCCCATGCCCTCCCCATGCAAGGCCAAAATGTGTTTCAGGAACATAAACTTTGGTTTTCTGCCTTAGTCTTTATTCTTTCCTTTTAAGTGAAGAAAATTTGAGGAAAACAGTTTGGTGATTTTTTAACATCAGAAGAGCAAGCCACCAAGAGGTCTTGGAGTGAAGACCTTTGAGTCTCTCAATTCCAAGTATCAAAGAGCAGCCTTTTGGATCTTGCCCAGTGGTAGATGGGAAAAAGATTCATCCAGAAGATATGTCACATTTGGATTAAAATTTGTGAGAATAATGCTAAATAGATATTGTGTTAAATCTGAACCTATTCCTCTGAGAGACAGAGGTGTTATGGTGAGAGTATGCCCCTGAGGTAGTGTCAGGGAAGTGTACTGGGGAGGGATATTAAGTGGGCCTTTAGCACTGTTTTTATTGTATACTTGAAGCATATATTTCTTTGTAAAAGCCAAACAATAATTGGTTGACTCAACAATTAGACAACTGGATTGGATAATTGGCTTACTGGATAACTGCATAACTAGTATTAGAGGTTAATAGTGAGGGGAACATGCTGGAATGTGGGCTTAACTTGACAGACATATTAAGATATGTCCTAATCCATCAGAAGTACTACTAGAACTCTGAGGGAGTAATCTAGTTAGTTTGGCTATGGGAAAGTGAGCCTAGGATGCTTATTACAAAAACAGAATGATACTATCCATATCTAGACATGATAGATAGATAGATGGATGGATGGACAGACTTATATATGTCTATATATACATGCCAATGTATACATGCACATCTACATATATGTGCATGTTTATTTATGTATATATATAATATATATATGTGTGTGTGTGTATGAATATATATGTAAATATGTGTGTGTGTGTGTGTGTGTGTGTGTGTATCCCAAAAACCATTCATTAGGGCACTTTACTCCCTATAAGACTGACATAAATCCTCATTTGGAGTTAATCTGTAGAAAAAAGTTTAAGAAACAGAATTACTGATTTGCTAAATGACAGATATGTAACAATAAAGGAAGAAAAAGGGAAACCATAAAAAGTTGAAACATACAGAACAGTTAATTTAGGATGGGATGCCCTATACCTCTGCAGGACCTAAGGTCCTCATTGTATTAACAGAGAAATACAATAATTTATCTTCATAAAGATTACCCTGAATCATAAAGAAAAGTTTAATTTCTACTCTGTATAAAGAAAGCAGGAACAAATTGATATATTTCAACATAGATTTCTATCAAAAGTGGTTACTTTTTTAAGTCTCAGTAATTATCTGGAAATTAATATATTTGGAACAAATACTCATCAGCCAATGATGGCAAATAAATGAAGTATGTTGCTTGACCTTAATCACAGAGTTACAACTTCAATAAATCATAAGTATTTCTAGTTGAGCTTATAAACTAACTGAATTGTAGAAATACTGATTGAGAAATAGAGATTTGTTTATCTGTAATGGCAGTAAGACTTGCTCAAAACAAAACTGATTAGCATAAAAGTGAAGCTAAAACTAGGGATAGAGCTTGTTGTTCTTTGTCCTTCATTCTCTCTTCTCGCCCCCTCCTCTCTCTCAGGGCAATGAGGCTTAAGTGACTTGCCTAGGATCACAAAGTTAGTAAGTAGCAAGGGTCTGAGCCCAGATTTGAACTCAGGTCCTCCTAAATCACTGGACAATGTTTTATCCACTGAGCCACCCACTTGCCCCCTTGTTCTTCATTTTCAAAGAGGACCATAACATCAAGGTAATATCATGACTTGTACTGAAATGCATTTCAGTTAGAGAGGACTGTGCAAAATCACCAGCCGCACTCTCTCCTCCAGAGCCATCTGGGACCAGTAGCAAGATATATATTAGGCTGACTGGAGAAGGCACTGGATGTTTAAGACAATTAGGGTTAAATCACTTTCCCAGGGTCACATACCTAGTAAGTTTCTGAGGCAAGATTTTCATTTAGGTCTTCCCAACTTTAAGACCAGTGTACTATCCACTGTACCCCCTAGCAGCTCCTAGGGATAGAGCTAGAAGTGAAAAAACAGTTGAAGTATTTCCTCATATCTAAATGCTTAAACGTGTGCTTCAAATGAAAAAGGTGCATTAATCTAGGCAAGGCATACTCCTCAAGAATTTCCTAATGCTTTCTCCTCAAGTTAACAGTTCTTAAAATATTTGGCCTCAGGACAGGAACTATTTACATCCTTAAAATCATTGAGGACTGTTTTTGCATCCTTTAAATTATTGAGGACCATAAATAACAAAATCATAGATCCTCCCTATATGTTTGACTTAATATGTTTACAATTAAAATATTTACCAAATCTATTCTGATAGGTTGATGTGCTGAAATGTGATTCCTGTGTTGAACAAAACATTCTGGAATTGCAGATAATTACTGTTCACATTGGACACTAAAGAAAATGAATCATAAAACTCTTAAAACTATTTCCATGCATCAGACTTTTGATTGACTGAAATAACATAAATTATCAAATATAATTCACACTTTAAAATAGTAGAAATGTTCCCAATCAGTATTAAGGCATATTTTATTCAATTTTCTACCTACTTTGACATATGATCTTTTCCATACATGTAAAATATTTTTTCAGTCAAACAAACACACTACAATGTTGTAATAATCCTTAAAATATTTCTTAGGGGGCAGAGCCAAGATGGTAGAGAGAAGTCAGGAAGTTTCCTGAGCTCTCCCAAGGTTTCCCCAAAAACAACATTAAATCAAGTCTATAAATACATTCTGGAACTATAGAACCTACAAAAAGACAGAGAGACACAATCTTCCAGCTTGAGATAATTTAGAAAACTTCAGGAAAGATCAGTATCACTTGGGCAATAGAGAAGCACAGCACAGCTCAGCACAGCATATCACAGAGTGGGGCTGGGCAAGTCAGCAAGAGGCTCTTGGCCACAGAACAGCAAATGAGGCCCCTTGGTCTTGGTTCAGCAGGCTGTTCACAAAGCAGACCAGTGGAAAAGATGGACATTAAATGAAATAAGGGACTTTCCAAGGCTTCCTGAAGAAAAGACCAGAACTGAAGAGAAAATTTGATCTTCAAAGACAAGAATCAAGAGAAGTATAAAAAGGTAAGCAGGAAAAAAAGATATCCAATAAGGTTAAACTGTTTACATTCCCAGACAGGGAGATAAGACTTATAATGCTTGAGAATTGTATCACTATTTAACTATTATCACTATTAGAAGGAATATACATAAGAGTATAGGTATAAACTGTGTTAGATATTAAGATATAAAGAAAATTAAGGGGTGAAAATAGGAGTGTATGGGGAAAAGAAAGGGGAGGTAGAATGGGGTTAATTACATCATGTGAAATGGTACAAAAAACCCTATTACAATAGACAGAAAGGGAGGGGTGAGCCCTGTGTCAACCTTATTCTCATCAGATTTAATTCAAAGAGGAAATCATACATACATTCATTTGGATAAAGAAATTTAGCTTACCCTTTAGGGAAATAAAAGTGAAAGGGGAAAGGGGGGGACAATGAAAAAAGGGAGAGCAAAAGTATGAAAGGAAAAGCTAAAGAAAAGGAAGGGGGAATGATAATAAGGAGAGCAGTATGGAGGAGGCAGGGGTCAGAAGCAAAACTCTGGTGAGGAAGAATAGGGAGAAAGATGAAAAAAAGTACATCGGGGAAAATAGGATCATGGGAAATAGACAGTAATCATAACTGTGAAAGTGAATGGGATGAACTCTCCCATAAAATGGAAGCAAATAGAGAGTAGATTAAAAACCAGAATCCTACAATATGTTGTTCACAAGAAACACATTTGAAGCAGAGAGATACATACAGAGTAAAGGTAAAGGGTTGGAGCAGAATATATATTTCAGCTGAACTCAAGAAAGCAATCCTTATTAAGGTTAATCCTTTATTCATTATAAGGTTAGCAATCCTTATGTCAGAGAAAGCAAAAGCAAAAATAGATCTAATTAAAAGAGATAAGAAAGGAAACTACATTTTGCTAAAAGTTACCATAGACAATGAAGTAATAAAAATTCTAAACATATATGCACCAAGTGGTATAGCATCCAAATTCTTAGAGGAGTAGTTAAATGAGTTAAAAGGGGAGATAGACAGCAAAACTATACTAGTGGTGGATCTTAACATTCCCTTCCCAGAACTAGATAAATCTAACCAAAAAAAGAAGAAGTTAAAGAGGTGAGTAGCATTTTCAAAAAGTTAGATATGCTAGACATTTGGAGCAAACTGAATGGGGACAGAAAGGAATATACATTTTTTTTCCTCAGTGGTACATGGCACCTACACAAAAAATGACCATATATTAAGGCAAAAATCTTCATAGTCAAATGTAGAAAGGCAGAACTATTAAATGCATCCTTTTCATATTTTATATGTAATAGAGCCATTGAAAGATAGACTGAAAATTAAGTGGAAACTAAATTATCTCATCCAAAAGAATGAATGGGCCAAACAACAAATCATAGAAACAATCAGTAACATCATCCAAGTGAAAGACGACAATGAAAAAACATACCAAAACTTATAGGATGCAGCCAAAGCAGTTTTTAGGGGAAATTGTATATGTCTAAATGCTTACATGAATAAAATAGAGAAAGAGGAGATCAATGAATTAGGCATGCAACTAAAAAGGCTAGTAAAAGGACAAATTAAAAATCCCCAAATAAATGCTAAATTAGAAATTCTGGAAATAAAAGGAAATGTTAATAAAATTGAAAGTAAGAAAACTATAGAATTAATAAACAAAAATATGAGTTGGTTGTATGGAAAAAATGGACTAACCTTTGGTTAATTTGATTTTTAAGAAGAAAGAAGAAAACCAAATTACCAGTATCAAATATGAAAGTATTGAATTCACCACCAATGAAGTAAAAATTAAAGCAATAATTAGGATGTATTTTATGCCAATAAGTTTGACAATCTAAATCAAACTGATGAATATTTACAAAAATATAAATTGCCCAGATTAAATGAAGAAGAAATGAAATCTTTAAATAGGCCCATTTTAGAAAAAGAAATTGAATAAGTCATCAATGAACTCCTTAAGAAAAAATCTCCAGGGCCAGATGGGTTTACAAGTTAATTCTACCAAACATTTAAAGAACAAATAATTCCAATACTATATAAATAATTTGGAAAAATAGTAAAGTTCTACCAAATTCCTTTTATGACACAAATGGATTTGGATGATGCTAGCCAATTAACTTGAAGCAGTGTATAAGGCTGGCCTCTCCTTGGGACTCAGAGAAAGCTTGCACTCTCAGTTGGGCTCTCAAACAGGCTTGTGGTGGAAGACTTGGAGAAAGAAGCAGGCCAGGTTGGAGCTATAGACTAGATAGTCCCTTTTTTACCTTTCTGACTGCTTTAATAAATGATTAATGCCCCCAAACTGCTGCTAAAGTTTCTAATTTATAGTTAACAAATATATTAGAAACCCCATCTAATTTTCCCCAAACTTGGGACAGAAATAAGGCAACCATATTAAATTTTAAATGTCACAACACAAATATGTTGTCACTTAAACAAGGCAGAGCAAAAACAAAGAAAATTATAGACCAATTTCCCTCATGAATATCGATGCAAAAATCTTAAACAAAATATTAGCAAAGAGATTACAGCAATTTATCATAAGGATAATATACTATGAGCAAGAGGTATTTTTACCTGGAATACAGGGCTGGTTCAACATTAGGAACACTATCAACATAATCAAATACATCAGTATCAAAATTAACTAAAATCATATGATTATCTCAGTAGAGATACAAAACACTTTTCACACAAATAAAATCAGACCTAATTAATTAGAAAAATATCAATTGCTCAAGGATAGACTGAAATAATATTATAAAAATGACAATTCTACCTAAATTAATATACTTATTCAGTGATATAACAAACTATCAAAAATTATTTTATACAGTTAGAAAAAATAATAACAAAATTAATCTGGAAGAATAAAAGGTTAAGAATACCAAGGGAACTAATAAAAATGCACAGTAAGGTATCAAATCTGAAGCTTTACTATAAAGTAGCAGGGATCAAAACTATTTGGCACTGGCTAAGAAATATTGTGGTAAGCCAATGCAATAGGTTAGGCCCAGGAGACACAGTAGTAAATGACTTTTAAAATGTACTGTTTGATAAACCCAAAGACTCCAGCTTCTGGCATAATAACTCATTATTTGACAAAAACTGCTTGGGAAAATTGGAAGATAGTATGGCAGAAACTAGGCATAGACCAACATCTCACACTGTATACCAAAATAAGGTCAAAATGGGTACATGATATAGACACAAGAGGTGATACTATAGGTAAATTAGGAAAGGAAGGAATAGTTTACCTCTGAGATCTATGGTGAGGAGGAGAATTTATGATAAAACAAGAAATAGAGAATATTATGAAATATAAAAAGGATGATTTTGATTATATTAAATTAAAAACTTTTTGAACAGAAGCAATGCATCCAAAATTAGAAAGGAAGCAGATAGCTGGGAAACAATTTTTACAGATAGTATTTCTGATAAAGGCCTCCTCTCTAAAATAAATAGGGAATTAAATCTATTTTATAAGAAGGCAAGCCATTCCCCAGTTGAGAAATTGTCAAAGGTTATGAACAGTTTTCAAATTAAGAGATCAAAGATTTCTATTGTCATATGAAAAAAATTCTCTAAATCACTACTGATTAGAGGAATATAATTTTTTTTAAAATAAAAGCATTTTATTATTTTCCAGTTACATGTAGAAATAATTTTCAAGATTTGTTTATATAAAATTTCCAATTTCAAATTTTTCTCCCTCCCTCCCCTCCCTTTCCCCTTCCCCTAGACAGCAGGCAATCTGATATACATTATATATACATAATAACATTAAACATATTTCTGCATTAGTCATGTTATATGACAAGGATCAGAGCACAGAGGAAAAACTTGAAATCAGAAAATCAACAGCATCAAAAACAGAAGAAATAGTATGGTCCAATCAGCATCCATATTCCATGGTTCCTTTTTTCCCCCTGGATTTGGAGAGCCTTTTGTATCATGAGTCCTTTGGAACATTCTTGTTCTGTTGGATTGGTGAGAAGAATCTAATCTATCACAGATGATCAACACATAATGTTGATGATACTGTGTATAATGTTCTTCTGGTTCTGTTCATCACACTCATCATCACTTCATACAAGTCCTTCCAGGTTTCTGTGAACTCCACCTGCTCATCGTTTCTTACAGCACAATAGAATTCCATTACATTCATATACCACAACTTGTTCAGCCATTCCCCAAGAGATGGACATCCGCTCAATTTCCAATTCCTTGCCACCACAAAAAGAGCAGTTATAAATATTTTTGTACATGTGGGTCTTTTTCCCTTTTTTATGATCTCTTTGGGAAAAAGACCCAAGAGTGGTATTGCTGGGTCAAAGGGTATGTGCAGCTTTATAACTCTTTGGGCATAATTCCAAATTGCTCTCCAGAATGCTTGGATCAGTTCACAACTGCACCAACAATGCATTAGTGTTCCAATTTTCCCACAGCTTCTCCAACATTTATTATTTTCCTTTTTTTGTCATATTAGCCAATCTGATAGGTGTCAGGTGGTACCTGAGAGTTGTTTTAATTTGCATCTCTCTAATCAATAGTGATTTAGAGCACTTTTTCATATGGGAAGAGATAGCTTTGGTTTCTTCATCAGAAAACTGCCTGTTCATATCCTTTGACCATTTCTCAATTGAGGAATGACTTGGATTTATATAAACTTGATTTAGTTCCCTATATATTTTACAAATGAGGCCTTTATCAGAGGTAGTGTCCATAAAGATTGTTTCCCAGCTATCTGAATCCCTTCTAATTTTGGATGCATTGCTTCTGTTTATACAAAACCTTTTTAATTTAATGTAATCAAAGTCAACCATTTTGCATTTCATAATATTCTCTATCTCTTATTTGGTCATAAACTGTTCTCCTTTCCAAAGATCTGAAAGATAGACTACTCCTTTTTCTCCTAATTTACCTATGGTATCACCTCTTATGTCTAAATCATGTACCCATTTTGACCTGATTTTAGTATAAGGTGTCAGACGTTGGTCTATGCCTAATTTCTGCCATACTATCTTCCAGTTTTCCAAGCAGTTTTTGTCAAATACTGAATTCCTATCCCAGAAGCTGGGGTCTTTGGGTTTATCAAACAGTACATTACTAATGTCATTGACTATTGTGTCTCTTGTGCCTAGCCGATTCCATTGGTCCTGCACTCTATTTCTTAGCCAGTACCAGATAGTTTTGATGACTGCCACTTTATAGTAGAGCTCCAGATTTGGTATAGCTAACCCACCTTTTTGTGCATATTCATGAATTTTTGTTTTTTCCAGATGAATTTGTTATTATTTTTTCTAGCTCTATAAAATAATTTTTAGGTAGTCTGATTGGTATGGCACTGAATAAGTACATTAATTTAGGCAGTATTGTCATTTTTATTATATTAGCTCTGCCTATCCATGAGCAATTGATATTTTTCCAACTTTTGTTGATCTGATTTGATTTGTTTGAAAAGTGTTTGGTGGGGCAGCTAGATGGCGCAGTGGATAAAGCACTGGCCCTGGATTCAGGAGTACCTGAGTTCAAATCCAGCCTCAGACACTTAACACTTACTAGCTGTGTGACCCTGGGCAAGTCACTTAACCCCAATTGCCTCACCAAAAACAAAAACAAAAAAAAAAAAAGAAAAGTGTTTGGTAATTGTGTTCATAGAGTTCATGGGTTTGCCTTGGCAAGTAGACTCCCAAATATTTTATATTATGTACCGTTACTTTAAATGGAATTTCTCTATCTCTTGCTGCTGGACTTTGTTGTTCATGTATAGAAATGCTTATGATTTATATGGATTTATTTTATATCCTGATACTTTGCTAATGTTATTAATTGTTTCAAGTAATTTTTGAGTTGATTCTCTAGGATTCTCTACATATACCCTCATATCATCTGCAAAGAGTGATAGTTTTGTTTCCTCCTTGCCTATTCTAATTCCTTTAATTCCTTTTTCTTCTCTGATTGCTAAAGCTAACATTTCTAGTACAATATTAAATAATAGAGGCGATAATGGACATCCCTGTTTCACCCCTGATCTTATTGGGAAGACCTCTAACTTATCTCCATTATATATACTGCTTGCTGATGGTTTTAGGTAGATACTGCTTATTATTTGAAGGAAAGCTCCACCTATTCCTAAGGTCTCTAGAGTTTTTATTAGGAATGGGTGCTGTATTTTGTCAAAAGCTTTCTCTGTATCTATGGAGATAATCATATGATTTTGGTTAGTTTTCTTATTCATATGGTTGATTATGTTGATAGTTTTTCTATGTTGAACCAGCCCTGCATTCCTGGTGTAAATCTCACCTGGTCATAGTGTATTATCCTGGTGATGACTTGCTGTAATCTCCTTGCTAATATCTTATTTAAGATTTTAGCATCAATATTCACTAGGGAAATTGGTCTATAATTTTCTTACTCTGTTTTGGCTCAGCCTGGTTTTGGGATCACCTTCATATTTGTGTCATAAAACGAATTTGGTAGAACTCCTTCTTCATCTATTTTTCCAAATAATTTGTATAATATTGGAATTAATTGTTCTTTAAATGTTTGGTAGAATTCACCTGTAAATCCATCTGGTGCTGGGGATTTTTTCTTAGGGAGTTCATTAATGGCTTGTTCAATTTCTTTTTCTAATATGGGCTTATTGAAGGAATTTATTTCCTCCTCAGTTAACCTGGGTAGTTTGTATTTTTGTAAATATTTATCCATTTCATTTAGATTGTTAAATTTATTGGCATACAGTTGGGCAAAATAGTTCCTAATTATTGATTTAATTTCCACTTCATTGGTGGTAACATCACCCTTTTCATTTTGATACAGGTAATTTGGTTTTCTTCTTTCTTTTTTTAATCAAATTAACCAGTGGTTTATCTATTTTATTGGTTTTTTCATAAAGCCAGGTCTTCATTTTATTAATTCTATAGATTTCTTGCTTTTTATTTTATTAATTTCTCCTTTAATTTTTAGGATTTCTAATTTAGTATTTAATTGGGGATTTCTAATTTGTTCTTTTTCTAGCTTTTTAAGTTGAATGTCCAATTCATTGATCTCCTCTTTGTCTTTTTTATTCATGTAAGCGGTTAGAGATATAAATTTTCCCCTAAGCAGTACTTTGGCTGCATCCCATAGATTTTGGTATGTTGTCTCATTATTGTCATTCTCTTGGATGAAATTATTGATTGTTTCTGTGATTTGTTGTTTGAGCCACTCATTCTTTAGAATGAAATTATTTAGTTCCCAAATGATTTTCCGTCTCCCTTTCCATGGCTCTTTCTTACATGTAATTTTTATTGCATCATGATCTGAAAAGGATGCATTTACTATTTCTGCCTTTCTACATTTGACTATGATGTTTTTGTGCCTTAATACATGGTCAATTTTTGAAAATGTGCCATGTACTGCTGAGAAAAAGGTATATTCCTTTCTATCCCCATTCAATTTTCTTGATACATCTATCATGTCTAACTTTTCTATTATTCTATTCACCTCTTTCACTTCTTTCTTATTTATTTGTAGCTAGATTTAACTAATTCTGAAAGGGGAAAATTCAGATCCCCTACTTGTATAGTATTACTGTCTAATTCCTCTTGTAGCTCATTTAACTTCTCCTCTAAGAATTTGGATGCTATACCACTTGGTGCATACATGTTTAATATTGAAATTACTTCATTATCTATAGTACCTTTAAGCAAGATGTAATTTCCTTCCTTATCTCTTTTAATGAGATCTATTTTTGCCTGCACTTTGTCCAAGATAAGGATTGGTACCCCTGCTTTTTTTTACTTTAGCTGAAGCATAATATATTCTGCTCCAGCCTTTTACCTTTACTCTGTGTGTATCTTTCTGCTTCAAATGTGTTTCTTGTAAACAGCATATGGTAAGATTCTGGTTTCTAATCCACTCTGCAATTCACTTCTGGTTTTTGGGAGAGTTCATCCTATTCACATTCACAGTTAAAATTATTAACTGTTTATTTCCCTCCATCTTCTTTTCCCCTTTGTACTCTTTTTTCCCTTTCTTTCCCCCTATTCCATTTGACCAGTGTTTTGCTTCTGATCACTGCCTCCCTCAATCTGTTCTCCCTGTTATTAGCTACCCTTCTTTTTCTTGTCCCTTTTTCCTCCACTTGTGCCTTCCCTTCTATAAATACCATCCTTTTTCCCCTTCCCCTTTTGTTTCCTTAAAGAGTAAAGTAAGTTTCTTTATACAAATGGGAGTGTATTTTATTCCCTCCCTGAACCAAGTCTGGTGAGAGTAAGGTTGCAACAATGCCCACCCTCCCTTCTTTCCCTCTGTTGTAATGGATTCTTTTTGTCCATCTTCCTTTGATATACTTAACCCCATTCCACCTCTCCCTTCCTTTCCTCCCCCTAATCTTCTTTCATTTTGTCCTTTAAGTTTCTTTATATCATCACATCAAAGTTGATTTAATAACACTACCTTTACAGAGATACAGATCCCAAGAGTTAAAAGTATTATCCTCCCTCATATGGACTCAAGCAGTTTAACATCATTGAACAACCCTTTTCTCCCCCTTATTTACCTCTTTATATTTCTCTAGAGTCTTGTATTTGGAGATCAAAGTTGCTGTTCATTTCTGGTCTTTTTCTCAGGAAGCCTTGGAAGTCTCCTAGTTCATTGAATGTCCATCCTTTCCTCTGAAAAAGAATGATCAGTTTTGCTGGGTAGTTGATCTGGGGTTGTAATCCAAGCTCCTTTGCCTTCCTGTATATCATATTCCAAGCCCTGCGATCCTTTAATGTTGAAGCTGCCAGGTCCTGTGCAATCCTGACTATGGCTTCATGGTATTTAACTGGTTTCTTTCTGGCTGCTTGCAGTATTTTCTCCTTCACCAGATAATTCTGGAGTTTGGCTACTATATTCCTTGAAGTGTTCCTTTTGGGATCTCTTTCAGGAGGTGTTCAGTGGATTCTTTCAATGATGATTTTATCTTCTGATTCTACAATTTCAGGGCAGTTCTCCATAATGATTTCCTGGAATATGGTGTCTAGACTCTTTTTTGATCATGGTTTTCAGGTAGTCCAATAATTCTCAGATTATTTCTCCTGTACCTATTTTCCAGGTCAGTTGTTTTTCCAATAAGGTATTTCACATTTTCTTCTATTTTTTCAGTCTTTTGATTCTGCTCGTCAGATTCTTGTTGTCTAATGGAATTATCCACTTCCATCTGCTCAATTTTAATTTGTAAGGCCTTATTTTCCACAGTAAGCTTTTGCACTTCTTTTTCTGTTTGGCTAATTTTTTCTCTCATTTGGCCAATTGCATTTTTAAGGAATTGTTTTCCTCAGTCATCTTTTGTGCTTCTTTTTGCAGTGTAACTCTCATTTCTCTTATTTCTTTTTCCATTTTTTCTTCTATCCCTCTTATTTGATTTTTAAAAGCCTTTCTGAGCTCTTCAAAGATGGCTTTTTGGTCTCGAGACAAAATCATCTTTCCTCTTGAGTCTTCACTTGGAGTTTTGACTAACTCGCCTGTGTTTGAATTTTGGTCTTCCCTTTCACCACAGAAGTTGTCAATGATAAGGGTCCTTTTTTGTTTCTTGCTCATGTTGTAGGCTATTTTAAAACTTATCAAGTTGAATTCTTCTCCTGGGGCACAAGGTTCCCGTTGCAAGCTTCTTACTGCTCTCAGCTGCCCCACTCTCGGCTGCCCCACTCTCAGCTGTGTTGAGTTACAACAGTGTTGAGCTGCCACTGAGTGGAGCTTTGCTGAGGTGATCTGCCAGCTGAGATGAGTGGTGCTAAGCCACACTGAGCCGAGCCACCCTCCCCTTTTACCCCAGGTGAGACAGACCTTTTCTGAAGTCTTCTAAATTTTCTCACATAGCAGGATTTTGTCTCTCTTTTTGTAGGTTCTGTAGTTCCAGAATCTTTTTAGAGGCTTGGTTTAATGTTGTTTTTGAGGGAAATAGGGGAAAGCTCAGGAACGTTCCTAGCTTTTCTCCGCCATCTTGGCTCCACCCCCCGGAAGTCGAGGAATATAAATTAAAACAACTCTGCGGTCCCATTTCATAACTATCAGATTGGCTAATATGACAAAAAAGGAAAATAATAAAGATTGGAGAAGCTGTGAAAATTGGAACACTAATGTATTGTTGGTAGAGTTGTGAACTAATCCAACCATTCTGGAGAGCAATTTGGAACTATGCCCCAAAGGCTATATAGCACTATTAGGTCTTTATGCCAAAAAAGATCATAGAAAGAGAAAAGGACCAATTTGTACAACAATATTTTAGCTGCTCTTTTTGTGGTGGCAAAGAACTAGAAATTGAGGGGATGCTCATTAATTGGGGAATATGAATGTAATGGAATACTATTGTGCTATAAGAAATGATGAGCTATCATATTTCAGAAAAATCTGATGAGACTTTCATGAACTCATGCTGAGTGAAATGAGCAGAACCAGGAAAACATTGCATACTGTATCAGCAACATTGTGTGATGGTCAACAACAATTGACTTCACTCTTCTCAGTAATACAATGATCCAAGATAGTTCCAAAGGACTCATGATAGGAAATGCTGTCTAAATCCAGAAAAAAAAAGAACTGTGGAATCTAGATGCAGATTGAACTGTACTGTTTCTAATTGTTTTGTGTGTTTTTTTTTCTTTTTTTGAGGTTTTTCCCTTTTATTCTGATTCTTCTTTCATGACTAATGCAGAAATATGTTTAATGTGATTGTACATATATAATTTTTATCAGATTTCTTGCTGTCTTGAGCAAGGGGAAGGAATGGAGGGAAGAAAAATTCAGAACTAGAAATCTTATAAACACAAATGTTGAAAACTATCTTTAAATGTAAGTAGAATATAATAAAATACTGTTATAATAAAAAATCTCAGTTTTTTTCTTCCAAAAATAAAAAAGTTATGGTTGTATAACTCAATTTCACATAATTACTATGTACATTTTAAATAGTACTTTTGTTCCACTGGTCATTACTTCACACTGCACGATTTCCAAAGAGTGCTATTATGTTTTTTCCTCAAGCTTACGGTGAAGTCTTCGAAATGAGAGCGTTGCTCCACCTGAACCTATAGAATATATTATAAGGAGAGTATAAATGATGATGATAGTCTATTCCTTCACTTTAGAAATTGATTCTGGTGCTGCTTTATCTCTAGTAGCACTGGCATTTTTGGCCAATGGAAAGGGATGAGGATATTGTTTCTTGTAAAACACTGATTATATGTCAATCCATGAATTTTCAAAGTGACAGGTCATTACACTGTTCTAAGCATGATCTAAGAAACAAGGAATGAGATGGCTTGGAATAGTATATAGGAGTATTGGAAATAATGAAAGGTTAAGGTATGATTTAAAAAATGTAAATGCTTCTAATGTTTACCTCAGTGTTCAAACCTCTCCCCACATATGAAAACAGTCTTTACTCACATACTGATCAGAAAGGCTGAGAAAATTTGCTGAATAAAATAAATTTATTTCTTATGAGAGTAGGAGTCCTTTTAGAATTTAGAAATTAAACCTTTCATAATATTCTGGAGTGAAGCCATAATTGGGCATGCTGAACACAGCACTAAGCATTGATCTCTGTGATAGATAAGAAAATTGAAGGACTATATGTTGCCATGACACATGATTTCACAAACTATAGATGGTTTTTATTCTTTTACCTTTGGTTCAGTGAATATTGCTGCTCTTTGAAAAGCTTAATTAGCCATATGACTCCCCTAGAAGAAATATATTCCAAGTATGTCATTTTGTTGAGCCTAGAGCTAGTACCTCAGATACAAAACATAAAAGGATAGGTGGGTTTTTTATTGATTTATAAAACTTTGGAGGAGGAAGTTGCTTCTGCTACAAATCCCTGCTAATTCAACTGCTCTAAATGTGGAAATGACCTGACATCAATGGATTGAAAGCTCCTATAACATCTACTCAGTCTGATTCAAAATTTTCTAGTTCAATATTTTTCTTTTTCCTTCCAATGAATTTTTCTGCCGTTTCTAGAGAATGCAGGTGAATTTTAATGGGCAATTAATGTAAAAGCAGTTTCACTGGGTACTTCCAATGTGTGTAGCAGTGGGGCTTTTTTAAAAACAAGACTCACCATATTTTATGGGAGGAAAAAATATACCAGATGGTGTTAGAAAATGCCAAAAGAAGATGCCTGAGAAACAACCCCAAAGTACTACAGAAACCATAGACAGCAAATAATTTGGGCCCTCCTTCATTGACCAATGTGGAAGATTATTCTAATAGAGGGTTCATTGAGGTTTTAGGTTTGAAAGAATGTTAGGACTCCATTAAGGCAGAAAATAACAGTTGCTACCTTTATAGGTTCTTCCAGTTGGTGGGAAGAAAATGTAATGAAATGAGTAAGATGGATACCATTCTTGCCCAGGAACTATTATAGTATATAGTGTAAAAGGGAATAGTACCCCCTACTAGTATGAACTTTGAATATAGCTGGGAAACATCCAAACCCTGGAAATTGGTTAAATTATGTTGAGATTTATGACCTTTGGGAGGAGTGAAGGATTTTCTGCTATTTGGGACTTTAAAAATGACATTGTTCATTTTATTTTCCTATGGTAAAAACTGAAAAAGCATAGGTGAGATTGAAAAAATGTGGGGTCATCTTTCAATAAAAGGGATTGGATTTATAAAGGAATGGGACAAGATCCAAGCTAATGACAAATAACAGTTGATCAAAATCATACATAGATTAAAAATCTTAAATGAAATCTTCAAAAAAGCAAATATGGGTATACTCTGAATATTCTCACTTGGTAATAAGAAAATGATTTGACTGCAACATAGGAGTTGCTTACACATATAGTAGAAGAAATGTGAAATAGTTAAACTTGGAATGCCACCACAACAGTGACTTCTTTAGATAGCAAATTTTGTGTTGCAATTTAACCCTAACCCCTAGGTAGCACATAGAACACTGGTCTGGTCTATGTCAAAGTGAAACCAATTATTTCATTGAAAAGACCTCAAGGGTAGGATTAGGCCTGCAGAGTGTTTAAGGGCTCATCCTCACAAAAGATCATTACTTTTCCCCCAATAAAGTTCATAAGGACTTATTAGCAAAATATGGAGGGAATATATCCATATAGATGACAGAAACACTATCACTAATGAAAGCAAGGATTATTTCTTGTACTGAACAAGTTTTACTATGTGTAGCTATCAGCAAAGCATCAATTGTAAGGACCATTATTCCCTAATATCAAAGGTTTACTTGAGAGCCCTTGCTATTTTAGGGACCAAAGTATTACCCATTCTTAGCTTTTCAGTACAATTTCCTTTCATCTCCATTTAACTTTTATCTCCACTCATCTCTCAGTGTTACATGTTGTATATTAATGGGATGCCTTTAGTGTACTTCTGTGGGGAATCAGTATGGAACAGGGACTTCAAATCAGGAGGCAGCTTTTGGTCCCAGCTCCAAAATGTACAAGCTAGAGAGAAAGTTGGTTGGGCTATTTAATGTGCCTGAGCCTCCATTAAGTCAAATGTGAAGACAAACAACAAAGCTTACCCCATCTATGTCACAAGGTTTTGTGGATAAAGGCACTTTATAAAATATAAACTGCTATACAAATATGAGCTATTGTTGTATCTCCTGTCTTCACAAAACAGTCTGTTGAAAAATGATAGGTTGGAGACCTATGAGATGTCAAAAAAGACCATGCAATTTTTAAAGCACAAGTACAACCATATCATGTATTTTTAAAAATATGAATGAATTGGGACATGCACATGTTAAGATTTCAGTGGTCATCTAAAATTAGATGTTCCTAGAAAGCAGAGAAATAGTAAAAAATACACATCTCATCAGTTCATAAGTCCTCTAGATCCTTTGTCTCCAATATTTCTCCCATTCCTCCCTTTAGTATGCTCTGCACCGAACTGACACTCAATCTAGCCTATCAGTACACATAACACTCAATTTAGCCTAATAAATTCAGTCTTCCATTTAACTTTTTATTATATTCACATGCCTTTTAAATTTGAGACATACTTTTAAAACTTTGAGATAATGTTGAAAGATATTTCAATTTTAAGAGAATTTGAAATATACTGAAAGATAACTGGACTGAATTATTTATTTTTCAAATTATAATTTTGGCATTCTGTAGACAACCTGATAATGTGTTTACAAAGCTTACTGGAAAAATCAACATAAATATCATGGTGGCAAATATTATACTTTTTTTTACACTTTAGAAACCCTTTATTCTGAAAAATGAGTTGAGGAAACTAAGTGAAGATCAAAATTACAAGTTCAGCAGAAAATGCATAACTAAAAAGAAAACAAATGATATCTTTGCTTGAGATTTTTATCTGTAAATACAGTTCTCAATAAGTCATGGTTTTTCCACCATGCTTCAATAAGTGGGTTGTCCTACCATATCAATCCAGGTATAGAAAAAAATTGTTTTTGGAATAGGGAAGAATCACTTCCTTAAAACTTCTCACTAGACTTTTCTGTTGTTTCTACGAAGAGACCCAAGTGCAGTGGCAAACATGGCCATATGAGGACACACAAGGTAGGAACATAACCAATGAGCCACATATAATGATATCCTGATACTTTACTTGATATCTTGTGGACCTGGTGAAACAATTTAATACATTGAACTGAGAGTTTCCTCAAATACCAATATAGCCAGTATCCAAAGGATCTCTTTTATCACTGATTAGCACTGTCTTTTAGAACTCTTAATTTCCTTAAAGGTTTAGATCATTTCCTATGGGAAGTTTTTCCTGATCCTTCAATTGTTAGTGTTCTGTTCCCTCGTGAACTGTCTCATATTTAATTATCTTTTCACATATTATAAATGAAAGCTCCATAAGGACAGCTGTTATTTTTTAAATTGGGTTTATGTATTCTCTAGATTCAAAGATTTTCAGTGCAGGTTACTAGATATATCTCATAATCTAAACCAAATTATTATAGTCCAGTCTTAAATAAAACAAAATACTGAATTCAGTTTTTCTTTGTTTTTTTAACCCAAGGAAACAATGAAAAAGAGACCTAATAAAGATTGTAGTCTTGTGTTCTTTATTTCATGAATAAATGACAGAGCTGGCATCAAAATTCTTCTAGCCTATGGAATATGTACCAATATCACTAGTCTCAGCAGATCCTAAGAATCCTATGATTCTATAATATATAATTTGGCAGTGAGGGGACTAATTTTCACTATGGTTTATAGTAAAATTGCCATTGCTCAATGACCACAATTTGTAAATTGATTGAATTATGAAATATAGAATTGGAAAAAATCTTAATATATTATTGTTCCAATATCCTATATTGTACAAAAGGTTTTGTTGTTTGGTTTTTCATGTCCCAGAAAGGGAACTTTGCTTAAGTGTCTCTTTCCAAGGAGATCACTATTTCATAAGACTGTCTACAAAATTGACTAGTTAGAAGTTCTGTCACAGACTGAAACTGGGCCCTTAATGTGGACCTTTGCTCCTTGTTCTTCAGTGTTCATAATAGAAACTGATTTCCCCAGCTTCTGTAACAATCTCTTTTGTGGCCCTGGCAAGTTTATAACCGAAGATGCCCCTAAATATCTGGATCAATTCAGTGGGTTGTTACTATAACAACTCAAACAATTAATTCAGGAAAATATAAGGATTTATAATTTAGTCTTTACTGTCCTTCCCTAATGGTGCATCATGGTAAGAAGGTATTCCTGAGTTCTCAAAGGCTATCTAATCCCAAGCTTTCTGGTAGTTCCTACTAAGACCAGTGCAGAGTCGTTTGGAGATGTTCACCACCAGAAGATTGGTCACCAAAAAAATTATTTTTCAAATGATGATTAGTAAAGCCATCTACTAAAGTTCCTCCCTCCCCCACCCTCGGTGGGATGGGGAAGAGGGGCATTGCAATTTGCTTTAGCAGATTATACTCACAGAAAAAAAAAAATAAAGATGATTTGAACCAAGAATAAAAGAAAGGAAATTTTCATCCTAGAGGTTATAGTTGAATTGAAATGAGGTTTCAGCATAAATAAAGAGTTGTTGTACTATGTGACGCTTATGAAAGCCAGATTTCTGAATTATCTGGATTGTACATGCTTCTCCTAGGAATTTTGTACAACAAGACTTTGGTGGAAACCAGCTGTAATTATATTAAATAGACATTAAGATAGATATAAAGTTGCTTCAATAAAATGCATGTAAATAGCACTTTTAGTGTATTAATGTAATGGAACTTGCTCTAATATATGCAACAAGAAAAAAAAAAAGACAGACCACTTCAGTTTTCTTTCTTATCTTTCTAAACAACTGCCCCAAGGTAGAATGGCAATGAAAAGAAAGTGGGTGCAGAATGTGCTCGCTACAGAATTTTGCTCTTTCACTCATCCTTGATAATGTTTTTTTTTGTTGTTGTTGTATTTAGTTTTTGAGGGGCAATGAAGCTTAAGTGACTTGCTGAAGGTCACAAAACTAGTAAATGTCATGTGTCTGAGGCTAGATTTGAACTCAGGTCCTCCTGAAGCCCAGGCCACTGTTCTATCCACTGTGCCAACTAGCTGCCCCGATAATGTTTTAATTAAAATTCAAAATAATTTTATTTTAACTAAAAGTTAATGGTTTTCTTTTTCTTTCTCATCTTTCACATGACTACTTTTCATAGAAACATTACTTATGCAGAATAGGAAAGAAACAATATTCACAATTTTCCATGAAGAAACACTTGTCAGTGACGTTTTAGCATTTTTTTTTTCTTTTCCTGTTTTATGTTTGTTTGTTTTTCATGAGAGGCAAATTTTTGGGAAGCTGTTGGATAGTTAAGTGAAAGAATAAAAATATTTAAACAGTTTGGAACTCATTCTCTAAATTTTCCAAGTAGTATAGACCCAATTTTTCAAGCCTGTGGCATTTTGCATGCACTTATTTAGGCATGACTGTATTGATTTGGACAAAGCTGATTTAAGAACGGGGACCTGAGTGAGGGACAGAATAGATGCCAGTACTTTTGAGAAAATGTATGTTTTTCAAGTTTTAGATACAGCCTCACACCTATCAGATTGGCTAGCTTGATAGAAAAGTAAAAATACAAATGCTAGAGTGGTTGTGGAAAAATTAGGACACTAATATACTGCTTGTAGAATTATGAACTATTCCAACCATTCTGGAAAACAATTTGGCACTGTACACAAAGGGCTATAAAACTCTGCATTGTCTTTGACTAAGAAATGTCACTAGTAAGTCTCTATCCCTGAAAGATGAAGGAAAATGGAAAAGGACCCATTTATATAAAAATATTTATGTCAACTCTTTTTGTGGTGGCAAAGAACTGGACATTGAGGGAATGCCCACCAACTGGGGAATGGCTGAACAAGCTGTGGTATATAATCATGATAGAATACTATTATACTATAAGAAATGACAAGCAAGAAGGTTCTTGCCCGGGAAGACTTTTATGTACTGAAGCAAAGTGAAGTGAGCAGAATCAGAATATTGTACATGAACTATTGTAAGCATGATCAACTGTAAAAGACTTAGCCACTCTGATCAAGACAATGATTCAAGACAATTCCAAAGGATCCATGATGAAGAATGCTATCCACCTCCATAGAGAGGACTGCTTAACTCTAACTGTAAATTGAAGACTACTTTTTACATTTTTTCCGGTTTTGCGTGTGTGTGTGTGTTTTCATTTGAAACATTGCTAATATGGAAATAGGTTTTATATGACATCACACTATAATGGATGTATTGTTTGCCTTCTCAAGTGGTGGTGCAGTGATGGGATGAAGAGAATATGGAACTCATAATTTTAAAAAGATGAATATAAAAATAGTTTCTATGTAATTGGGAAATATTTAACAAAATAAATAAAAACACTTAAAAAGAAAATATTTTTTTTCTTTTTTCAGCACCTGCAGTGCCACATTTTAAAAAATGACACCTATTAAAGGTGAAAGAAAAAAAGACTATGGGAAGTACATGCATGTATGAGAAGCCATTACTTCAATGTCTTGATTTTTAGCTTGCTTCCCTAGAGACATTAGGGAATTTCCTTTAGTTTGTAGCCTGGAGGCCTTTCATTTTTGTTTTAGTTGAAATCTCACCTCACTACCAGAAAAGAGCTTATTTATTTAATGTACTTTCTGATAAATTATAATCTCTATGGATACATTCATTTCTGTTTGCTGTTTTGGTGGATAAATGGTTTAATCAATATTTGCTTTTGTGTGAAGAAATTTTGGTGAGAAAGACTCAAACTTGTGATTGCAAATTAAGGGCTATTGACTTGAGAAGCAGCTCTTTGTTCTGAGCACTGCACATGCATGGACACACACACACACACACACACACACAGGCCTCTAGAGCATGAGTAAATAGGAATATGTAGATATACCTTGTGCTATACTCCTCTCAGGGACCAGTAAAGGAAGGACCCAAACTCATGGTCCTTCTACTCCCCTTCTCAAGGCAGGAATCTCACTTTCCCTTGGAGAGAGGTTGTCAAGATTTCTGTGATATCTAGCAGTGTCTTTCTCAAGCCACATTTGAATGATCTATGCAGACAAATGTTTTACACACACAATAAAAATCATTAAAATAGTAATCTCAGAGACTAGGTTAAACTGTATTTTTTCAAGTGAAAATTCATTGGTCAAGTACAATTGTATCATGAGTGACAGACACTTTAGTTAAACATATGGCAATAGATTTTTTTTTATTAAGCTCTTAACTTACTGACTGGTCAGGTTGAAGAGTTGACTACAATTTGAAAAAATACAGTTTTAAATTTTAGGCAATACATGTACATATATAGCATGTAATATATAATGTGTTATATGTTATACATACATATATACATACATACCATAGACATTCTACTATACCTAACATCTATATGGGACATGTCCTGGTTTAATTCTTTAAGTTAATGAATGATAAGTTTTCTCCCATAAATATTACAATTAGAATTTTGAGTATATTTCTTTTTCTTTTCTTTTTTTCTTGTGGGGCAATGAGGGTTAAGTGACTTGCCCAAAGTCACACAGCTAATAAATGTCAAGTGTTTGAAACCGGATTTGAACTCTGGTCCTCTTGAATCCAAGACCTGTGCTTTATCCATTGTGCCACCTAGCTGCCCTCCTATATTTCTTATTCTTCCTTCTTGGGAGAAATAAGGTCTTTAATCGGGTCAGAGGAACTCTAGCCTATATTTCTTATTCTTGAAGGAAGTGTAAAGCTATTAAGGCAGGGAATGAATTGTTGATGTTTCTTTGCTATTGAGCTTAATAAATTGTGGTTAGGATATTTCATTTTATAATCTCTTTGTATTTTTTTACAACCTTACCAAAAGGTCACAGCATTTCATAACTGAGGTAAATAAGAAAATATTAAATTGAAGTGAGAAGGAAATGACATAAATTAGGGATAAAGGCAGAGGGTAATGATTTTCTAATTCTTGTAGCAAGTTCAGTTTAAGGGGAAGGGCAGTGATGTTGAAATTCAGCTTTTCTCTTTGTGTAACAGATATGTGGGGATGAACTCTAAATAATTTGTATTCATGTAGAAAAATAAGTAGAGATGAAAGAGCTTATCTTCAAAGGAAATTATAAGGGTAGATGTGAAATGCTGGTATATATTTGATCATACAATATGCAAAAGTTTCATTGTGTTCACCAGAAACAATAAATCATTGGGCTGGATGGTTTCATTTCCTTTTGGAAGGGTAATGATTTTCAGGGTTCAGTGAAATCCACATTCCTTAGAAAAAGAAACAACCTATCAAGCAAAATGTAATGATTAGTGAGTGTGCTGGATGTATGTCCTGATACATCATAATATGGCAAGTAAGTAAGGATCAAATGAATACATACCAGTAGGAAAAGCAAGCTGATAGCTGCTATCTGACATTTGTATGAGTTTTGCAAAATGCCATATGTGTATGTATGTGCATATGTATGTATGTAGATATGTATGTGTACATATATATGTATACATATGTGTCTACATACATATATGTGTTTTAGGTGTTTGCCCATTTATATACACATATGTATGTGTGTGTATATGTGCATATTGTGTATCGTAAGAAATTAATTGTGATTTGGGGTTTCTATCACCCCATCTTTGCTTCATTATGATCAGACTGAAAAGATGTAATCTTGAAAAAGCCTAAGAAAAGATAGGTGTTTACTTGAAGAAATTATAGAAAAGAACAATTAATTATCTAAGCCTCCTCTAAGCAGTTCCCCTAAGCCCACATGGGCCTGGCCAAATTATAATGGGGACAGCCCAGAGGGTATGTTGAACTAATTGGAGACTCAGCAAGGCTAAGGACCTCCCCTTCCTGTGGGAGAGGCAAAAAAGCGGGAGAGAGAAGCTATGTGAGAAAGCAGGGTGGTGTGAGAGAGCTTCAGAGTGAACTGGAGAGGGAATGCACAGCTGACTCTCATTGAAAAACTATGGACCATAGGTGGTGGTGAGTAGAAGAAAGGCCAGTTCTTTGAGCTAGCTGAGCAGCAAGTAAATTTGGGGTTTGAGTCAGTCTTTGCTAGAGCCAGGGAGCTTATTCATTTTCTCTTCCCCTATTCCCTTCCTCATTGTACCTGGCTTTATTAACGTCACCTGTGTTGTAAATTTTCTTCCTTTTAATAAAACCTGTTTTTTTTTTGTTTTTTTGGTTTTTTTTGTGGAAAAGAGGCTGTTAATCTCCTTTCTTATTAGTCTGGGAGAAATAACTAAAAAACGCAGTTTGGAAGGGAGGAAACTTTGGACCTAGAGGTGTCTCATTATTTTCTGAACCCCAATATTATGGCAAGCTGCCTAATTAAAATTTGGCCCTTACAGTATGGATAAACACATATATACATACACATGCATTATACATGTATATGCATATGTATATAAAATCTCTTTTGATAGGTTCAGGTTCCTTTATTGATAAAGTGTTAGGGTCTCATTCAAATAAGCAATCTTGTAACTATAGAAGTTTTTCAGTTCCTGAAATGTATTATCCTGATTCCAAATTTGATGATTTAAAATATTGTTCATGAAATTATGTAAATAAGTCACATTATTGATGATACCATTTTTTTAAAAGTACAGATCATAGCAGAACCAGGAGAACATTGTACAGAGTATCATCAACATTCTGTGTTGATCAACTGTGATAGACTATATTCTTCTCACCAATCCAACAGTACAAGAAAGTTCCAAAGGACTCATCATGGAAAAGGCTCTCCAAATCCAGGGGAAAAAAAGGAACTGTGGAATATGGATGCTGATTGGACCATACTATTTCTTTTGTTTTGGGTGCTATTGTTTTTCTTTTTTGAGGTTTTTCCTTTTTGCTCTGATTCTTCTTGTATAACATGACTAATGCAGAAATATGTTTAATGTTACTATATATATATTATATATATTTATATATAACCTATATCAGATTACCTGTTGTCTAGGGGAGGGGGGGAGGGAGGGGAGGGGGGGAGAAAACTTTGAAAATGGAAATCTTATCTAAACAAATGTTGAAAACTAAAATAAATACATTTTTTAAAAAAATAAATATTATAGTTTTTTGGTCAACTCTTCCTGGGGAGATTAATGTCAGAAAAAAAAAGTTAAATTTTTATGTTCCTCAAATATAGATCATATTAGCTTTTGGCTCTAGCCTTTCTCAACTATGCTGTCTCAGATCTAACACCTTTGCTAAATAAAGAAATAATAAGTAGACAACATCTGGGAAAACGCAAAATAACCTGACAAGTTCTATTTCTGAAAACTATAAAAATTAGCTCACCTACAATGTGGCCTTTAGGGGAAAAAAATTATATAAAGGAACTAAAATAAAGATGAATGAAATCTTACTTCTCTCAATTATATATGAGTCACCTTATAAGCCACAAAGCACTATGTATGTGCATAAAATTCTTAGGATCATAATTTCTACTTTTAAAAAAAGGAATCAGGGGCAGCTAGATGGCACAGTGGATGGAGCACCGGCCCTGGAGTCAGGAGTACCTGAGTTCAAATTTGGCCTCAGACACTTAACACTAGCTGTGTGACCCTGGGCAAGTCACTTAACCCCAATTGCCTCACCAAAAAAAAAAAAAGTAATCATTCTGCAACAATACCAAAAATATTCTCAGTAGTCACTCGTTATTGAGATAGTGTGTCAATACTCTAGTGCTGGTAGAACACAGAGGAAAATTCCTATGCAAACTTTCTCAGTTGCTGTATCACTTCTTTCCAATTGTACAATTTACCTTGACCTAACTCTTTACCGAAGAAATAAGCTCAGTGAGAAGATAGGTTAAGAATGCTGAAAAACAAAAAATGCAGCCAGCATTACAGTAAAATTCAGAAAGCTAGCTAACCTAATTGATTGTGTCTATATACAATTTCAGTAGTGATTGTTATGAATTCATCAATATCCTGAATTGTGGGTTGTTTTTTTTTTTCACTTTCAACCTATTCCCCCCACAGTTATTATTCTATTAATGTAAAAGTTTTGTCTAAATGTGAAAGCAATGAACATGGAGACTGGAGTCTTCTATTCTCTTCACTCAGTAACTGCTTCTAACCTTGAACCTTTCATGTGACATTTCTGAGTCTGTTTCACTCCTTGCATAACTGATAATAAAGCTCTTATTCATGGTACATGCCTGAATTCAAGCTTCTATAAATGGAGAACAAAAGTACAGTCCATTACTGTTCATCCAAGATCCTATATAATAAAACTATTTCCATATACTGCCAAAGGAGAAAAAAAGGATGTTTACCTGGTCTCTAAAATGGATAATTCTTCAAAACAAATACACTGCCTGGCCTCAGTCTGTATAAATAGTAAGTATTCAATACAGAAAAAAAAAACAGAGGGTATGTTTAGAAAAGACTGATGAATCTTCTTCATTAACTGGTTCTGACATTGCAGAGTATTTTCCTCTCCAAAATTTCTTATCCTTCAGGAGAAGACAAAGAAAAAACATAAACATAGTAAGAAAATTGGAGTGTGGGGAAGGCAGGATTGGGAGTAAAGATGGCTGTTTGGCAACGACCTTTATTCCCTGTCTAGAGCATGTCTTTTCACTTGGTAGTGCCTTAACTCTATTGATTACTTCCAATTAGGTATATGTTTTGTATGGACATAATCATGTTCAGGGTGTTCCCTCCTCATGACTGTAAATTCCTTGGAAGCAGAGAGAGTCTTATATCTTTATTTGTAGCCCTAGAATTTTGCACAGTGCCTGGCACATAGTAGTACATGTTTGACAATTGTTTATTGTCTGGCTAACTGAATAATGGCTCTTCTGAGTGTCTCACTCTTGGCTTTGTATCAGCACTGACAGACAGAAAAAGTGGCTATTAGTGAGAAACTTATAAGTAACTGAAAAACCAATTACAATCAAAATAAGATATCCAAGGCAGGTAAGTATAATGAGATCATATATCTAAGGTCTCTTGCATTTGTAAATACTATGATAACTGGATATGGCTCTTTATACTGATATTTGCTGAGCTCTTTAGCTAGCTGACATGAAGGTTATGAATGAAAGAAACCTCTTTCTTAGAATCCTATGTTTCCTCTGAAACTCAAACCAAACACTGTCTCCAAGTGAAGACTCTTGATACTCCTTACTGCTAGTGTCTTCCCCTCAAAAAAATCATTGTATCTCTGTGGCATATCTCTATATATGTACATGTTGCCTCTTCCAATGGAATGAGCATCTTTAAGATAGATATACTTTGGGGGCAGCTAAGTGGCACACTGGATAAAGCACCGGCCCTGGATTCAGGAGGACCTGAGTTCATATCCAACCTCAGCCACTTGATAACTTACTAGCTGTGTGACCCTGGGAAAGTCACTTAACCCCCATTGCCCCTGACCAAAAAAAAGAAAAAAAAAGATAGATATACTTTCACTTTGTTTTTGTTTCCCAAATTTTAAGAAATTAATCTTAAGAAGTAATTTTTTGGGGCAGCTAGGTGGCGCAGTGGATAGAGCACCGGTCCTGGAGTCAGGAGTACCTGAGTTCAAATCCGGCCTCAGACACTAAACACTTACTAGCTGTGTGGCCCTGGGCAAGTCACTTAACCCCAATTGCCTCACTTAAAAAAAAAAAAAAGAAGAAGTAATTTTTGATTGATTAGCTTTCTTAATCCACTTATATTATCTTTCTTAATGGTAATTATTTAAGTGCTTAAAATATTCTTTGTCTTTCATTGATATGATGACAGTTGAAGAGAATCAGTATACTTAATGGAAATACTTTTACTGGCTCATAAAATTTCTTAATCGCCATGTTTCTAAGGCCACTTCTATTCCAGATCTCTGAAATCATGGAAAAATTTCAACTACACTTAAGAGCCTCCACCAAGGAAATCATAGGTCCTTGTATTATTGAGGAGCACCAAATGTACCTAATGTACATATATTTTTAATAAGCCCTAGAATTTGAAATCCCTCAAAGGGATTTTATCAGCATGCTATATAGAGTAGTTTGGCATTACCAGAAGTTACCCATAAAGCTTTATGGAGATTGTTTAACTCTGTTTTCCATTTAATATTTACCTTCAACCTATTTAGTGTTTTTTATAACTGTAAGTCTCTGTGTCTTTTACATAAATCTAATCCTTCTTTTAAACTGATTTTTATATAAAACTTGTCTCTTAATATTAGCTAATAAAAACTATAGACACTTTAGGTCCAATGCCAGAATTATCTAAAACAATATTTGATTGCTATTCCAATGAGAGTATATAGTTTTTGACCATTCAGTCATATGTGTCTATTCCTTGCAAGGTTTCAACAAGTATAAAAGCAGAGATCTCAGGGTGAGTTTAGGCAGCTATGGGAAATAGTATACATTATTGGCACACAGAGCCAGAAAGCAATAGACCTCAACAGAAACAAATTAAAACTTTTCAATAGTTTGGAGAACTTGTCAAAAATACTTTTCTTTAATCACTTATTTTATTATGCTTTTCTCAGGCATGCCAAGGAGGTTTCTTTAAATAGGATGGTGTGGTTTGGCAATGATCATCCCTAGCTTCCAAATAAATGTTAGTGCAAAATTGATTAAAATCAATATGGTGTTTCAGGTCTAATGAAAGAAAATGGCTTTATTCATTCACTGAGTTGTAACAAGGAATGGGTTGCATGTTTTTTAGCAGATCTTTCTTTATCCCACTGAATTATTAGAGGTTATCTGAGTTTTTGCTCAAATTCAAAGTAATGTCTTATGTCTTGCCAAGATTATGAATTGTTTGTCTGTTCATTTGATTTTTTAATCAACAAAATATAAAGCAAATAGCCTAAAGCATGCAAGAGGGTTTTGTTTGTTTGGTCATTATTTTTGTGACCCTGGCTTAAATCTTCTGTTGTTTCTTTAAATTAAGAGACAGAGAGAGAATGACAATATCAGTGAGGTCATGAGAATCCTAACACACAACTCTACTCACATGATTTTTCATTGGTCTTTTCAAAAACCTTCACTGGCTTGTCAATGACAAATTAAAAAAAAAAAAGTTTTCTCTAACTTTCAAGTCTGGCTCCAGCCTCTCTTTCTAGCCTTATTCACAACACTTCTCCTCAGTAGACTCAATACTCCAGCCATTCTGGGTGAGTTCCTATTCTTTAATCTTTTAGGATCCTCTCTTGCTTCTGGCCTTTTTTCATATACTATACTGCAGCCCACTAGTCTTCATGTGGTTTTTTCCTATGTTTGTTTTTTTTCCATTTTTTTCAATTCAAGATCCAGATCAAGTACCATTTCCCTCATAAAGCCCTCCTCAGTGCCCTCTCCCTTAAACGGCTAAAAAGTTCAACCCATCTTCAAGTCTCACATCACACTCTAACCTATGTTATTAACTTAATCATATTCTAGTTACCATATTTAATTGTTCACATATCTCTTTTTCCTACTTGGTTACAAAAACTGCATTGATTAGTTGTGGGAACTATGTCGTTTTATATTTACATTCACAGTATCTAGAACCTCAGTCATGCACCTGGAATGCTTTTATAATTATTTAATGACTATGTTAAAATCTGCAGTTGAGCTGACATATATATATATATGTGTGTGTGTGTGTGTATATATATATATATATATATATATATATATATATCTTCTGAACTCGTTTAAGAAGTATAAAAATATAAATTACTATAAGGAGACATTTCCTTGAGACAGTCTATTCAAACTCAAGACAAAATATAACAATAATAGAAGATGTTTGAAGATGTTCCTGTGATGGCTCAGAGATATCACCATCTCCTAATACCACCCCACCAAACAAGCTAAGTTTTTTTGCTGATTTCTCATTATATCTAACATAAATAGGTTGGTCTGATAAATTCAGTACTGTACTCCTATTTTAGCTTCTATGTTGCTATCAATTAAGCAGTTGAAAGAATGCAATCAGTTTTTAAGTGCTTCTTCACTGATTAGGACACTATACTCCAAGTACCCTTTCATTGGGGACACTGATGTTGTCTTAGATTACTTGGTCAAATTGATAATGAATTATGCTCCTCCAGGCTGTGGTTAATTAAATTGGCTACCCTTTTGTCTTCAGCATGGGCAGCTAGGGCATTACACTGCTTACGATTGATGAGTCCTAGTTAAGAGAAATCCCCTTGGGATGTGAATTCCTGCTGTCAGACAGGAATATGATTCAGATCACAAAGTTCTCCAATCTATTAAATAGGTCACAATCTCTAAGGGAAGAATATAAAACAATGGAGGGTCTTTTAAAATGTGTAAGTGAGCATAATTAGTTCTTATATCAAATCAACCTTTCAAAATGCTGAGTTCCATTGTATGGTTTTGAAGAAACACTTTGGAAAACCTTGGAATTTAATGGGGAAGCACTAGGACCTCAGAACAGTATTGTAAAGAGGTATATGGTTTGTGACACATGGTCTTTCAGGAATTTTGCCATTTTAAAGAAGAAAAAATGGATTCCAAAAGACTGCTTTAGATTTCAATAAATACTAATAAAACACAAGATGGAAGAGTGGCAATTATACACAGGCATATGGAAATATAAACATATCATACATACACATATGTATCTATGTGTGTGTATGTAGGGAATACAACAGTGGTTTTATCAATATAATAAATTCCAGAATAAGGAAACCCTTTCAATCAATGTATGGTGGCACCTACTCTTCAATTTATAGTCTTAGAGTGTTTCCTAGAATACAAAGATTTTATGTGAGTTGCCAAGAACCATCTCTTCCTGCCTCTATCTAACAAACTGTTTGCCTCTTTTCTCTTTGTCTCTGTCTCTGTCAGTCTCTATCTATCTCTGTCTATCTCTCTGTGTCTCTGTCTCTATCTCTGTCTCTGTCTCTCTCTGTCTCTGTCTCTGTCTCTGTCTCTCTCTGTCTCTGTCTCTGTCTCTGTCTCTGTCTCTCTCTGTCTCTCTGTCTCTGTCTCTGTCTCTCTCTCTCTCTCTCTCTCTCTCTCTCTCTGTCTCTCTCTCTCTCTCCCCTCCCATGGGTTCAGTTATCATCTTTATGCATAATGCTACTCTCAGAGAACCCTAGCTCTAATTCCTTTCCAGAGTTCTACACCCTTATCAAGGTCTATTGTTCATTTCAAACTAGAGAGTATTTGGCCAAAATTGAACTCATCATATTTCTCACAATGCCTACTCCTCTCCTGAATTTCCCTATTTCCAAAACCTCAAAAGTGTCCTTTAATCCTGACTCTCCTCTCCTTACAATCTGATCCAGGTGGGAGTTATCTCCTTGTTGGATTTTCTGTTCTGTATTTCTCCCTGCTTTCCATTACTAATCCATCTCCCCCACACTATCAAATTGATATTTCAAAAGCATAGGTCTGACCATGTCCCTCATCTGCTCAATAAACTACCATGGCTCCCTATTACTTCTAGAATCAGAAACAAATGATTTTGTTTGGCTTTTAAAACCTTTTACAACCTGACTCCCACTTAATTTTTTTTTTGTTTTTGTTTTTGTTTTGTTTATGTTTTTTTTTGGGGGGGGGGCAATGGGGGTTAAGTGACTTGCCAAGGGTCACACAGCAAGTAACTGTCAACTGTCTGAAGCTGGATTTGAACCCAGGTCCTCCTGAATCCTGGGCCAATGCTTTATCCACTGTGCCACCTAGCTGCCCCCAACTCCTACTTAATTTTAAAGATGTATTGGCATTACTCCTCTTCATGAACTCTTATTTTTAGTTGAATTTATTCTTGTTCACATGTAACATTTGTGATGTTTAAAATCTAAATGTGTGGTCGCCTTAAATTAGAAGCTTTGGCACCAGTCTTTCAACATTAAGTTTTCATTAAAGCATACCAGGTATTAGAAAAAAGAGAACACATGGAGTTAAGAAAAGGCCTATCTAGCCTAGAGTTCCAGCCTGGTCTGGTTCTTCCTGAAGTCCTCCACCACGAGCCTGCAACTCTGAGACATCCAGCAATTGTGCTAGGCCACAGGTGGATGGATTCTGACCATGCCATCAGACTGAGTGAAAGAAAAAGAAAACAAGTTAAGAGCATCTGAGAATAGTCCTTTCTTAAGGGCTAGCCAGTTGTGGTTACAATCTAATTAACCTGAAGTAGTCAATCACTCTCAATTAATTGAATCAGTTTAGATTACTCTCCAGGTGAGCCTTGGAGTATCTGCTAAATTCCATTATTTTCTCAAACATTTGATTTCCCCCCTTTATGCCCCATTCATGGAACATAATGCCTCCTCTCCTTTATTCTTCCCCCTCAACATAAGGTCTTAACTGATTCCCTCAATTGCTATTGCCTAGCCCAACCAAAATGTCTTAGTATTGACTTTTGTTATATTTGTATATACTGATGTGTCCCCAAATTGTTTACCCTGATACACTTTTTTTTAGTGAGACAATTGGGGTTAAGTGACTTGCCCAGGGTCACATAGCTAGTAAGTGTTAAGTGTCTGAGGCCAAATTTGAACTCAGGTACTCCTGACTCCAGGGCCAGTGCTCTATCCACTGTGCCACCTAGCTGCCCCCTGATACACTTCTTAAAAGGAGGGGTGGTTTCATTTTTGTCTGTATATCCCTAGTGCCCAACACTGTGCCTGGCACAAAGTGTTCTTTGATTTTATACAGATTTGTGTATGTATGTATGCATGAATTTATATATAATGAATTACATAAAATGAATGACAGGATAAGTCCTAACCTTCCTACTACATATTTAAAAAATGAAAGTATATTTATGAAAGGTTTAGCTGATATTTTTGCTTATTCTTTTGTTTCAACCCCTCAGCTAAGGATCAAATACAACTGCAGCTTCTTAGAAAAGAAAGAACCAGTGGCCTCATAAGTGCAGGGACCAGTCATTATACTGGCAACCATAGGGGAATGGAGTTGTTACCATTGGCTGTCTAACTGTAAGCTTTTTGTAGAAATTTAGATTTTAAAGTCACTACTGAAGCATATACCTATATTTCCATCTCTAAAAATTTCTATGAGACAATTCTACACATTATTTAAAGTTATATTTGATGAAGCTATGAGATGGCAATAGAGCAACATTAACAAATTCTACACTACAGCAAACCACAGATTTACTATCATGCAATCAAATGAAATAGGTAGCAGAGAGGATATGCCATATTTATTGCTTATTACTACCAATAAAGAGCAGTTGACTCAGTAGAATGCCCCCACAAAGGCACTCTTCCAACAGTGTCTCTTTTTAATATATTAAAATCATATAAGTCTCATGAAAACATATGACAACCGAAATAATCTTTTTCAATAGCACTGTAATCATTAGTTTCAGAGAGGTCACAAAACAGAGAGATATATATTCACCAAACTCATTTGCCATTATCATGGAGGGTCTGGTATAGTATTATGAAAGAAGATTTCAGTATAAATGCTTCTGTTTATGGACAGTGCTTGCTTGACCGTATTAAATCCTGGAATTTTGTAGAACATTCTAAAAAAATCCATAAACATTCAAAGGTTTTGGACCTAATTATCGTCAAAATAAAATCTAATTACCCACAAAAGAAAATAAAATATAGATGAAGACAGCCTGCTGTCTAGGTTATGTTATGCAGTTAAGTGGACAATCCATAAATCTGGTTCATTGATACATATATTTCAAATAAGAAGTATTGAGGGATAGTTAATATGGTTTAACACTGAATAGGTATGTGATCTGATTTACCTTTAAGAAACAGCACATTTTTTTTGGTGAAGCAATTGGGATTAAGTGACTTGCCCAGGGTCACACACCTAGTAAGTGTCAGGTGTCTAAGGCAGAGTTTGAACTCAGGTTCTACTGACTCCAGGTCCCGTGTTCTATCCACTGTGCCACCTAACTGCTTGAAAGAACACAATTATTTTTTAATAACCCTAAGCTTTTCCCTGAAGTGAAGCCTCCCCCCTTTTAAGCAATATTTTTCCAAGGATATTAATTGGCTGAAGTGTCAGATGATCTGAACAATTAAAATTGAGGATAACTCGAAAGCAAAACTAAAAATAGCATTTGACGTTCCAAAATGGCAATGGGATATTAAATGTGGAGGAATAATGATTGTGTTGAAACATTTTACCAGAAAAGGATTGCCAGAAGTAGTACAGTACAGATTCAAACATTGCAGCCCACAATACTCCCTATTGAGGCTCATACTAGATCAAAATGTAATTCCTATATAATTTAATGTGCTGATACATTAATAAAAAGTATATATGGATATGTTTTATGCATGAATACACATACATACTTGTATACATGCATATGTGGTTTTCCACCTATATGGGGCCTTCAGAGATACTTATGTATGATTTAGTGACCCCATTTTTGCTTGTGTTTGACATCTAAAGGATATGATGACAGAGGTTTTTTACATTAAAAAGCAGGGATATTAGACATTTAGTGAACACAAGAAACAACTGATGGACAGCCTATGTCCCCATTGGAAACACCACAATGTCAAACTATTTAAAAAAGGGTTGGCTGTCAGTATATTGGGTGGAAAACACAAGAAGGTTATACATGGACAAAGTGCACAGAATAAGAAGGCAGGTTATAACCAGTATTGGCCATGAGATAATGTCTATGAATGAGATTATACGTAAAGTGAAATGTTGATTGAAGAAAACTCCCCAAGTGAAATATAATTATTTAAATGCCATTAAAATTAAAGAAGTTAAATTATTTCTGCTTTAAAAAATAGTTACCTCCTCGTCTCTAGGATATAATGATAGCCAACAGCGAGACTAAATAGAGGGAACAGCTACAAGGAAAACATAGAAAAACAGGAAAAAAACGGGGAATTTAAAATTCAAATCCTAATGCTAATACTGAACTATTACAGCAACTGTTTGCTCACTTCTAACAAGAGGATAAAAATATCTATTGTATCTATTTTATAGGGTTGTTTTCAGGCTTAAATGAGATAATGTGTAAAGTGTTCTGTAAAATTTAAAGCACTAGATAAATGTCATTTATTTTTATAGAAAGGATGCTTAGTTTTTTATAGGAAAACTGTTCCCGAACTGTCATCAATGCCCTTAATATAAGGAAATCAAATTGTGGATTTTTTTTTCCTAAGTAAATATGAAGTAGCCTTCATCTGTATGAAGAAACTATGAAGCAGAACTCCAATGTTTTTGAGTCCTCTGTGATGAGTTGAAATTCTCTAATGAAGCTCGAGATTTTACCTATTCATATTAGCAATATACAGCATCTTATCTAACATGAATAGTAGTTGTATCTGAAACCATATTATGCAAAAGCCCTTTACAGCAAAATCTCAGAAAATCCAGGTTTGTTATTCTCCCCTAAAAGGATTTGGAACAATGGGAAGGAAGATAAGGAGGTACAAGGAATTTGTACATTGGAACTACAAAGGTTCTCTAATACATGTGTGCACAAAAGTCTATGAAATTAAAAAAAACTAGTAAAATATTAAAGGGGAGGACTAAATTCATATTATACTTTAATGAAACACTACAATTTTGGGTAGTCAAGAGGGTTAACAGTGAAGAAAGAAAAAATTTCTGAAAGTACAGAGAAAGCTGTGACAGTAGCTTCACCAGAATAAATAACCACATTAGACAAAAATAACTCAGAAGCAAAACATAGAATGAATGATATCATAGAAAATGCAGTTGGACAAAAACTTGCCCTAGTGAAAAATCAGTGAAGAAACTTGTTTTGCAAACTGTGTTTGCAGGGCAGGATAGGTTCTATGTTCAGAAAGTATGAGATGGAAAATGCCACAGTGAATATTAGGGAATGTAGTCAAAGATATGATATCAAGGAGTACTAAATAATTGAATAAATGGGGCATGTATTAATGAAGTGTTTATTGTGGGCCTCAAGCACTCAGTTATGTGCTGGAGATACAAACAGAAAAACAAAACATTCCTTAACTCTCAAGAAACACCAACTTATATTGGGGGAAACAAGCAGAAATAGGAGAGGTCAGCTGTAGAGTAGATTAAAGACCTTTGGGGCCCTCATGACTTAATTATGGGACAAGGAGTAAGGCTTATGATGCTTATAGTATTTTAGTTTATCAGATAGCCATACTCAGTTATCTTGAAAGCAGAGCGTCATGGCATATAGTAAAGCATGGCAATAAAACACTGTGTAAAGGAATATAGTTGGTGGCTCCTTTGCTCTTTTATCCAAGTTATATGACCAACTACATCCTCTCTGCATGATAGGGGGCCTAAGTTGACCTTGTCCACTTCCTCTGGGAATAGGCATGAGATTGAGGGGGTCTGACTGATATGGTTATTCTGAATTCTGTCTTGCTGGGTTGGAGGATTAAGCTGTCAGTATCCATTCAGGAAAAGAGGAGAGGATGGAAAAAGGAAACTTCCAAAAGGGTTGGGGAAAAGAAAGTCCTCAGTACAAGTTATGCTGGGTGTACCACATTGATAGGTTATGGAGACAGGCAGTGGGGCAAAGAGAATGGATGAAGGTTGTAAATAAATTGCAATTCAGATTCAGTTGAAAAGGAACTGCATAAAATAATATGTCTGTATGACATAAAACTATGACCAATAAAAGTAATAGCTGATTACTGAAGTTTGCCTGATCTCTATCTAGCATGTGTTTAGAAGATGGAGAAAGAAGGTTAAAGGAAATATTACTTAATAATATGAACTAGAAAGACTATTAATTGTAGGTACATAAGAACATTAAAAATTCACAGAACCTTTCATCCATCTGTTTCTGTTTCTCATAGAAAATCTTAAGGAAGGAAATGTTTTCAACTTTCTTCTATGCATCCAGAGACTTAGCTGAGTGAAGAGTTCAGGTTAAATTCAACTGAGATAACATATATAAAGCACTTTGAAAAGCCTTAAACTGTTATATAAATGTTAGCTATTACCTGGCTAAATGCCCAAGTTACTAGCAGCAATTTTCAGAGCACCTGAAAGAAGTGTTACCAAGGATTATGACAGCCTACCCCCACTTATCTGTTTCCAAAAGCTCTATTGTGCTCATTCTAAGTCCTTCTGCCACTTTCAACATATTGAGCCACCAGAACAATGAAAGGTGAAAGCCAAGTGCTTCATTCCATAGGACTTCAGTCCATTAACACAATTCAAAACACACTACTCTTTAACATGCTAACTCATATTTGATCCAACAAGCATTTATCAAGTGCCTGTTATGGAGAAGGCACTATGCTAGTGCCTAAGTATATGATGACCAAAAATGAATTAACTTTTATCCACAAAATCAAATATTATTTATAATCCAATAAAAAGAAAGAACATCATATTAGTTGAAATTTCAAGGCCTAAGGTGCCTCAAATGGCATACTGATTGTCAAAATGCTTTATAAATTGTGAATCTATAAGCCTTCAAGCCTTATACAAGTGGAAGCCATTGCTTTTCTCAGAATGGTATAAAGAATGTAATATGCCTAAAATACAAGTACAATAATATTACCGAATTTCTTGAAACTATTCACTAGTTCCATCTTTCCTATTAAAGAAAACACAAACTCTTTAGAATATATTTTGAAGCCCTAAACAATCTGACTCCTGACTATGTTTCCAGGATTATTTCATATTCCTATCATGCATTCTACATTCTAGCCAACAAGGCTATTTGCTGGTTCTTGAATTGGGCCTTTTGGTACCCAATTTGTGCGTTTACTTACATAAGCAGTTCTCTGTCTGGAATGCCTTTCATCTTTATTTCCTCTTCATTCAACTCTTAGTTTAGGTGCCACCTCTTTCACTAAGACAGAACAGTTATGACTATTGATTTTATTGTATTGCATTGCATTGTATTTTTATATAAAGTGAATTTAAATGTAGGTGACTGGATATTGCAAATGTCAGTTTTATAACTGAATCAAATTAACATTTTTGTCCATAGGCAAGACTATGCCCCTTTGATCTCAAATATATGACTTCTATCTAAATAGAGGATTTCTGGAGTTAGGAACTTCTCCATACAGAGGAATTAATTATCCCTTTTAGTTTAATCAATAAAATTAAAGAAATGTTTATTAATCCAAACCAGGTGCAAAGAACTATACTAGCTGTTTAGATATAGAAAGACAAAATCAAAATATAAACAAGTCCTTTTATCAATGATTTTACATTTTATTGCTTGAGGAGGGTATATTCAACATTAACACCATTAAGTAAAATGTAGAGTACCAAGTGAGGAAGACAAAGGAAAGACCAGACAAAGAATTTTCAGCTCTAGGAAATCTTCAAGTACATGAGAACATCAACAATTAGTGGAGATGAAGGAAAGCTTCAGAGAGGATTAGGCACATGAGCTAATGACGAAAATGATTCTGAAAGGGACAAAATGATCAGGGAGCACGTTCCTAGCATAGGGGACAGCATGTTGGAGTATGCAGAAATATTATAAATCTGAGGAACAGCAAATATTCTTGTTTATCAAAAATTCAGAGCAAACAAAAGGGGAAGATGGAGCCTGGAATAGAATGGTGAAAGATATATATAGAGAGAGATAGATCTCGAACTCGATCTATATCTATAGATCTATAGATCTGGTTATCTATCCATCCACCCATCCATCTATCTATAGATATCAACATAAATAAGCTTCATAGAGGAAGCTGTAGGTCTTGATGACCTTTTGTTGTCAGGCTAAGAGGAAGTCACATCAATGATATAATCTGGTCCCCTGAGCCAGTAAAATCCCAAAGAGAGTTTCACTTAGAAAAACAACAATAACATCTAGTCTAAACAATGCGCAATGTGGCTTTGGGTAAAGCTAACTCAATCTACATGATAGGACACTAGAAAATAATTCTTCAATCACAAGGGTGCTAGTAATATGAGTAGAGAGAAGGGGGAAAATGGGAAGTTAATCTCAGTTCTTTCCTATTCTGAAGGACCTACCTGATGCATATATTTGTTGAAAAAAGACAACCACCATGATGGTCTAGATAATCATAGTTTTGTAGACAGTGTTTTATGGATTTGGACTTCTTTTTCTAGAATGGAGATAGGCTGACTTTCCTTAAAAAGAGTACTTAGTCCCTTTCTTTTGAGTTTGGTTGTTAAAATTCTATGCTACTTAGATTATATGTCTCTCTGGATCTGAATTTTGGACTATAGTTCTAAAATACTTCATTTGTATTTCTAACAGCTGTTAGGGATTGTCAGTAAATTCATTATGCACATGCATAAATAGTTAGAAAATTACCAGCACAAATCAGGGAAATAACCAAGCACTTTGTATCTTGTAATTTGGGATTGGTAAAGGTCTCAAATCCAGTTCATCTTGCATAAGAAGAAAAATTGTAGATAATTATGTGAGCCTTGTTTAAACTCTCTAAATCACCTGTGATTATCAACTTTTTTTTATCCTGAACTTATATACATCTCTTGTTGATTTTGCATATCCCATCTATTAATTGTGAATAAGATGATTTTCAGAGGCACTTGAATGCAATAAGTAATAAAAAGCACTTCACTGGAAAAGCTCTAAATGAAGGCATTTCATCATTTATCCCATGACATTTTAAATGTTTGCTTAGCCTCCTATTGGGTTTCCCTACCTCAAATCTTTGCCTCCTCCAATCTACCTTCCATATACCTACTGTGATGTTTAAAATCTAAATGTGTGGTCACCTTAAATTAGAAGATTTTGCACCAGTCTTTGGGCATTAAGCATTTATTAAAGCATACCAGCTATTAGTAAAAAGAGAATGTATAGAGTTGAGAAAGTTAGGAGATCTGTCTACTCTGCCTGCTTCTTCCACCACATGCTTGTTCCTTCATGAAAGAGACAGTTTCTCAGTCCATTGGAGTAGAAACTTCTTGTGGGACTAGAAGAGGGGGAGTCCCCACACAAAGCTTCAAGCTAATTGGCTGGTCCATTGATTGGCATGACTTATAGATGGTCTATAAATAGACATAACTTCCGAATGCTAGGAAGCTTCCTGGCTCTAGTCACATACTTTCTTTTCAGGGGGTCATTAACCTGGTTCTCACATTGTCTTCCTCAGCAGGGAGTGGCACCCTGATTCTCACACTACCAAAATGATTTTTTTCTAAATCACAATTCTGATCATGTCACTCAGTTGCTCAGTCTTTACTAGCTAAGATACTTTAGAGCTCTTCATGAACTAGCCCCTTCCAACATTTTGAGTCTTCTTTCACACTGCTCTAAGCTACCATTACTGACACAAGGTTCCATCTCTATCTTAATGCCTTTAAACTGGGTATTCCATAGGCTGTATTCTTCTACTTTCAGTTCTTAGAATCCTCGATTTCCTCCAGGAAACACCTTATCCTTCTATAAGAGGTTTTGCCTGGTCTGTAAAGCATCTAGTACCTTCTCATTTAATATAACCTTAAGTATGCTGTTTTTGTGACTTGTACACATACACACACACACACAAAAATGTGTGTGATATGTGTATGTATATATGTATGTATGTATATAAAAAGAAGCATATGTCATTAATGAATTTAACACATTTGTATAATATAAAATATATTTAATAAATGAATATATTTGCATTATAATTATGTTTCATATAAACATAAAATGCATATACATATAATATATGCATTGTATTCCCACAATATATTTAGGATATAAAAGAATATGAGATGTATATATAGGTTTTCATATACACATACATATAATAAAAATATATTAATATATTGAGGAAGAAAATCTGATTTTGCCTAAATCCAAACTTTTTCCCAGTTAAAAAGAACAGGTTAGGACATTTCTGGATCCCGGTCTTCCTGTGTAAATATACTGGTCTAACAGAAACCATGATTGTGCATAGTTGAGTAGGATCAGAAGTTATTCATTAAAAAGCATTTATTAAGTGCTTACTTGTTACCCAGAATTGTCATAAGCACTGGGACATAAAGGCAAAAATACAAAGGTCCCTTGATGAGCTTCTAACACATATACATATGTGTTTATATATATATATATATATATATATATATATATATAAACATGTGTATATGTATATGCATATTGTGTAATATAAAATTATGTATGTAATATAGTGGTGGGTGAAATGAATGAAGAAACAAAGGTTTGTTTTTCTGAGCATATTGATTTATTAAGCAATGCATGCCAATTGCCCAACAAATTGATAGCAGATATTCTTAACTTAGGCTTGGCCCCCATATCCAATGGGAGACAGACTTTTATACAATAAAATGATTAATCAAATAAGGCCAATTAATTATAGAAGGAAACAATACAAATTAGGTAATCTGATTTATAATTGGATGAAAGATTAAGGACTTTCCAAGTTGGAACAAGGATAGGGAACAGGCACAATTCCCTGAAATCAGAAAAAAGAGATTTAACACCCCCAAGTGACTGTGAACAATCAAAGGAACATGGAAACAATAAGTGATTCATCATTATGGGGTCAATTTTCAGAAAGGACATATAGGTTGCTAGGAATGTACAATTGTGAGAAAACTCCTAGCAACAATCTTTAGATCTGAATTGGTCAGCATAACCTAGGTCTTTATTAAGTGTCTCTCAACAGCAGGTAGAGGTGCTTCTGCTTCCAATCAAAGCTAGGCTAAGTTCATATAATACAATAAGGTTTTCTACCAGTTCCCAAAACTGCATAAATTTTCTCACAAGAAAGAAGTTGGACTAGATCCATAATTGAATAGAAAGGAAACCGTGCTATTTTCAGAATTGAGTCACATATCAGAGTCAGTATGGTTCATTCAATACCTACAATTAAAAACTTACTGTCCTAATCTCCTCAATATATTTGTATTATATGTATGTATATATGAACATATACATATATATGTATATATGTGTATGTATATGTGGGTGTGGGTATATATATATATATATATATATATATATATATATATATATATAT